>NC_073224.2:11963000-12266250 GCF_029281585.2 Gorilla gorilla gorilla
ACCTTCCGACATCCCAGACCAGCCAAGGGTCCTCACCCCTCGCCACCTTTCACCCTCATGAAAACACACATACACGCAAATACACTCCAGTTTTTGTTTTTGCATGAAATTGTATCTCAGTCTAAGGTCTCATGCTGTTGCTGCTACTGTCTTACTATTATAGCAACTTTAAGAAGTAATTTTCCAGCCTTTGGAAGTCATGAGCCCACCATTGTTCATTTGTGCACCAATTATCATCTTTTGATCTTTTAGTTTTTCCCTCAGTGAAGGCTAAATGAGATACACTGATTCTAGGTACATTTTTTAACTTTCTAGAAGAGAAAAACTGACTAAGAAGATTTAGTTTATAAATTCAGAACAAGCAATTGTGGAAGGGTGGTGGCGTGCATATGTAAAGCACATCAGATCCATGCGTGAAGTAGGCATATATCACTAAGCTGTGGCTGGAATTGATTAGGAAGCATTTGGTAGAAGGACTGAACAACTGTTGGGATATATATATATATATATATATATATATATATTTTTTTTTTTTTTTTAAATTCCTGGTGGATACTGTAGAAGAAGCCCATGTCACATGTGGATGTCGAGACTTCACGGGCAATCGTGAGCAAGTGAACACTGTTCTACCGAGAACTGAAGGCATATGCACGGTCAAGGTCACTTAAAGGGCCTTATGAAACAGTGGGGCCGGAGAGCATCTTTCCCCTGTGCTTGGAAACCTCTCTTCCTTCGTGACATTTATCACCTCTGATGGCTGAAGAATGTAGACAGGTATAATGATACTGCTTTTCACCAAAATTTCTGCACCAAGGTAAACAGGTGTTTGCCTTATTTAATTTTTTACTTTCAGTTCTGCGTGAATTAGCTTTTTCTCAGATGTTGAAACTTTGAATGTCCTTTTACGATTTTGTTTATATTGCAGTAGTATTTATTTTTTAGTGCTGAGAATTGTATGTCATGTTAGCAAACGCAGCTCCAACTTATATGAAATAGACTTACTGCAGTTACTTTTGACCCATGTGCAAGGATTGTACACGCTGATGAGAATCATGCACTTTTTCTCCTCTGTTAAAAAAAATGGTAAGGCTCTGAAATGGAATATATTGGTTAGAATTTGGCTTTGGGAGAAGAGATGCTGCCATTTAACCCCTTGGTACTGAAAATGAGAAAATCCCCAACTATCCATGCCAAGGGGTTAATGAAACAGATAGCTGTTGACGTTTGCTCATTTAAGAATTGAAACGTTATGATGACCTGGCAACAAAAAGTAATGAAGAAAATTGAGACCTGAGTGAAGATAAGAAATGATCTTTACATGGCAAAATGAACACATCTTGAGTATTTAGGAAATGGGCAGTGAAGGCTAAGAACCTGGTGTGTTTCTTGGGATCATGGTACATTTATCACTGAATTAAGCCATCAGGGAAAAACAACAAAAAAAGAGAACGCCTCCAGCTTTTCCTTTTCTGTATATACTCATGTCCCCAGATTCCAACATTTCTCACTGAAAGGGGGCATGTATGCAAACCTCATCTTTCTCCTTCATTAATGATGATCTTCAGATTAAACCCTTTGGTGCTAGGAGCTGACAATTTCCAAAGCAGCCTGTGAAGTCCTAGGGGCTGGGGGCCACTCTTGCGGCAAGCAGAAGGCCATCCTACTCCGCGGAGTGATCATGGAAATGTATTTTAGTTAAACTCTGACAGCTCCCAAACGGAAGACTACAGCATGACGTAGTATTATGATTGCATTGTATGAAAGAGCAAGTGACTTTCTAAGTAGGATGAATCATATTCATATGCAGATGTCTTAGCCTCTTGACGCTGGAAGTGTGGATTTATAGCTATGAAACCACTGCTGGCAGTGGGTGGGCCACTGGGACTGACGGGGGGTTAAAGGGCATTTTACTAAGGCAGCTAAGACATATTCAGACATCAACGTTATCCTTATTTTTCATATTTCTACCTGAGTGAAGTTCATCCTTAGTATTGAGTAGGAAGTTACAGTAAATGGTAGTTCATTCTTACTTACACACATAGCTAATCTTTTTTTTTTTCACTTGGAATTATGTTGAATGTTTCATTTTGACAAAAAAGTAGACTAGAAGGTATGTTCTTTAAGTTGTCTTGCATCCATTATATAAGAAAGAAACAGGTGAGAGGAAGAGCAGAAAGCTGAGACTGGCTGATGTTCAGAGCACTTACTCCTCTAGAGGGAAAGCATGACACCGCACACTAAGCACACAGCTTTTTGTTGTTTGGGTTTTTTCTCCCGCAAATCTTAAAGTGATTCCCATGACCTTGGCCAAGGACACTTCTTAAAGATTAATGACTGGCACTGACATTGCCCCAGGCGGGCCACTCCTCACACTGGCTCTCAGTCTCCAGCCATGCCTGGGGCTCAGTCACTTCTATTCCACCCTCTGAGACTCCATTGGTGTCACACAAGGTGTCTTCTTGGCTTTGATTTTGAGAATCCCCTATTTTCACTTCCAGATCTGTCAGCTGCCATGGAGGAATAACAGAAAACCAGAAATGCGTGTAGAGGGAGATTTCTAAAACTTCCCTTGTGTTGCCCATAGTTGTAGTTTTGGGTTCTGGCAGGTGGAACACCCTGAAACCTGGAATCATTCTATGAGAATACAGTTCAGACTTTGCAGACTCCAGCCCATACTAACTGTCATGAAGCTTGACTTCTTGTCATAATGCAGCCATCTTGGAGGAAATTGGCCATTTCTGCTTGGATGGTTGGCAGCGTCGTGCTCAGCTTTGCTTTCTACACTAATTACATAGCATTATTCAAGTATTGTTTTCCATTTCCCATCCCTGATTTCCAGCTTCTTAAAGCTGACTGTTCTTGCAGGGGCCACTTGCTTCTCCTAGAGTACAAAAGTAAGGGCCTTCCTTACTAACTGCAGGGTCTCTCTATTACACCTCAACGTACACACTTTGCTGCTACTGTTTGTACTGTCTACAGTAGAATTTCCTTATCTTGCTCCTGGTAGTGCATTACAGGCAAGCATGAAATGTAAAGTATTTATTTAAATAAAAAGAAAACCTCTAAATTGGTAATTGAATTACCTCCCTGTAGCTTTATAGTTTGTGACATTTCTTGACCTTGCTAGTTCTTTCATTAGATCTGCGCAAGATCTAGTCATCTGGTTAAGGATTTTAAGCAGATGCAACTATAAACCCAAGAAACTGTATTACTATTACTGTCGGTCATACTAAACCTGTCTATTTCCTGAAGTATATGACCCACAAGGATGTGGAATAACTAGGAGAAACTGTTTTTGTACACTGTACATCCTTAGTATTTTTACACGTATATGATAGGGATGAACATGATTTTCCTTCGTACAGACAGCTTAAATAAAGCACTATGTCAATCTGCTACTTCTCTGTTTATTGTTGTTGGATGTGGTTCTATAATCCCCCCAAATTAAATCTTCTTTAATGAAAACATGATTTTTAATAGCCCCAGCTGGTATTAACCTACCTTGTATAAAATGTGACAGGAAAATATAGAAATAATTCCTTGTAGCTCACACACACACACACATAGGGGATCATTTTTACTTCAGTGAAATGGCAGTAGTGCGGTTATGCAAACTTTGATGAAGGGCTGCTTCTGAGGGGAGACGCTGACCTCTCAGCACTGGATTTAGGATGGATGTACTGTGAAGCCAGGGATGAAGGAGGTCTCAGACCTTGGGGACATTCAGACCCTAATCATCTATACAACACACGGTTTGGACCCAGAATCTGAAGGAATGTAGCTTTTCATTAACGTCTTCCTGATAATGTACTGCTCTGCGTACTTCCTTTCTTAGAGTGTATTTCTAACATGTCATGGCAAATTAACAAACCTAGACGTGGGTGATGTAGATGGGTAGGATGGCTGGACTGCAGTCTGACTTCATGTTGAATCATTCTGGATGGGGCCTTTTTCTGATTTTACCTCATAAAGCTACTATTGTAGAAACTTGGCTTTGCTCCTGTGACGAAGCCAGACAGAGGAATGGCTTTTGGGACCAGAGTGAGTCAAGCATGTATGTGTATGTCACACGGCCAAATTTGAGGGCATTCTCACATGTGCTCTTCTCTCAAAACCACTGGGGTTGACAGATCCAGGAGGCTAAAATAAAGTGACCTCTATAATTCTTTAAAGGTGCTATTTTTAGAATATTGTATAATTTATTCACAGTATATCTAAAACAGAATTAAGGACAATTAAAATATCTTATGTGACAGCCTTTATGTCTAGCACATTTGATGAAATAAAAAACTTCTGAATCTGAATAGAAGTTCTACTGTTTCAGGCTTGAACCTTTTACATGCTCAAGAGATTCGAATGGTCTCTGTGTGTAGATCATGCCACCGCCTCCAAAGCCTAATCCACGTCACTTCTGAGAGGCAAGGCTGAGCATATGGTGACATCAGCTCTGTGTTGAGATGGTGATGAGGATGATGGCTCGCTGGCCAGGCAGGGCAGCCGAAGGTCAGGGACCTGTCCTAACTGCAGCCTTGCCTTTAGTGTTTGTTTGTCATTCTCAGATACAACACGGTATGTCCAGTGTCCGTTTTTATTACTTTAAAGCATTTGAGGGCTTAATTGTGTATAGTAGAAATACTATTTTAGACAAATAATTATCTGTGTACAGATATTTGATATACTCTAAGTAAATTTTCTAATTTCACTAAGTACGTTTTTAGGCTCCTCTCAAATACTGCATATTGAAGAAAAAAACCTGACACCACCGAGCCAAAGATGCTTTTTTGTCTGTTTTCGTTGTTTAACAGAATGGAAAGAGTAATGCATAGTGCTTCCTGGTGTCTCCTGATTGTGCACAAAGTAGGACGATAAATAAAATGGAGTCTGATGGGACATTGATTAAAGGTGAAGGATGATTGATATATAGATCATGAAAAGAAAAATGAATGGCAGGAAAAAAAGTTTGGTCCTTAATATACTTTGGCCTAGTTAAAATATGTGCCTTTTTGGTGTGTTTTGTTCATCACTACAAGATAAAAAGGAAACATTACAACTCAAGTCTTTAAAAAGTTCATTTATTGAAAATCATATGTATAACCTAGCATACGAATGAGCAGATTTAAACACATAACTTCAAGCCATTTCTGAAAACATACACCAGGAGCTCTGCTCAGCTAGAGTCAGACTCCAGCTCCAGCCCGACTGCGTGCGGGGACAGCGCCCGCGTTGATGAGGACCAGCCCCACTGCAGGCTGAGGCGGTGTCACCCTGGGAAGGTCGTGGTGCGTTGTGGCATATTAAGTCTAAACCAGATGAATGTAAATATCTCTTTGTAAATCATTTATTTCACTCTGTTCCATCCAGGTCAGCAATCAGATTGTGGCATGCTGGGTAACTGGAAAAAATAATAAAAAGTAAGTTTCAATAGCTCATGTTCTTCAATGTTATTTGTCTTCTCATTTGGTTTAGTCACCTTTTATGATGAAAACTGTTGTTGGAGAAAAAAAACCTGTTGCTAAACATGTGGAAATTATATGAAAAGTTTGTGCCTCATCTTGTCCACATCAAAGCCCTTCACATATGAAATAAGGTTAACTGGTTTAATGGGTTAAATTTGAAGACAACCTAGACTAAAGACACGCCTGCCTCTTAAATAAGGACAGTCTGGTGTTAGGACATGGCCAGAGCCGTCTTTTCTGTCCGGGAAAGGACACATTGATTTGTGCCATAATCTGTTTACTGAAAATTTATCTGACCTTACGGCAGGTAATTCTAGAACAAAAACAGGGTGTAGGCCAAGTGCCCCTAAGAAATTCCTCGTGAAACAATACAAGCTGAAACACCTCCAAATTTGTAACTGCAAACAATTTATTGTAACCTATAAAAAAGTACTTTCACATGGAAACCTCACATGTGTTGGAAGAGGGGATTGGGTGTACTGAGGTCTCCTAGTTTTACGCAGATACAAATGTTCCAAAGTCGCTTCATGCAAATCAGGTTGGGGGAGAATCACAAGTTCAGAAAGTATTGAATACTGTGCCTGGCCTCTGCTGCCGTGGCTGCCCAAATTAGTTTAAACCACATCAGGAACTAGAGTCAGAAGCCACTGGAAATGGTTCCACTCCACAAAGCATGTCTGGAGTTTCTACTGTGCACTGTGTGGGAAGGTGACTGGGCCACAGTCCTCGCCCTCTAGATTGTGAAGTCCAGAGACAAGCCAGGATGGTATTTTCCAAATCCCGGTTTCTACGTCAGATCAACTGGAACGCACTGCAGGGCCAGGGGCCCAATCTGGTCCCTCTTTCTTTAGTTGTTAGGAACCATCTTCCAAAAAGAGAAGTGGGCCTGCCCCTCTCCAGTGAGGATTTTCCAAGCTGGACTCCAAGGGAGGACTCTGTCAACCTAATTTAAGCCATCATTACGTGGGGATTTCCAAGACAGGACAATGAGTGAAACTGAATCTGCATTCAAGAGAAATATATGAACATCAGCCTGTTGCCTTTTATAAAAAATGAGAAAAAGTAATGTTTACATTTCAAGTAGATTTCCCAGTGTGTGAGAGACCCTGAGGACAACTTTTTCTTGAACAGGTCTGTGAGTAGTGGGGTGGGCTCAGCAGGGTAGTTAGAGTAGGTGGGGGGCCTGGCCTCAGGCTGAATGCAGGTGGGGCTCCGGCAGGAGGCCTCACTCCTAGTAAACGTGCCATCCCATGCACGCAGCCCTCCCAGGCCCGTGGAGCCAGGTGGACAATTTCCTGGGCCCACAGGATGCTTTGTTCTCCAGGCCCTGTCTGAGTGGCCCATGAGGAGTCCATCCCATGCACTATGCCCTAGAGCCCTGCCATTGCAGAGGGGACTCCCTTCTGTCCTCAGTGGGATACTGACAGCACGGAGACTGCCACCAACACGATCTGATTGTCAAACGCAGGGTTTGCACCAAGCTGACGTGCCCTCCAGGCCAGGTGATCGAACTGACCCAGCACAGTCCTGCTAAATGACTGGTTTGAATGGCCCTCCACCCCTGCTCCATGGATTGGCCACGTAAGGCAGGTGGCCTGGTGGCCTCGCTCTTGACACAGTGGCTTCCTAATTTTAGAAATGCTAGGATGACTGAATACAAAAGGGATAAGCATAAATCCCAACAGATAACACTTCAAAAGAAAAACAACCCAACTCTTGGCTGGGCACAGTGGCTCACACCTATAATCCCAGTGCTTTGGGAGGCTGAGGCAATAGGATCGCTTGAGTCCAGGAGTTCGAGACCAGCCTGGGCAACATAGTGAGACCTCATCTCTACAAAAAAATTGTAAAAATTAGCCATGTGTGGTGGCGCACCCCTGTAGTCCCAGCGACTCAAAAGGCTGATGTAGGAGAATTGCTGTAGCCCAGAATTCAAGGCTGCAGTGATGAATTTTGGGTAGAGAACACACCCACGTACACACAATACAGAATAGGCGTAAAGACCTGAAGTAAAAGTAAAACGTGTTGCGGAATTTTTTGATAAGCTCCAGGAAACAGGCATTTCTCATGATGAGTGTACATAATGCCTGTGGGCTCCCAGGCCACCTAGCAATTTATCACTATCGGAGCTGTTCCAGAAACGGGTGACCTCCTGATTCCGTGGGCCTGCACGGGGGTGACACAGATGTGCGGGCCTCACCAGGAACCAATCAAAGTCAGCCTGATTCCTTCCTGCGGCAGATCAGCCATGGCCATCTGCATGGGCTTTGTATTTCCTGCGGTTCAGGTGAGAAGCCCCATATCCATCCCCACTTTCACACTGTTGAACTTACCGTTCACTGCTCAACCCCCCCCGTGCCTACAGCCGTGCCTGACCCATGGTGAGCGTTCAGTCAGCACTGGAGGGCTGGATAATTTGTCCTAGGGGGTCACCGTTTTGTCGCCTCCATTTGCTGACTCTTTGGTAACAGACATTTCTCTGACCGAGACAGAAGCCTTAGTTACTGCCCACATCTGGCTTGTCTGCCATTAGGGATATCCATGATGCTTATTTCCAGAAAGTCCTGTCATCAACACCACAGTGATCATGGTCTCGTCCAGGAGAGAAGAGCGTGCGTATGCCAGTGGGACACGAGCCCTCAGTCAGTGTCTCCCGTCCTTCTGCCCTTCCATTTGTCATCATGGCCCTTGCTGTGGCCCTCCTGTGGCTGTCCTGCAGCTCAGAGGGGGCCGACAGGGCGCCCTGGCCACTGCTCCCCTGCCGTGCTGTCCACAGGTGGTGGAAACGTGCCCCCATCTGCAGGCACACAGCTGCTAACCCATTTTCTTTGTTCTCATTTTAAATCCTATCGGAGTCTTCTCTCCACAAACCCTGCCTCGTTTATATCTGAAGTTTGTTAAGTTCTGAGTGTAAGAAATCAGTTGCTCTGGGTGACCTGAACTGTTCCCCAGGCCACCACACTGTGGGGTCCAGCCAGCCTTTGCTGCTGCTTTGTTCTCAAGCCGGCCAGAAGTGGCAGCCCGGGGAGATGGTGGCACCCCTCGCCCCTGCTCACAGGAGACCTGCCCGGGCTTCGCACTTCACTCTCTCCGTGGGTGGCTCTAGCCAACCCTTCTAAAGGTAACAACCCCTTCCCCCCTGCTGTCCGCTCTGCTCACTGGCACGCTGTCTCTGTTTGGCCAAGTCAAAACGTGGTCCTGTTCCTTGTGTGTCTGGCAATAAAGCATCCATTTGTAACTGGAGAGGGCAGGCCCCTCCCCCCACCTCCATCTGGGGCATTTCAAAGCTGGCCCTGTGTTGACAGAGCTCCAGGGCAGCCCCTGCCTCGCTTGGTGGCTCGCCTCCCGCCTCCGCCTCGTGTTCTGGGCACCGGGGCCAGGGCTCGGCAGCTGTTCCAGCCAGGCCCGGCTCCGCCCGCACCCGCTCGGGTACCTGCCCCCATCCACACATCCTGTGGCCTGAGAAGAAGTTCATTTCCCTGCCCAGCCACTTCCCAATTCCATTCACTTCATTTCTCTGGGCCTTATTTTTCTATCTGTACAAAATGGTTATTTATCTCAAATGGCCCTTTCAAGCCCACAATGATCTCAGCACTAATCCTGTTGGTTTCATAATCATCTGTGCTGGGCTCTGGGTAATATGAGGCACTTCCTTTTAAAGGGAAGCTGGTTCTTTCTTTTTCTCTGCCAGAAATCAAGCGACATGAAAGCTAACACATGTCTCTGAAGCGACGCAGAGCTGAGATTCAAATCCAGGCAGTTTGACCTCAAAGTCCAGACTCTCCCATGCGAGGCTCTCCTGCTTGCTCTGGCAGATGAGGGGCAGCCAGTTTGATATCTACGGAATTAAGCTGCCAAATTGGGAAGGCAACCTGGATGAAGTAAGCCACGTGAGCTCTGGCTCGCCACCAACGCACTGAGGAGAGAGGTGCCCTCAGCATGCTGGGCAGAACGTCGTGGAAACGCGGCCTTCGAGCAGGACCGCCCACCTGTCAGAAGGGAGCACTCCTCTACAGAGCCGAGGGGCAGTCAGCCACCCTCAGGCCCCTGCGGCCCTGCTGTCCCCAGCACAGCGACTGAAGTTCTCGCTGAGAGGCCTCGTCCCCTCCGGGTCAGGCCTTTCCAGGAACCTGGCTCTGCCAGCTGCAAAGCAGGCGGGGGCTCACGGTTAAGGCCATCGCAGGGCAGCGGCCATTCTTCCCTCCTGGCTGCCCGGCTGGGCCTCTGATAACAGCCTCCACACCGCAGTCAGAGTTCAAAGCCCTCCTTCCCTTCCACCGCAGGGCTTGGCTTTGCTGCTTCTGGGCTCCGAGAAAGGAACAGGGCCGCAGAAACCAGAGGAATGGAAAGGTATCCACAGAGAAGGCCGCCTTGCAGACATGAAGTGGGACTTTCCGTAAGACAGCATCTCGAGCTGGACTTGGCGGGGAGAGGGAGGCGGCCCCGCACAGGCCAGGGAGGCCCCAGCACACATGAGGCTGGGGTGGAGGCCCTGGCTCTGCGGTGCCACCTGTCCTCCCTAGGGCGCCCCCAAGCCCAAGGGTTCCTTCCCAACCGTGGGGTCTGAGTTTGTCATCTTCCAGCTTTCTCAAGTCCCCTGAGTCATGAGAACTTCCTCTACACACAGGCAGGTCTGTGTTTTATATGAACCATGTTTCCATGGTAAATAGATTTTAAGAATTCCCAAAGGACAGACAGTGTCACCAACAGCAGAGAGTGGAGCCTCTGGCTGCCTCATGTTTGAAAGTGTTAAAAGTAAAGACAACACTGACATTTGGGGTTGTAATGTGGCGGAATTACAGTCTTTTAAAGGCAAGAACCACTTATCTACACTACATGCAATATTCAGTGTTTTGTTCACTTGTCTAATTGGATTAAAATATTTAGCTCCCTTTAAAATCTTGATTGTGAATTTATATTGTGAAATGTAATGTCTGACTCAGGAAGCAATAAGTAGAGCGAATGTATCTGAAGGAATATAAAATTCAATTGACTTTTCTCCCATGATTCTTATTCTGAAAGTACTCACTCTTGGACAAAGTGAACTGTTAACGGAAGAGCAAGTCTGGCTAAAATGAAGCCCTATGCGCTTTTCAATATTAATTATACACAGGGCGCTCAGTCAAAAAACAAAAAGTTTAACTGTCTGCTGTTGGAGGTGTTTGGGGAAGTTTCTCTGAAGGTCGCGAGATGCTTATGTTAGACATGCAGCACCCAGGGTCTTGTGTCATTTTTTAAAAACACTCAGGCAGCAGGGAGTTAATGACATTTTAGCTGCATATGTTCAAGTTTATTTAAAAAAATATGCAAGTCACTTTGGTTGACAGTGTCTTGTACACAGTTTTGAAAGAATCAGGGCAAACTTTAACAGAGTCAGTTTTTATTTGAAAAATATTTTCTGGGAATGTATCAGTGTTTATTTTTGAGACTGACAATTCGGGTGAAAATCAGGATAAAAACAAAAAAACAACAATTTGGTTGAAATCAAATTGTTTGTTTTCATCTATTTAGAATTCTTTCCAAAAAATCTTGGTTCAGGAGGAGGCTTTTTAATTTATTTTATTCCATGTATTTGCTGTTCTATTCAAGCACCATCTGTCTTACAGGTAGCTAACTTTGTGGTAGCTCCTAAGTCAGCTGGGCGAGGCCCCCAGGGCTCCTGGAAGGACCACAGTAAATTAGGTGACACCTCCAAGGCCTAACATGGGCAGCCTGCAGCAGCTCCGCCTTGCAGCCAGGCCTCCCTCAACAGGGAGTCTTGCTCCCTGAGAGCTGTCACTTTTCTAGAGCCTCCCTTCTCCCTTTGCTTCCAGTTGCAATGGGCCTTTCCTCCCTTCATCATCTTCTGTGTCTCTGTGTCCCCTGCTTGTTTTCGGCTCTCTTCTATGAGTCCTTTGGTATAATGAGATAATGTCGATGATCTTGAATATAATCACATATGGCTGCTGGATCCATGCACAAGTTTAAATCAAATTAGAAAGTAAATTCACTGCCAAGAATGCTTAAAAGTCATAGGGCCAACTGATTAACCACTGACAAGTCAGTTTCCGACTCTGTTTTCTAAACTGTAAGTGATTCATATGAGGGGACGAAAAGGGAATCACTCCCCAGATTGAACACTGCAGACAGAACCAAGCAGCCTGCTCAGGATATGACGGCTACCAGAAAATGCAAGTCAGCCAAAACCGTATTCATTACCAAATAAGAAAGCAGACACAGAAAATCATCTTGATGGTTGAGACCATCCTCTAAGTGGTCAGATAATTTCTGTTTTCCCCTGTCCCAGATGCCATTCTCCCCAAGACTCATGTTTCCTCACCAGCCGGCTCCAACCTTCCTAGCCAGATGTTAGAGCCCCCAGGCTCTGGGCCGCAGACCCCTGACCCTGCTCCAAGCTGTCAGGCCCTGCCCAAACTCCCCCGAGACCCACCACCCTCACCCCGAATCCCCCTCCCCCCACCCCCACCACCAAGGTTTCAGCCTCCCCTAGCCAGGGCCTGCCTCTCAAGAAAGGGCGAGAATGTGACTACCCAGCCCAGTCTCAAACAAAAGACAGGCCAGGGTGTGTGTCTGGAGGCCCTGACCCTCTCGGAATACAGAGTGTGGGGAACTGCATCTAGGCAAAGCTGGGCTAGTGCTTCAGTGTCTGTTTCTCCACAAGGACAAGTAAGAGCCATTTCATGACATTTAAAAGCTATTTTCTTGAAGTTGTTTCCAAACCCAGGTGAGGCAGGAGATCAATAATGCCATTATTTGTAAGTCACCCTAAACTAAGAACAAGCCAAGAGGCCGGGCAAAGCTCATGCCTGTAATGCCAGCACTTTGGGAGGTCAAGGTGGGCAGATCACCTGAGGTCAGGAGTTCGAGACCAGCCTGGCCTACGTGGAGAAACCCAGTCTCTACTAAAAATACAAAATTAGCCAGGCGTGGTGGCAGGCACCTGTAATCCCAGCTACTTGGGAGGCTGAGGCAGGAGAATTGCTTGAACCCAGGAGGCAGAGGTTGCAGTGAGCCAAGACCATGCCATTGTACTCCAGCCTGGGCGACAAGAACAAAACTCATCTCAAAAAAAAAAAAAAAAAACACAGCTGGGCGCGGTGGCTCACGCCTGTAATCCCAGCACTTTAGGAGGCTAAGGTGGGCGGATCATTTGAGGTCAGGAGTTCAAGACCAGCCTGGCCAACATGGTGAAACCCCGTTTCTATTAAAAATACAAAAAAATTAGCTGGGCGTGGTGGTGGGTGTCTGTAATCCCAGCTACTTGGGAGCCTGACGCAGGAGAATCACTTGAAGCCGGGAGGCGGAGGTTGCAGTGAGCAGAGATTGCACCACTGTACTCCAGTCCGGGTGACGGACGGAGCAAGACTCCATCTCAAAAAAAAAAAAAAAAAAAAGCCAAGAAACGAGCCGAGAGCTTGAGCCAGTGCCCTGAGTCCTGCCCACCGCAGACAGCGCCGGGGAGCGGGGAGGATGGGGGTTCTCGTGGCCAAAAGCATCCATGTGGCAGCTACCACTACCAGGGGCTCCCTCTGCCAGCCATGTTGTTGTGAGTGTTTCAGAATTCAAGCAGAAACAATTAGAATAATGAAGCCTGCCAACAGGCTAGACACTTCCTGTTGGAGGCCACAGGCGAGCCTGAGCCCCACCACCAGGGGCAGTGGGGCTCAGGACCCAGGACAGGGAGGGAAGGAAAGGGGTGGACTTTGCTTTGGAACCACTGCCCGACCCATTCTCTTCTGGGTATTAAGTGGACAGAGATGTTTAGAGTTTGACATGCGAAATTAAGTTAAGCTTAACTCATCCAGGCTGAGAAAACGGAAGCCTTTAGTTAAACCATCTCTAACCTGGACACGAGGATAGCTCTAACCCTCAGCTGCCCAAGATCTGGACCCACAGGCAACTCCAGGAAAACAGAGAGGGTGGCTGAGCACTCCGGAGCCCTCAGGCGGCACTGCGTCCAAAATACCTGCTCGAACCTACAGCAGCCTCGCGCACATCATGGCTCAGCAGAAGCCTAACTCACAACTCAAGCTGATTCCATGACAAGAAGGCATCGCAGAGGCTGAAGCCCACTGACAGCCCCTACCTAGAGGTGAAGGCCAGGCTTAGCCAGAAAAAGCGGGCTCTGGGTTTAGATATTCAGCAGAGAGCTTGCAAACCTGGATCCCTGCCTCCTCTCTGACCACTAGTATTTGCAACTGAAAGCCAACATTCCCTCTACCAAATTTCTTTTGTCATGTTCATATTAAAATAACTCCAAGTGTAATATTTGAATCTGAAAGGCCGCTTTAGAGATGAGCCAGATGGGCCAGTATCAGATAGCACAGGAATGGGCAAATCATTGCTGTTGCTTCAGGCAAAAGAAGAAAGACCTGCTAGTTTTTCTGAGGATTTTTTGAGGTTTGGGGTTTTTTTTAATGCGTTTTGTGAAAATTTTGCAACTCATTTGGCAATAACCAGATTTTTAAAGCCCTGGAAGAAGCTTCTAAGCATCGGTGATCCATGTTAAGATCTAAGTGTGCTGTAAAGCAGGCAGATGGGGAGTTAAAAGGCAAAGCCCACGTTCTCCTGATCTAGTCCAGAGCCCAAAGGAAGCTGCCGTGTGCTCCAGCTTCCACGGAAGACTCCCCACAACCTGAGGTCTGACAGAGTTCTTGGCTTTAGAGGCTCAAGATTCACTCATGCCAGGAGTCACGGTCCCTCCCTCCTATGTGACAAGAGCCTAGTCACCTGCCAGGAGACCTAGTGGCTCCAGTGGTCCTGATCTTTGGCTGGCCAGGCTTAAAGCAGGTGCTGCTGGGGCCCTCCCTGGGGACCTGCCCACAGGGCTGGGTTCTGGGCTGGGTCTGGATGAGGGGGTCATCCTGAAAGCAGAGGGGAGGGGAGTGGCACTGGTCCCACAGCTGCTGCTCTGCAGGCCTCTGCCTTCCCTGAACCTCTCCCAGGACCCTCTGAAGATGAGGGAGAAAGGAAACACCCTCACATGTCCTCAGCCTGTGTGCCCAAGGGCCTGTGGGGCATCCCGCCTTGCACTCAGCACGCCAAGTAGCCCGTGAAGCCAGGCGTGCACCATGCCCACTGTGCAGAGGAGAGACTGAGGCTGGAAAAAGGCTTAAGTTACTTGTCCGAAGCGGGGGCAGGGGCTTCAGCACAGTGACACAGCCTGGAATAATTCTCTGTTCTTTCCAGCTCCAGACACTTCAGAGGTTTTCAAAATGTAGTGTCGTCCAGAATCATCCCAACAGCTTGGCAAAATTCAGGTTCCAGGGCCCTGCCATGGAGCATGCCAGGTGAGGCCTCGCCTCCTAGATTAGCTGTGGCAGTGCGGCTGTGGCTCGGACTTTGAGCGGCCCGCTCCCCCACAGTCCCTGGGAGCAGTCTCAGAAGCATGGGGACAGTAGAGGCATTTCCACCTCCAGGCCTTAGCTCCGTGGCGCCGGGGTGTGCTCATTTACTGTCTGTGAACGCATGTTTGGCAGAGGGACTTTGGACCGAGTGGGAAAAGTCAGTACTTAACAGGTTCCTTGAGCACAGGGTCATTTTGTAAGGAGAATGAGACTCCTCTTCGTTTTCATTTCCAGATGCACTTTTCATATTAATCATTCCAAGCACTTACTGCCTGAAGTCCCCAGGGCACTCATAGAGCACCTGGGTGCAATCCTGATTAAAGGCGGAGGCCTTGGTCAGCCCACGGACCACCTCATTATCCTAACAAACTGCTTGATGGGGCAAAATGCACAGCCTCTCTGACAGGAAGAGAAGCGATTTAGAAAACGAGGTTTCATACTGTGTTCCAAACTCACCGGGACACTTTCCTTCCTCCCTTTTCCCTGCTGGTGGCCCCGGATCTAACCTGAATGGGGAAAGCCTGGGCTGTGGAGTCAGGCTTAGCTTCCGTTTGCGGTGTCCCTACTTGCCAGCTGTAATGCTTGTCTGGGCCTTAGTTTCCCTATCTAAAACATGGAGACAATAAAGTCAGCATCGCCTGCTTGTTCAAGGGTAAAGGGAATTAATGCATGTTCTGTGTGTAACACTGCCGGGTGCTCTGCAAGCTCTCCAGATATTAGCCCAGTAATCTTCCATTCAAGACGACTTTGCTAATTGGGAACACCTCTTTCCTCAGCCAATTCAAACCATACACGACCTTCAGAGGCAGCTCAAGGCCACCATCCTCCAAAAAGCCTGTTCTGCCGCCCACGGCCGTCCTCCCGCTTCTCCCTGCTCTCGCGCCCTCCGCAGCCTGCACGGCGCAACTGGGCACTCGGTGTGGTTCGTTGATTCGCGGGCCTGGGTCTGTTCACCTGCACGGACTTTAACTCCCTCACCAGGACGGGCCCATGGCTCCGCTTCTCTGGGTCCTGCACTGTGCCCAGCACAGTCTTCCGGACCTCCCTTCCAGCTTACTGCTAACCGATGTGATCCGTGAGAAAGCCGGCCTGTTGAGGTGCATAAAAGATCCACCTGTAGACGCCCGCCCAAGGACTCCCACCTGCGCCGCGTTCTGCACAGTACCTGGGTCCGCAGCCGGTCCACCTCTTCCGACAGGCTCTGCCTCTCCAGGAGAAGCTGGTTCTGCTTGCTGAGGAGCTGCACCAGCTGCTGGGCTGTGGCCTGGCTGTGCTTATCCAGCTGCCTTAGCCTGGAGAAAAATCCACCGCAGAATTAAAGAGGGATAACGTCAGCCTTTCAACAGGCCCAGGGGCTGTGTGTATCTGAGGGAAGCCCCTGATAGGGAACCATGAGCAGGACGCCTAGGGTGACCCTGAGGTGCCAGGCTCTGGCTGGCACTAGGCCCTTGGTACGCACTGTGTGAAGGTAACATTCTAGCAAATGTGCGTGGGAACTGGGAGCCATCTCAGTACACTACCAATTAGAAAACACGCAGATAAGTGGGGTAAGTAGAAGGAAAAGGAAGCTTTGAACTCCCAAGCAGAGGTCAAAGATGAGGGGCCTAAATGCCGCCATTGTTCAGCTGGAAAGGTCTCTGGCAGGCTGAGCAGCCGGCCGCCCCGGCTGGGGAAGTGGGTGAGGGCCGTGGAAACACTGAAGTAAGGGTTTTCCATTATTAATCAGTCAATCACGAGCTCCGGCATCGCTGACCAGATGTCTTTAAAGATCCTAAATTTGTCATTCTGCTGATGGGCGCTCCTCTCCAGACTTGCTAATTCACTCAGCCCATTATCCTCATCTGTCCACAGTCGGCTTCCTACAGCCAGCAGCACAGTCACCCATGGAACTGTTGGCTTTGGATTAAATTTGGAATTGAACGACCACCCAGAAGTGTTCTGGAAAGAAGCGAGATGTGCGGCCTGCCTCACCGTCCTCACCCATCAAAAGCACCAGCAGGCACGTTAACTCGAATTCTCAACAAGGAACAGGCCATTAAAGCTCAAGGTGCATTTCAAACTCCAGGCTACTGAGCCGAAGGCCTCGCGGGCCGTTCTGCGAACACCGGCCTCTGGCTGCCCTCAGTTCGGGCTCTCCTGGGACTCCGGGCACAACTAAACATTTACACGGCCACATGTGTGGGCCTTCGGGTTGGGATAGGTTCCTCTACAAAAAAGGCCGCACATGTGGGCACAGGTACCACTGCCCTCTGGGAAACCCGGCGATGGTCGGTACCTGCCTCCCGCGCTGCTCGACCCACACCCTCCCATTTCCCCACGGCTCCCCCGGCCCTGCCCCATCGCCCTGCTCAGCCTCCGATGGATTTGGCTAGAGTCTTTGGTCAAGGGGCCCGAGCCCCCAGCCCTGACCCTTCCCCAGAACGCACCATGACTCCCTGTTTTCAGCCACACCCAGCGTTGTCCGGGTCTGCGGGGCGCCCTACCTGTGCCGGGGGAGGCGGGAGCAGCAGCCTAGGACCCCGCCCAGGCAGAGCCGGCACTACGCATGCTCCCAGGAAGCCCCGCCTCCCCGGGCTTGGCGCCTCCGACTGCCACGCCCACAATTCCACACCACCACCCCCCCCTTGCCTATCCCGACAAGGGCCTCCTGCTGCCCGCAGGTTCTGGAGGAAGTGTAAGGACTCAGGGACGCCCTGGAGCCTCTTTGGAGCCTGGGCAACAGCCAGGCCCTGCCCTGCCTCCAGCATGAGGCTGGCCTCAACAGAACAGCAAAGATCTTCCATCCAAGTAGGAGTGTTTCCCTGTGTGTGTGATGTATATATATGGTGATGCTCCAACACCCCACCTCATCCTTCCCTCTGATCTTGGAGGAAAAGTAGGTTTCCTTCTGGCGATACCTAAGGCCATCGCTGCTCTGGGAAGCCTCATCGGCCCCTACCCGTCCCCATCACGCTGGGGCTGAGGCAGCCTTTCCTGGGAGCTACCCTCAAAGCCACCCAGTGGATCACAGAAACTCTCCTGCAAGGCCCCGGGGGGGGGGGGACCCTGGCTGTCCTGAGCAGTGAGCGGCCGGGAGAGAGGAGGACGTCCCGGGCCAGCAGACTGGGGAACCTGCCTAGGCTGACCCTCTGACACAGGCAGGCGGCCATCATTCATCTGAGCACCTGCCCTGCTGTGGGACCCAGGAGTGGGTCCCGTTGAAGAGAAAGAGATGGTAACAGCTCTTTTCCTTGAGAAGCAATCTGATGCTTCCGTATTTAAATTAGTGGGTGAAAAGCATCATTCGCCCTTGAGCTTTGGAACCCTAAGGTGGCTTTTCCCCTCCGATGAAGGCCTACCTGTGGAGAGAGCTACTGGCTAAGAGCAACTGAGGTAGTAGCCCCGTGGCTTCCTGCTTGCTCGAAAAGAATGGACCAGAAACGTGACAAATGACATCATGACATTGCTGCATGGCAAGAAGGTGCCAGGAAACGTGACAAGTGACACCATGACATGGCTGCATGGCAAGAAGGTGCCAGGAAACATGACAAGTGACACCATGACATGGCTGCATGGCAAGAAGGTGCCACGAGCAGCCATTGTCCATGTGGTCCCTTGCCCTGTGCTTGGATCAAATGAGATGATGGTCCTTTGGACCGATGGGCTCAGTATGTGGTTTTGAACTCCTGAAAAGGGATGGCAGCCCATCCAGGGCAATGGGCAGAGCCAAAGCCGCTCTCACAGCATAAACACTGGTCATGGCCGGCCACCCTGGCTCCACCTTCAGCGATGCGGCCGGTTCTGGCCTAGACCTTCCTCCTATGGAGCCCTCAGAACCTGGAGGAGGTTTAGTCCAGAGTGCTTTGCAACCTGGGGGCCTGGGAAGGCTATAGCGATTACTGGGGTGGGAAGGAGGAAGGAGACACCACCCAGACCCCGCTGAATCAAGTGCCTGGGTGTGAGCCCCACAAGACAGCAGGGGACCAGCTGACCAGGATGTCCACACACAGAAGCACCCCTGCTGTGAGGAGTGAGATCCCTGAGAAGGGGTAGCTCTCCCTTCACAGCTAAGAGCTGAGGATGGATTCCAATTGACTCAATTTTTAAATCAACTTGAACACTCCCAATATTACAAATATTGGGAAAAGACATTTGTTTTTTGTTTTTTTTTGGAGGCAGAGTTTTGCTTTTGTTGCCCAGGCTGGAGTACAATGGCGCGATCTCGGCTCACCGCAACCTCCGCCTCCGGGTTCAAACCATTCTCCTGCCTCAGCCTCCCGAGTAGAGTAGCTGGAATTACAGGCGTGTGCCACAATGGCGGCTAATTTTGTATTTTTAGTAGAGACGGGGTTTCTCCATGTTGGTCAGGCTGGTCTCAAACTCCTGACCTCAAGTGATCCACTCGCCTCAGCCTCCCAAAGTGCTGGGATTACAGGCGTGAGCCACCACGCCCAGCCCGAGATTGATTTTTTTTTTTTCTTGATACGAAGTCTTGCTTTGTTGCCCAGGCTAGGGTGCAGTGGTGCTATGTCAGCTCACTGCAACCTCCGCCTCCTGGGTTCAAGCGATTCTCCTGCCTCAGCCCCGCAAGTAGCTGGGATTATAGGCTCCTGCCACCATGCCCAGCTAATTTTTATATTTTTCGTAGAGACAGGGTTTCACCATCTTGGCCAGGCTTGTCTTGAACTCCTGACCTCATGATTCACCCACCTCAGCCTCCCAAAGTGCTGGGATTACAGGCATGAGCCACCACGCCTGGCCGAGATTTTCTGAAAGTTATTTATTTTTGGAAAAGCCTCCAACCCTGCACAAACCAGCCTACCCTCTGTTAATGGCTATTTCATTGCCATCATTCAGAAGAGATTTCTTGGGGTGTCCTAGACACATAAGCTGTCTTTTCTTTTCCATGGTGGTTACTGCTCTGTCATATTTGTGGTGTTGAGTTCACCTCTTCATCCACCCACAGTTTCGAATAGCACTGCTGATGACTGCTAACACCTTGAGCCCCTGGGCTCACTGCGCCACAATTACCTATGTAAATTTAATTAATAAACTACCTGCTAAATTCAATAATTACCTTAATTAAAAGTTCACTATAGTCCTAGGAGGTACATGCTAGTATCATCCCCATTTCACAGATGAGAAAACAAGCTGAGATGTTAATTAACTTGCACAAAGTCACACAAGTAATCGGTAGAGCTCGGAGTCAAATCGAGCCAGCGCCCAGGTGTCCTTAACCATCGTTAATGGTGGTTAACTCACTGAGTTAATTCACCAAACGAACCAACCCTTGGTAAACACCTCTCTTCTTCTTCTTCTTCTTCTTCTTCTTCTTCTTTTTTTTTTTTTTGAGATGGAGTCTTGCTCTGTTGCCCAGGCTGGAGTGCAGTGGCATAATCTTGGCTCACTGCAACCTCTGCCTCCTGGGTTCAAGAAATTCTCCTGCCTCAGCCTCCCAAGTAGCTGGGACTATAGGCGCGCACCACCACACCTGTCTAATTTTTGTATTTTTAGTAGAGATGGGGTTTCACGATGTTGGCCAGGCTGGTCTCTAACTCCTGACCTCCTGATCTGCCCGCCTTGGCCTCCCAAAGTGCTGGGATTACAGGCGTGAGCCACCGCGCCCGGCCAACACCTCTTAAGGGTCAAGTACTGATTTAAGACCTGGGGGTCCATCAGGAATGACAAATGCTCCCGGCTCTCGGGCGGTTCCCGGCCAATGGAGGAGAGACTCACTTGTAAAGAAACATGCTCAACTCAAACAGGACACTGAGGCATGAAGAGAAATGGCCAATATTGCAGATGAGAAGCCTGGGAGGGCTTGCGCCTGCTTAGACATGGCTCATGATCGTCATATGCTGAGCACTTTTATGTCGGGCACTATACTTACTGTTTATTTAGCACTCACAATTCCATGAGGCAGGAACTAATTATTATGCCACTTTAAGGTTAAGGAAACTGAGGCACAGACAACATGAATCATTCATTCAAAGTCACTCAGCGGGCAAGCTGGGATGGGAAAGGATGAGTGGGTGCTTTTCTGGCCAGGGCCAGGGGCGGGGACTTCCCACTTCGGGGCCGCACTGCAAAGGCCAATGCGTGTCTGGAAACTGCAAGCTGTGCAGTGTGGCTGCACCAGAGGCTGCAGGCTGCTCAGAGGAAGGTGACGCTGGACTCTGTAGCCAAACCAGCAAATATGGACTTCGTCCTGCAGGCAATGGCAGTGCCATTTACCAGACAGAGGATGGCAGAAGGGATCGGCCTGGCGTAGAAGAGACGTTCTGGGGTCAGGGCGAGTTCGAGGTACCTGTGGAACACGCACCCACCAGGCAGCTATGCAGCTTGGGGCTTAGGAAGGGCCGAGCTGGAGCTCTAGCTGAGTGGGCCAAACCTGCTGGGAGGCGAGACCATGAACGTGGGGGAGAGATTTGCCTGGGAAGGGTTGGCAAAGATTGTCAGTGTGGGGAGTTTGTTAAAAATGCAGCTATCCGGGCCCGCACGACCCCCCTAGCTGAGAAGCTCTTCTGCAGTGAGAGGGAAGGGCTCGCCCCAGGATAGGGGTTAAGGAACCTCCGCCTTCAATGGCTGGCAGTGGACTGGAATCCGGCAAGACACTCAGAGTGGGATCCTGGAGGGAGGAAAACTGGGAGATGGAGGTCCACGGAGGAGAGGGGTCAGGGCGGAGTGGCCGGTTTGTGGGAAATGGCACCTGGTGGCGGAGCGCCCTGCGGAGCCTCCTGGCTGGGACAGAAGCCAGATTTCAGGGGCTGGAAGAGAAAGCCTCTTCTAGCGAGGGGCTGGGCTGGCGAGGAGGTCGCAAGACGGGGTGCGGAGGGTGGGAGCCACCGAAGCCGCTGGGGAGGGGGCACCGGAGGAGAGAGGGGCAACCTTCACGGCAGAGGACGGCGGACTTCCCAAGGGAGGAGGCGCCTTAGGCAGAAGACTGAGACCCTCCCCCCGAGGCAAGAGTGGAGGCGGGAGCAGGCGCGGGTCGCGGAGGGCGCTCGTGCTCGGCAGCCTCCAGGATCCCCCACGTAGAGGTCACCACTGTTTGCGAGAAAGGGGACGAGGCAGCGGGGTGGCGGCGGGGACGCTGCTGCGGGGACGAGGGCGCCGGCGGGAGGCAGGGACACGCCGCCCAGCCCAGGGGGCGCGCTCTGAGGAAGACCCGGGCGCCCGCCGCCTCCTCCCCCGGCTCCGCAGCCGCCGCCCCGTGCCCTCCACCTGCGACCTTCACCCCCGTCACCGTCGCCACGGGCCTGGAAACCTCTTTCAGCGTTCGTTTCAGGGCAACTGTCGTTTTGAGAGAGTGCAATTTCTTGTTCTGTGTGTCTTGTTTTTAGCCTTTTCTTCTAGGAGGCATTAAGTCATGAACGGGGCGAGGGGGTTTGCCATCATGGGGCCTGCGGAGTCTGTTTAGGCAGCAGCCCCGCTGCAAGAAGCCCCCCACAGCCTGCGAACCACACACACCCTCCGAACCACACACACCCTCCATGCGGCAGGAAACACAGAATCGTCCGATTTCAGAGCTCAACCCCTAATTCAGACCCTTCTTTCCCGCGCCTTTATCTCATCTTTGCAACAGGCAGGGATTGCATCCAGGGCCCCCAGGATGTGGTTGCTATCTTCACTGTGCTGTCATGGAGCCCTGGGAGCTGTGGCCAGGCCCCATCAGGGGCAGGAAGCCAGTCCTCCTCCCAGGAAGCCCCTGTGCTCCCCGGCCCTCACAGCACAGGGTAGGGTCCGCGGGTCCATGAGGAAGGACACTTGAGGGAGCTGGCACCCAGGCTGATGTGGCCGTCCTAATCTCAGGCACAGGGTCCATGTCCTTCAGGATCTGCAGATGTACAACTGCCACCCCTGCCTGGGTAGGACTGGGGACCCTGAGGGAGAAAAGCAGCTGCCGCGTGCAGGGGTAGAATGGGCAGCACGGGCTCCCCTTCCACGCAACGGCATCCCAGGAATTTCAGGCGTGTCAGGGGCAGCAGTTACCATGGGAACAAACACGCCCGGGTTTCTAAAGGCAGATGCTGATGAAATCACAGGGGACTCATAAGTGTGCTGGGCCCAGGCAGATCTCCATTGGTCCAACAGCGATCCTCTGAGCCACACCCTGCAGGCATGATCAGAACCAGCATTTAAAAAAATATGCAAGGCTTCAAGATAAGATGGAGCAAGTGGTGAAATACAAAACAACTTTATAGAGCTGAGTGGGCTGGGGAAAATATCTTATGCAAAACAGAAGCGGTGCAAGCTGCCAGCTCTGGTCCTATGCTTCAGACACTCATTTGCTATGAATACTGTGAGAGCAAGTGAATACATATATTTAAATTGTTTTATGTTGTATGTGATACATACAAAATATATGCAATGTATAAATAAGTTATGAGGTATAATAACTAAATGAACACTTGTGAACCTAGCACCAGCCCTACAGGGCCACTACCAATGGATTTCTTCTCCACGCCAGCCACTTCCTTCCCCAGAGGGGGCCCATATCCTTATGCGTGTATGTTTTTCAATGAGAGTTTTTTGCTTCACTGGACAATTCCCCCTGGGAGCTACCTACGGACTACAGTGGAAGGTTTTAGTTGTTGTTTTGGGGGTTTTGTTTTGGGTTTGGTTTTGGTGGTAGTGGTAAAATCCTTTGTTCTGAAATGTTTTCAGACCAGAGCCTCCTCCCTGTGGTCACTCTGACTACAGCTAAGATTGTCCTTCCTCTTAGATAAGTGTTCTCAAAGTGCTTAGACTCACTATTTCCCTGGGAGCGGCGTCTTCCTCATGGAAATGAAGAACATTTTTCAAACAACATATGGATTTCAAAGGTGCAAATACATGAACTGTAAAATATGCACTCACTTTTCTACTCCTCCCAGTGGCTTCCTCTAATGTTTACTGAGCATTTACTAAATGCCCAACATTGTAAGCATTTTACGTTCCCTAATTTAATCCTCATAACAATACTACACGTTACGTTATCATCTGCATTTTATGCATGAGAGAAGCAAGGTGCAGAGAAGCGATCATTTGCCCAAGCGCACACAAGGTAAGGCAGAGCCAGGATTACCTAAGCCCCCAAGGCCACAGAGCAAGGCCCACAGTGTGACTCATCACTCTCCTTCTTAGACTCTGTACAGGTCTCTCACTCCCCTTCGGTCCCTCTTCCTCCTCCATCAGACCTTCAAATGCTGGTGTGACCCAGGGCTGGGCTCAGCGCTCTCCTGACTGGAAATGTTCCGCCTGCATGATTTTTAAAATCTACACTCATGACTCCAAGTGGAGAGGCCAAGGATCCTGAGCACTTGATCTCAGCCTCGGGCCTCTCTCCTGCATTTCCAAGCTCACCTCAAACTCACCACCTGACACACTGGAGTCATCTTCTAATGCTCCTCTCTCTGTGACCCTCTCATGTGGGTGGGACCACCCCTAGCCACCATCCCCACAGCTCAGTCTCCTGGTTCCACAGATGAGCCCTCTAGGCCTTCTGAACCTCTCCCATCCCATCCCATCCCACCCACCCATCCATCCATCCCACCCATCCATCCATCCACCCATCCATCCACCCCACCCATCCATCCCACCCATCCATCCATCCATCCCCCATCCATCCATCCCACCCATCCATCCATCCCATCCATCCATCCATCCACCCATCCATCCACCCCACCCATCCATCCATCCACCCATCCATCCACCCCACCCATCCATCCCACCCATCCATCCATCCATCTCCCATCCATCCATCCCACCCATCCATCCGTCCACCCATCCATCCATCCCACCCATCCATCCATCCCACCCATCCATCCCACCCATCCATCCATCCCACCCATCCATCCACCCCACCCATCCATCCATCCATCCATCCACTCCACCCATCCATCCATCCATCCATCCATCCCACCCATCCATCCATCCCACCCATCCATCCATCCATCCCACCCATCCATCCATCCATCCACCCATCCATCCCACCCATCCATCCATCCATCCATCCATCCCACCCATCCATCCATCCCACCCATCCATCCCACCCATCCATCCATCCATCCATCCATCCCACCCATCCATCCATCCACCCATCCATCCACCCCACCCATCCATCCCACCCATCCATCCATCCATCCCCCATCCATCCATCCCACCCATCCATCCATCCATCCCACCCATCCATCCATCCCACCCATCCATCCCACCCATCCATCCATCCATCCATCCATCCCACCCATCCATCCATCCACCCATCCATCCACCCCACCCATCCATCCCACCCATCCATCCATCCATCCCCCATCCATCCATCCCACCCATCCATCCATCCCATCCATCCATCCATCCACCCATCCATCCACCCCACCCATCCATCCATCCACCCATCCATCCACCCCACCCATCCATCCCACCCATCCATCCATCCATCTCCCATCCATCCATCCCACCCATCCATCCGTCCACCCATCCATCCATCCCACCCATCCATCCATCCCACCCATCCATCCATCCATCCATCCATCCCACCCATCCATCCATCCCACCCATCCATCCACCCCACCCATCCATCCATCCATCCATCCACCCCACCCATCCATCCATCCATCCATCCATCCCACCCATCCATCCATCCCACCCATCCATCCATCCATCCCACCCATCCATCCATCCCACCCATCCATCCCACCCATCCATCCATCCATCCATCCATCCCACCCATCCATCCATCCCACCCATCCATCCCACCCATCCATCCATCCATCCATCCCACCCATCCATCCATCCCACCCATCCATCCATCCCACCCATCCATCCCACCCATCCATCCATCCACCCATCCATCCATCCCACCCATCCATCCCATCCATCCATCCATCCCACCCATCCATCCATCCATCCCACCCATCCATCCCACCCATCCATCCATCCCACCCATCCATCCCACCCATCCATCCATCCCACCCATCCATCCATCCATCCCACCCATCCATCCATCCCACCCATCCATCCATCCATCCCCCATCCATCCATCCATCCCACCCATCCATCCATCTCCCATCCATCCATCCCCCATTCATCCATCCCACCCATCCATCCATCCCACCCATCCACCCACCCATCCATCCATCCCACCCATCCACCCATCCGTCCATGCCACCCACCCATCCATCCCACCCATCCATCCATCCATCCACCCATCCATCCATCCCACCCATCCAACCAACCCACTCATCCATCCACCCATCCATTCCATGACCTTCACTCTTGAAGTCCAGCTGCCAGCACTTCACATCCAGGTTCCTGCACAGCCTTCTCATAGAGTTGTGTGCTTCCACACGGCCCCCTGGAATCCATACTCCCCGCAACAGCTAGACTAGAAGGATCTCTCTAAACAAAACTCCAGCCCTGCCTCTCTGCTTGATGATTACCTGTAGCTCTAATCCTAATCCTATGAGTGCTGAACTTGGAAATGGGGGACATCACAAGCTAGCTATTTTACCTTAAGCTTGAAACTGAGTATCTCTCTCAACCTCAGGTTCTCCATTTGTAAAATGGAGAAAATAAGATCTCCAGACCTTCTGAACCATCAACTCTGAGGGTGGGGCCCAGCAGCATGTGTTTTAATAAGGCCCCTGGATGACTCTGATGAATTCTTAAGCATGAGAACCACTGGTACATTCTAATTCACAGTATTAATCACACATACAAAATGAGTTCTTCTGGAGAATAATTTTTGTGTGGCTTCAATTTTCATCATCAAAACAACCAACTGTCTACATGAAAACTCTCCTAGTCTGCTCCTAAAATACTCTGGCGTCAGTCATGAGAACTTAAGTAAATCCTGTGATCACTTTGAATCTCAGTTTCCTCACATGTGAAATGAGAGGAGAAAACTAGAAGTGAGGTCGGCAAACTTCAGACTACAGGCCACTGCCTGTTTCTGTATGATCTGCCAATTGAGAGTGATTTTTACATTTTAAAATGATTTTTAAAAATCAAAAGGAGTATAATATGTGAACACTGCATGAAATTCAACTTGCAGCGCCCCTAAATAAACTTTCATTGAAACCCAGCCATGCCCATTCATTCACGTTTTGTCTATGGCTGCTTTTGCACCATAACGGCCGAGTAGCTGCGACAGAGACCATATGGCCATGGAGCCTACAATATTTATTACCTGACCTTTTAAAGTTTGCCAGCCTCGGGGCTAGAAGACGACTACATTCTCCTCCAGCTCCACATTTCTACAATCCTATTACTTTACAGATTTTACTGTGTTCCTGTCTTCAAATATCACTAGCTATTTACATAGCAATACACCTAGTCAGCAAGTTGAAGTTTTGAAAATGCAATTACTGCTCTAGGTCATTAATTCTAGTGAATAAACCATGTTAATGTAAAGCTGTATTACTTTGTTCCAACACTTAACCATTGCTGCGGCATTTTACATAATTCCATCTCGTGAACGAGGTCCTATCAGTGAGAACAAGCAGTGTGCTGAGGCTTCCGGAACACGCTCTAGCCCATTATCCTTGCTCAGAACATTAAGGCACTTTCTTTTTTTTTTTTTTTTTTTTTTTTTTTGAGACAGAGTCTCACTCTGTGGCCAGGCTGGAGTGCAGTGGCACAATCTCGGCTCACTGCAACCTCCGCCTCCCGGGTTCAAATGATTCTCCTGCCTCAGCCTCCCAAGTAGCTGGGACTACAGGCACACACCACCACGCTCAGCTAATTTTTTTTATTTTTATTTTCAGTGGAGTTGGGGTTTAACCACGTTGGCCAGGATGGTCTCGATCTCTTGATCTCATGATCCGCCCACCTCAGCCTCCCAAAGTGCTGGGATTACAGGCGTGACATTAACGCACTTTTAATGGCTGGTTTGCTGTTTACATTTCCCGTGCCTAAAGCTACCCTATTCAATAATGGTTTCAATAAAGGAATTCTTCCTGAGGATCGTGCAGTGGGGAGGGGGTACCACCTTCAATGAAGAGAATGTATGTCCTGTACTGCCCCTTTCCTGGCTCATTCTCTCAGATTCCTAACTAGCCTTGGCTGCCTGCAGAGGAAGAACAGGGGGCTCCTTGGGGATGCCCCCAACTGATGGGGGGATCAAGTCCTGCTCTTCTCATGAAAAGAATCATATTATGTTAGGGCTGAGAGGCACCTTAGAGAACATTCAGTTCAGCCCATTATGGTGAAACCAAGAAAGTATAAGTGACTTGCCCAAGGTCAGGCAGCCTGTCTGTAGTAAATCTGGCGCTAGAGCCCACATCTCTTGACTCCAAATCCAGTGAGCTTTGCAGCATCTCAAAATCCTTTTTTGAAACGCCCGACATTCTTCTATTCCATGTCAAACTTGAGAATTTAAGGGAAGGACCCTGAGAGAGAGAACACCCTGGGTAACCTTCTGGGCAGCAGCTGACACCAGCTCATTTTCCGAGGCCTGGGGGCGGGAGAAGAGAGAAATCCCTAGGCCAGGGCTTCTCCAATGAGCTCAGTGAGGAGAATCAGACTTGATTTTAATTCTTTTAAAATTTCCAATCTATTGTAGACTAATGGTTTTGTGGAGTACAATAAAAAGGAGGAAGCAGTGTTTGATTGCTTTGAAAATTTCTGACTCAATTTCAGTTCTTGCCTCATCCCAGACCAGTAACAGTTTGAGGACCGTACTCTGGAAACCACACTCTGAGCCACATTGATCTCATCCACAGACTGATATTGGCACAAAGGATGCAAAAAAGGAGGCCAGAAGCTTGGAAGACCATGTTGGGAAGCTCACAGTGCCACAGTGGCCCCCAGTGAATGGGCCCATGGCCAAGGGGACACTTTCAGCTCTTCAAGCTCCAGCACTGCTGCCACTGACAGGAACCTAAAGCCTCTGACAATATCACCGAGGCTCTTCAAAGACCAACTTCTTAAAACGGTGCTTCTACCAAAAAGGAGGCACAGCTTCATCTTAGGGCAATTAGATCTGTTGTATCACTACCTTGTAACCTTCTTAAAATACAAGTGCTATCTAACCAAGGCTGAGTTTGTAATACCTTTGGAAGACTGGGCATGAATAAAGGATCCTGACACCATGAAACAGGAGTTGACACGTTATGTATCTTAGACTTTGAAGAACCTAGAAGACCATCTGCCTGAAGCAAGAGTTACCTTAATCAGCTTTGTCTCAAGCAAGAACAGAGTAATGGTGAGGATAGCCCCACTGTGCAAAGGAAATGGGACAGAGGAATGGAAATTGTTGAAAATCAGAATCTTTGCAGAGT
Organism: Gorilla gorilla gorilla; assembly: GCF_029281585.2. Classification (NCBI taxonomy): domain Eukaryota; kingdom Metazoa; phylum Chordata; class Mammalia; order Primates; family Hominidae; genus Gorilla; species Gorilla gorilla. The sequence goes on from NC_073224.2 coordinate 11,992,044, forward strand.
AGTATCTATGCTGCATGTGGCTCAAGGCCATACAGAAGCACCAGCAGGAAAACCCACACTGCCACGCACACTGTACCCTACCTCACCCTAAAGCCGTCCTTAAAAATGGGTTTATTTGGAAATAATGTCAAACTTATAAAAAGTTGCAAGAATATTACAGAGAATACCAACATACCCTTTATTCAAATTCACCTACTGTAATAATTTTGCCCCATCTGATTGATTACACTCTCCTGCCTTTCTCTCCGTGTGTGTGTGTGTGTGTGTGTGTGTGTGTGTGTGTGTGTACGGAACCAGCTGACAGTAAGCTGCATGCACCATTGTCCTTTTATCTTATATGCTACAGTGTGTATTTCCTAAGGATAAAGGCATTCTCTTACAGAACCACAGTATATTACCAACTACAGTCAATTTCAGATTGATCTAATAGCTTCATCTAACCTACTGAATTGGATTCTAATCTTGTTGACTGGCCCAATAATGTTCCTTTCTTCCCACTCCAGAAAAGATCCTTCATACTTAGTTGGCATGTCTCTATTTAGACTTCATTAACCCAGAGTGATTACAAGCCAGTTTTATTTTGTTGAATGCTATTTGCAATTAAATTACCAATAGTCTTAATGGAAGACATGGAACTATCAGACACATGGAGGCCCTGTTCAGTTGCCATCTTGGGTTTGGGGGGCACACTGCTGTGTTTTCAGGAAGTTTCTGTTTGAATGGGGACTTCCTGGTGCTCCCAGAGACTAAAATCCTCCTGGTGTGGTCCCAGAGTATGTCACGTTCCACACTGTGGTGAGGTCTTCCTCAATTTCCCTCATATTTGACCATTCTTGGGATAGCCAAACGAGCCACAGAGGTGTGATGGCATAAGATTGGGCCCACGGCAGCTAAGTAACCAGATTCAATCACCACAGCCCACTTATTGGCACACATCTTAATTAGGTTTTAATGCAAGTAATTTGATAACAACTCCTGGCCATCCACTACAGAACTGTCAATGCTGAAAGCTTTTTATTTAGCTCCTCTTCTGTCTAAACCAAGGCAGCCTCCCCGCTGACCCTTGTCAAAGAACCCCATCTGCTGGTTGCCACGGTAACTGAAGGCAACCAATTGAGCTGAACAGAGTGACTCAGAAATAAAATCTGCAGCCAAAGGAATTCTGCAAAGAGCAATAAATCATTTAGTAAAAGGGGGTCCTCCACACACTGATGAGTGTTGGGATAATATGATGGCATAACTCTTCCAGCTAGAAGGTCCATGACAGATCAGAGTGATTAGGCCTGCTGGAGGGCTCATTTGGTTTCTAGTGGGTTCCAGCAGCAGACGAGATGGAGCCTGCCCAGTTGTGTGCCACTGTGGGGGAGAAGGAATACGCGGAGTCAATTTTTAATATTTGGGCTGCAAAATTTTGCTTTTTGAGGAGTGGCAAGAGAACCAGTCTAGGCTTCCGACACCCCTTCCTCTATTTTTCAAAAGTAGCATACATTCACAGAATGCCCCATTTTAGCCCAAAAAAGCACCTTGAGCCTTGAGGAAGGTGACAAAGAACAAATACCAAGATTGCTTTGGAATATGCCAGTTTAGCACCATCTCTCTGTCATCAATCAACTTTAGGTGTTCCAACCAGAAACCCTCTGTGTGCATAAGCCTTGGGTCCTCGCGAAAGCAGGGGAGAGCCTGGGATTCAACTCAGAGGCCCCAGAGGATCTCTGAGGATGATCTGAGAGCGGGCGAGGGGTTTGTCTCTCTCCAGGACTGGGTCAGTGTTGCTTATGGAGCCCCATACACATCCTTCCCACATTAAGATTTCCTGAGTAAGAGGCGCCGGAGGGAAGGGGGAGCAGGGGCCTTCTTCCAGGCTGCTCCCGGTTACAGTACACAGTGGCCCCTCACCCCTCACAGCACAGGCCATGGGTCCCAGTCACAGCCCCCACTCCTGGTGAGCACCTGCTGGGTAGACTCGGAAACCCCTGCAGGCAATAGAAAGACCCCCGCCCCAGACATGCTAAACCATCCAGACAGTATTCACTGCTATATGCCCGTCTCTTGGTTGTGTTGGGAGAAGCAAAGCTTAGTGGCGGCGGTAGAACTGCCCTGATAGCAAATGACAACAGGAGAGGGGCTGTAGGACAGGGCTTAGGGCCTGTGCGTGTCCGGGAGGGGCTGCAGGACAGAGCTTGGGCCTGTGCGAGTCTGGGGGCGGCCTGCCCTGCCAGCTCCTCTCCTCCCAGGCTGAATGCCACCTTTTACAGAGGTGCATTGGCAGGATCCGGACATTGTCCCAATCCCTGACCCACATGGCAATGGGTACCCTATTACTAAGTCATCCCTAGAGATAATTTTCTGCTTCAGAAAAGAGCAACTGCTAAACAGAAGGTAGATTTTTCCCCGATTGTAAATGCTGCCAATAAAATGCTTCAGTCTCGGAGTTGAGTGAAATTCCGTTGACGGAGTTAGGAGCAGCTGTGCACGTTCAGGACGAGCCTCCTCCCTTACTCAACCAGTCCGAGGAGGAGCGCATCTAGCCGAGCCCTCCGCTGCCACGCCGCGTCCCGGGAGCTCCCAGCCTGCCTTCCACCCCACGCTGGGCAATTGTGCCTCTGCAGGTGGAACAGACCGCAGGGCTCCACGTGCGCCTCCCGCACGCCAGCACCTGCTCTCGGGCCACCGCGGAGCGCTCCAGGCAGGAGACACCCCTCTCCCTCGCCGGGCAGGGTGGCCTAGGCGGCCAGGTCTCAGCGCTGCCGGGCGGTGCACAGTCCTCTCGGCCTCCCCGCCCACCCAGACCTCCCGGCGGCTGCTTCGCCTCTGGATACTAGGCCCGGGCTCGGCCGAGCCCCGAAGCCGCGCGAGAGGGCCTGGAGCCCGCACCTGGAGGGCAGCCGGCCGGGGCTTGGGGAGGCTGGGTGTGGAGCATCTGGCTCAGGCGACTCCACGGGGGCTCGCAGGGCCTCTGGACTTTGGCAGAAGGGAGAGGATTAAACTGGGATGACGGTTGAGAGGAGGAGGTGGGTGAAAGCTTCATTAACTCCATGCTCACGTCCCAAGTTCTTTCCCCTGAGAGGCAATGAGTAAAAAGGTTGATTTCCCCGCGATGGGAAAGGTGCTGTGTGATTGCATTTGCTTTTCTTACCTTTTAATTCCTTATTTGTAAACCAATGAATCATTGTTTGTCAGTGATCATGAAGGACTCAAATTTTAATAAACAGGAAAAAAAATCTTGGCTAATAGGCCAAAGAAATACTGCAACCCGTTTACATTTCTATGTTAGTGATTAAGCTTCTCATGTGACTTAATTGAAACTGGCAAGGATCTTGAGAACTCAAAGAAGTACTTCTCCCCCCATCAACTCTCCTCCAATAACCAAACTCATTTTTAAGACCCCTCCTAAAAAGTGCCATGGAAAATGGAGCTTCCTGATTCCATAAAAATATTTTCAGTAAGTACTGCTTCATGACAGTTGTTCAGACTTGAATTCCCTTCCCCTCTTTACAAAGTTACCGTTTAGTTTCACTTCTGAGCCCTACTTCCAATTCTTTGTCTCTGCTCACTCTCCCGCTTTCTCCTCCATATTTCAGTTCCCAGACACTCTTGAACTTTTGCACACGCTGCCAGTTTGAGCCTGCACAGAATAATCAGTATATTAATTCCACTCGGAGACAGTGAGATTTTTCTAACACAATCTGCCCAACCTGAACTCTTTCCTTCAGAAACACTTCGCCTTTAAAAAGAAACTTCCCAGCATGAACCTCATAAGAAGCGACATGTAACAGACAGTGCATGTGGCGCTGGGCATGCAGCTCAGAATTAAAAGAGAATTTTTTACTTTGTTTCTTCAGTGCCATGTGCATAATGTACATGTGGATGAAACTGACATCAGACATTTAAAGCAAGAAGGGGGAGGGGGAGGGGGATGTGATGGTGGCGGGAAAGAGAGAGAAAATATGTTGATAAAAACAGTAACTTCTGTTAATCTACATTTTTCAGTCACTGTCTTAATTAAGAATGTTAGGAAATATGTTGCAGTTTAATTGCATTGTTTCAAGAAATTCTAAGACTGACAAATTTGGGACCATGTACACTTGGAAGGTAAAAGAGATTAAAGTAGGGATTTCTTCCAATTGGTGGATAACAATCAAAATTATGCTTTCTACAGACACACCCCCCACACCCCCGCAGAGATCCTAAACTCGGAAGACAAAGTAAGAATATCCTAGCACTTAACATGTTCAGCATGAAATGAGCTCTGAAAATTTAAAAACGTGTTTTAAAACCTATGTATATGAGATAAATTTTAAATACAAAGAATTGACACAGGAGAAACAGTACTTTATCTGAAATTTCTGGTTGACATTTATGTTTGTAGAAAATATTTATGAAGGAATTTGGTAACAATCTTCAAGTGATTTTCAGATGACCTTGTTTAAGATAGTAAAAGTTGTTTGCTGGAGTCACAAGTCCATAAAAATAATAACAGTTTGAAGACACTTGAGATTTCTAGACTTGTGTCCTGTTCTCCTGCTGGAGTTCAGTCACACATTCTCCAGGTTTCATTTCTTTTTTTTGAGGAAGCCTTTGCATTGTTCCACAGCAAATAAATTAGAATGTATTTTCATTGCTCGAAGTACCTTTGAGGGAAGCTGCAATAGGCATGACAGCTTCCTATTTCCCACAGTTGACCATAGGTGACTCATTTTCAGCCTGGACACAGCTGACCATAAGTGAATTCATTTTTAACCTGGGTGCTGCATTTCTTACTTGCTTCCGTTTTTGGGGTCCTGGGCAGTTGGGGTCATTGCCTGTGAGAAAGGAGGAAGGGCACTCTGCCCCCATGGTGTGCAGCACAAACCAGGTACTGACCTCTTTCTCCAGCCCTGGACTTAGAAACAGACAAACAAAAATGCCCACCAGGTACTGACCAGCTACTCTCAGGGACTCAAGCTGATGACTTAATTCAAACTGGTTTGATGATTTAGTCAGATAAATGGACAGGTTCTTTGACTGAATCAACTAGCCATTTTATCTTCCATTAAGCACAATGTATGACACACCTGGAGCCTCAGGCTTCGTTATCTACCCCAGAGAGGAGGCAGACCTAACTATTTCAGCAGCTAAAGACACTGCACTGCACGTGCCATGACCCCGAAACATCAACAAAACAAGATCTGTTTGCCCTAAAAGGCAGCTGAAATGTCCAAAGAGCCTTCCTATGAGAAGAAACTCACCAGATCTGTTCTAGTTGTGAGGTCTCACTGCTTCTCCCGCCTCCAGCCTCCCAAAATAAGAATGGCCTGAGAACCTGACCACAGTTGAAATACTGCCCATGTGTTGCCAGCCTCACAGTGTTTCAGTTCTCCAATTTACAGTATATTCATACAGTATTTAAATTATGTATTAGAGAGTAGAATCCTGAGGTCTCAAATTGCTGAGTAAATGGCACCTGTGACCTCATAGTCCAATGCTTTCACTAGTATGAAATTAGAATAATTTTTTTTAATGCCACACGAGGTCCAAAATAGTGATGCTACATATTTATCATGTGCTTAACACCTAGGATGATGTAAAACTCCCAGTTTACTCATTAAGAAATGCAAGATTTTCCATCTCCTGAGGCTTCTGGGAATTCTGATGGGTGGATACATCATCCTCCCTCCACCCCCCAACCCCTAATAGCAGGGCAGCCTCCTGCAAAAAGGCCTTTGTCAAGAGGCACGAAAAGCTGGCCTGCTGAGCCCGGACCCCCGTGGAGGGCCGAGGGAGAGGACACAGAAAGGACTGGGGCATTATTAATTACCAGATTAGGGACAGAGTAGAGTTCAGGCAGACACAGAGGCAGACAGAACCCACGAGCGTAATAAGTTGAAAAGTTCCGAGTCTAATCTCAGAGTTCGAAGAACATTAAATGAAGAATACATAATACTGGGGGAAAAAAGGGAAGCAGTACCCGCCCGAGGGCCAATTGCCTCTCCAGCAGCGGCAAGGCTGTTCCTGGGCTCGCAGGACCATTTGTTCCATTACACAATCTCCTGAAGCCATTTAGAGAGAGCTCAAACAACTGCCTGTACCAACACGACACATGGCTTCCCATCCCGACTCTGCTAATCCAGACGCTCCAACCATCTTTCCTTAAGATGCCATATGGTTGGCAGAAGCCTGTAGATCTAGCAGCACATCTGCTTGTACGTTTCTTCTTCCCTCCATCCCCCAACAAAAGAGGGATCGAGAGACAGACTGAGGGGAGAGCATGCTTGTGTACCTCTGCCTATACAGATATTTCTTCTTATGCACTCTAACAACAACAACTATGAAAGAGATGACCAGGAAGTATTCAGGGCTCGATCATTTTTAACTAGAGAACATAGCGATTTTTCTTTTGCTTGTTGATGCTATAGAAGAAGATGAGAAAAACAAAGGGTGGACAGTCTCCTTTCTCCCAAGGATGATGACTTTAAAATCACTTCAAAGCTCGCTCTCTCTGGGAATCCTTGTGATGCTGTCTTGCCACAGGAGGGGGACAGCACCCTTGCCTGAATCTATTTCTTCTCTTCTTTTCGGTCAAGGAAGACAGACAAGCTGAGAAACTAGCAGATACCCAGAGCCTGCTTTGTTAGCAAGCACAGCACGGCTGTATGCTAATGAGTCGGCACCGACACAGGGCTTTTTTGGTGTGATGAGCAAAGATTGTTGACACCGTTGAAATCCTGGCTCTCCTGGCCTGTGAGTGCACGGGCTGCTTCCTTGGAATCCAGCCCCCAGTGAGACAGGCTGCAAAAAAAGAAGAAAAAAAAAAAAAAGGAAAAGGAAAAAAAAATTCTACTCTCCTAATGACTGAAATCTGGCCATTTGTAACTTACAGCAGTTGGGAAAAGTGGGGGCATTAGAAAAATATTCCATCAGGCCAGGGATCAAAAAGACACAGGTGAAAAGTATGGGTTTCCTCTGAACTAGAAACGAAACCTGGTGAGCACATGTGAGTGATGACGGCCAGGATGCTTTAGGAGCAAAAACCCAAAAGGCGGAGTGAGGGGGATTCTGAGGCCCCAGCCCTGTTGGGGCAGCTGGAGCACTTGCGCCACATCTGGGCAGAAGGCACTGCACACATGGGACAGCCTCGTTGGTGGCTTCATCTCAGTCAGGTGAAAGGCGAAGCATCTAATCTCCTTGTAAACCTGTTTAGACCTTGTGTTGTTAACCAGACATGGTTTTTCTTGTGTGTGGAACTATGATCCAGTGAAAAAGCAAAGCAAATATTCTACTGTTGCTATACTTTTTTTTTTTGGTAAGAAAGAAGGGTGGAAAGGGGAGTTACATGTTTTGAGTATGGGGCATGTTATCTGAAGTACCCCTTTACTTGCCAAGAAACTCTGAGAGATGGGTATTATTATTCCAGTTTAATAGATGAGGAGACTGAGGCTTAGAAGACTAAAAACAAACAAACAAACAAACAAAAACCAACACTTTCGCAAAGCCCTGTAGCTAGGAAGGGACCAAACTGAAAAGGCCATGCCTATCTCCTTACAATACGCTAGGTTCCAGATGCACACATGCACTCGCAGGCAGATACATTACCTCATGAATATGCCCAGGGTCCAATATGCCAATCTGAGCAGATCACTGTGAGCTGGTGAGCAATAAGCTAGTTATCATTAGTATGCAGGCAGGGGCATCAAATTGTAAATTCAGTTTACTTGTAATCCACAATATGAATGAAAATTCATGTAACTGAAATGTAAAAACATGAGGAGTGACTGAAAAAGCATTGAAAATTATAATAAAAATCAGAATTTATCCATTCAAAAAAGTATGCCCTTCAAATTATTCACCTTGAGGACAGCATGTATATTTCAACCACACTGCCATTGCCTAGGACTCTGCTGACATGTTCTTTTATTTGGAACTGCCTTCATAGCCAAGGGCTTAGTGGTACAAATATCTTTTGTAGGTAGCTACATATACAAGTTTGTGAGTGAGGATGTATTAAGTGCATTTCATCAAAATCATACATTTTAACAAAAAAACCATGCCATGGATGCTATACTACTCAAAAAAACGACAAATCAGCCTAAACTAGATAATATGAGTCCAATTCAACCGTTAATAAAGTCAAGAAACTATTATTAGCAATTCTCAAGGTTATCATCATTGATATGTGGCTTTGTAGAAGGATAAATCTGAATTTAAAATAGATCTGGGTCGAAATCTGAGCATGATCCTAAGCAAATCCTTGTAAGCCTGTTTTTTCATTTGCTGTATAAAATAATACTATGTCTCTCACAAGATTGCTGTGAGAATTGGAGAGTATATAAAGTGACTGGTGCTTAGTAGATCCTCAGTAAATAAACATATAATCATTATTATTTTCACAGGGTGCTTCAGAGCATATACGAAGTACTTTTCACATACATTAACTCAGTCAACTCTGAAACCCAGCTCTGTTATGTAGGAAGTTTTTCTTCTATCTAATGAATGAGGTAATTGTGATTCAATAATAAAAACAGCAAAAGCAATAAACAATATGTATTGAGCTCTTTCTATGTGCAGTTACTGTACTAAATGCTTTGTCAGCCATTTTATTTTTATTAATTAATTTTTTTAGAGACAGGGTCTTCCTCCGTCATGCAGGCTGGAGTGCACTGGCATGATCACAGCTCACTGCAGCCTCAAACTCCTGGGCTCAAGTGATCCTCCCACCTTGGTCTCCCAAAGCACCGAGTTTACAGGTATGAGCCATTGTACCTGGCCGCATTTTAAAATCTTAACATCAGGCCAGGCACGGTGGCTCATGCCTGTAATCCCAGGACTTTGGGAGGCTGAGGCAGGTGGATCACCTGAGGTCAGGAGTTCGAGACCAGCCTGACCAATATGGTGAAACCCCATCTCTACTAAAAATACAAAAATTAGCCAGGCATGATGGTGGACGTCTGTAGTCCCAGCTACTCGGGACACTGAGACAGGAGAATTGCTTGAACCCGGGAGGCGGAGGTTGCAGTGAGCCAAGATCATGCCACTGCACTTCAGCCTGGGTGACAGAGCTGCCTCCGTCTCAAAAAAAAAACAAAAAACAAAACACTTAACATCAACCCTTTGAAGAAGGTATTATTGATAATATTATGATCCTCATTTTATGGACAGGGAAACTGAGGCTAAGAGATGCTACAATATCTTGCCTAAGTTCACAGGGGTAGTAAGTGGTAAAGCTGGAACACAATCCCAGGTCTGTCTTCTAAACCTATTATTGCAGCAACGGCTGGAAAATCCTGTGCCCTTTTGTCCATACAACAAGGTCCTTGGGTGGAACTCACGTAGAGCTACTGGGCATTTGATAAGGAAGTTTTGTAGCACAAAAATCCTTGTCCTTACCAAATTTCTGTGTATGCTACCAAACTTTACAGAGTTCATGGTTCAATCATCCTATGTATGTTGACATACACTCATACATGTGTATGAATGCTGGGTGCTCCCTACAGCATAGTTAAAAATTAAGGCAGTGTTCTTTATAAGATGGCAGGACGTGACATGCGTTTCAATGCTTCACACACAAATACACACCAACAAAGCTGTCATTATATATGTGGAATCTGATTTAACATAACTAAAATTGTCAGAAATTTCTTATCAAGAGAATAGTCTTTCAGTAAAAATGAACTATCCAGAGAAGCCTTCCAAATCAAAATTATTTGCAAAGGATGCTAGAACATTTGGAGGTTCCTGATCAGATGCTGATATGAAGAAATGTAAATGGGTGGATCTCAAATGTGGATTTGCGGTGCACATATGTGCTTAACCAGACAACTCTCTCCAAATGAAGCCACTGGGCTTCTCTTGTGAACTCTCCTCTTGTATCTGATGATAGAAGAAAAGGATGCTGGAATCTCAGCTGGGTTGTTCTCTACCATTCTGTTCACTCCCTCACTGGTGTCTCCTTTATCTGACTGGAGCTGGACTGATTGCTATCAGCCAAGTCTCTCTCACTGGTTCTCTCCTCTGGTACCACAGCTTCCACACTCCTGATTTCACTGCTGACTTCAATCCAGTTCAAAGTGGAACATGGAACAGGATTTAAAAAGACAAACAAAAAAATGAAAGCCTTTGCTATCCCTCCAGTGCTTCCAGATTCATCAATCTTTGATCACATAATCAGTCAGTGGTCAATAGCAGTGTCCAGGAGGGTCTACGCACAATAGGTTGTGAATGGAGATGTGTTACTTGGAATTTAGCGCTGTTTGGGCACAAGGGGCCCCCCAGGTTTCCAACTTTAAGGGTATAAATCTTGAAGGCATCTAGAAAGGATTCTGGAATGCAGCATGAGGAAGCAGCACTCCTATCCCTCCAGAGTGGAGACCTGCATATTAACTGCTCCACCCAGAGAGAGACCTGGTTCCCCAGTGGGAGACACTGTCAATTATCTGCCTCTCATTAATTTAATAGGCTGCAATAGTCCCGGGTTGTACCGCAAAAACAGAAGTATTGTCATATTCTAACTTTGCTAACAGTACGGCAGAATGAACTTTCCCTGCCAGACTTGAGCACCTTCCTTAGTCAGCTTGTCTACTCTTGATAGGACCTGTGTAACATCACCTCCCAGGCATAATACAGGCTCATTTCCTATTACAGGCTGCTTCCTGTGCTGGACACTTTAAACAATTCACCTAGCTAATGTTTGTTGAGTACTTACTATGTGCCCTGCACTGTTCTTAACATTTCTGTGTAATAACTCATTCAATCCTTGAGAGAAGACTGTGACACAGGTAACACGACTGTCATAATTTTACAGATGAAGAAGTTTACTCCCATGTTAAGTAGCTTGCCCTAAAATCGCATAGCACAGAAATAGTAGAGACAGGATTTGAACTTAAACTGTCTGAGTTCAGAACCTGCACTGTTAACTACTCTTCTCTCTAGTGAATCTCAGAGGCATTAAGTAGGAAAGGGTATGAGGCCCAGCCTACCAGCCATGGGAATCTGTGACATTTAGCCTCTCTAGACCTGAATTTCTTCAAAGTAAAATTTAATTTTAACAATACTTCTCCTACCTACATCACAAGGTTGTTAGAAGATCACATATATCAAATAAATCAAATATTGATATGTATCAAATGCCAGTTCTCACCATCTTCATCAGGGCCTCATAAATTGCCATCCTTTGGGTGTTAACTGGGGCCCCCAAAATGAAAACCAAAGTCCTTTGCTTTGCCAGTTGAATACAGGAGCAAAGACTAGCTCATACTGCGTTGCTATTTCAATGCTTTTACCAAAATGGTCTCAAATGAATTGAATAGGTAATGAAATTAGCCAGCCCCACTAAGATAGAGAGTGAGAGTCTGCCCTAGAATAGGCTATGGAAAAATGAGCGATATCTTCTCTTCAGAAAGCCCTGAGGTCATGCTAGTCATCTGCCTGTGGTACACCAGGATATTACAAATAATACCACAACAATAGACTGAACACAGTTAACATGATGAAAAGGCAGATGAGATTATACATAAAAAAGAAATGCTGCCTTTCTGTTAGAGACAGAAAAAAGTGTTAATACAAATGAACAGCTGTTTGGGAAGAAAACATCATTTCCAAAACCCAGACAAAGCTCTATTTATTACATTTCAGAGACATTTAAATTATAGTGTCTGAAAAACGATCCTATCATGGGTATCTGTGACACCTAAATTATCTGAAAATCTGAAAGGTTAAGCCGAAGCAGAGGCTGTGTGAAAGACTAACATACAGAAAATTCTTTTTTCTCAAAGGATGAGGTGAATAAATCCTTTGCATGGGATAACTGAATGAGTACTAAGTTTCAGGACTAAACTTTTTGAATATCCAATAGAATATAGTACATTCAAAATTGATTTAAAGATGTTAATGTATGCTCTTCCAAAATTCTAAAAGCCAAATTCACGACTCCCATTGGCCTGTTGCTGTTCCTGTGTTCACGCTGGTTCTCCTGGCTCGCTACTGCCTCCAGCTCCAGGCCTGTCTCAGATGCTCCACAGAAGGCCTGGTCAGCTCTCTCTGCTCACAGTGCCAGGCCAGGCCTATCATGGGAGGCGTTGGGCATGGCAGCCACTGAAGCAGGCTTGGGCAGGAATTTGTTCCCACCAGCCCCGACCCTCCCAAAAGAGACCATGACTCACCCATGCCTTTTCCATGGACTAGCATGTACCCAGCCATCTCTAGGCATTTCTAGAGAATAAACTGTCACACTTTAGTAAAAAAATTCTGGCTAAGGAAAAATAAAGGAAACTGTATTTAGTTGGCTCTAGGGAAAGTGAAACAATGATCAAATGATTGATCACACTGGGAGTCACTGTTACAGTCCAGTAGAGGTGGAATGCTGTATCTTTGTCCAGTCGATTCAATTAAAATACAGACATTAGAATGGAAAAACAACACACAGAAGAATACCCAAGTCTGTAATCACCTGTGACATGTACTGGAGCTTTCAATCTAGGTGTCCTCACGATGGGGTGACCAGGACTTGAATGCCAGTGGGTCATCCAGCAGGAGTCTCACTCACCCTATGCAAGCATGCCTGCCTGCCTGCCTGCCTTTTCCCTCATCGACTTCTTGTTTATTGTCCTACCTTACTTCCTACACACCTCACATGGTGCTGTGCAGCTCAGTTAGTCTGCGAGGGCTTGAGATTTTTCTGATGAAAGGTGTTATGGTGTTATGTAAATACACAGTATTATTTTGTCTTTATTCCAGCAATACTGGTTTGAAATAGTTCAATGTGTGTAAATATGTGTAATAATGTGTATTAATTTGATTTTTTTTTAGCAATTCCTTGGCATCCCAGTTAACTAAGTGGCAGCAACCTTACTTGCCTGATGAAATATTAAGTATAGTTACAGAAAACTATTAACTGGTCTTTGTGCCTTTCAAATCAAATGCTAACTATATTAGTCTTCTAAGCACTTGTAATAATCTGCTTGAATACTAGACAGAATTACCAAGTTGTGACCTCCCATGAATAAAACAGAGGTATATGCAAAGGTTAAGGTTCATAACATAGCAACTAGCCCACCCCAGAGGATGGGAACAGGTGTGTAAGCTCCCCGAAAACAATTCGTGTAACTGGAAAACCTAAGTGAACAACATTCAGAAAAAGCACCACCAATGCCACGACATGCTTCAAACTCTAATTTACAAAAATCACTTTTAGGATCAGGTGTCAAACAGGGCCATGTTAATTGTGATAGCCACTTTTGTTCCCCTCTAGGAACAGCATTTCATCCAACCATGTTAACAATTTTGGGTCAAGAGGACATGAGCACAGCAACCCAACTTTCTACACAAGGTTCTGAATGAAGGGTTATTTTCAGCCTTCTCTCTAGCCAATGGCACCTACCCCTGCTGGCTCTCACGGGAACACCGAGAGTTCACATCCATCCCTTGGATGGGTATTTCCAAGAGATTTCATGATTTAAACAGTCTATGTGGCCATGTGCCCTGCTGGCAGAACGGTCTCATTACCCTCCCCGTCAAAGATGTCGGAGTGCCACCCAGGCAAACAGAGTCAACGGCGCAGGCTCTGGACTCATCACAAAGACAGGGAGAAGATGTCAGTGGATTACTAAAAAACTCAAAAACCTCATCATATGTTGAATTTAATGAGTAATATTACCATGGATTACATTTTTGTTACATATATTATTTTTTCCCTCCCAAGATAAAAGTCTGGTTTTAGACCCATACCGTGAGTGGACTGTGCTATATTAGGCATTATAGGAAGCGGCTTCCATCAGGCTGGTCTTGGGGCTGGACAGACACAGGAGCAGCCCTGGCTGGCTGGGCAGTCAGGAGGTCCAGCAAGGCACAGAATCATGTCCTCATATTGGGGATGTCAGGGCTGTCAGCCAGAAGTCATGTGCTTCTTCTCATTTTGGGTCTTAAGTCTAAAATTGTTTTCTAAAGTGTGCAATCCAAAAAAAATTAGAAGAGAAAGGGCCTTATTCTCCTCTGCATACACTGCCTCTCCCTAGCCATCAAGTGTTGCCACTCTACAGAGCTCCTCTTGGCCTCCTCATGCTTACCTGTTCCTTCTTCTGTGCCCTACCCATGGCTCTTACCACAGTGCACTATGACTGTCTGCCTCTTGCACTAAAATGTTAGCTCCTTGAGAGTCAGGACTGAATCCTGCTGGTACCCATAGCATCCAGCACAGTGTCCAACACATGCAGCTGTTGAATGAAAGAATGCATTTTTAAGGACAGCATCAGTGGACTTGACTGTGTTTTGAAAGCTCCTATTGGCCCTGGATCAGATGTCACAGGGTAAGGGGAAAGATTTATTTATCTTTTAAAATAAACGGCTTTCAGAGAACCACTGACAAAACCATTTCCACCTTTGGTGGAAGCAGAGAGTTGGTTGCATGTGTGGCAGTCATATACTTTTTTTGTCTTCCAAAGGGCCTAGGGTTGTTTTTTTTTTTTTTCTGCCAAAAGATGAGAGAAGGCAAATGTCTTGGTGCAGAAAAGGCCTTGGGGACTTTCTAGGTAAATAATTTCACTGGCAGCAGCTGGGGACCCAACAGCACTATGATATTGCTAAAGCTGTTTAAATGCAGTGCACACATAGACGCTGGTGTCTTCTGGCTGTACAAAAGGTAGGAGTTTAAAGATAATGTGAAAAAAAATACAATGTAAATTTGTTCTACTATTCATGCATTCATTTTTGCTCAGCAAATATTTTCTGAGCACCTACAATGTCTTCTTTACTGGGCGTTGGGATACAGTGGAGAACAAGACAGCCAAGATTTCACTCCAAGGAGGTTGCATAGTTGTTAGCAAGATGACATTTGTGAAAAGGATGTGTCTATGACAGTGTTAGGAGGGAAACCTCACTGGTTACTGTCCTTACCTTCACAGCCACACAGCCCCTTACCTAAAAAGATATTGCTTTCTGTCATGTCTTTATATGCACGAGATGACTTTTGCTATCATTTGTTTATGGAGGGTTATTTTTAGAGGCAGGGATGATAGGAACGAGAACACTGGAGCTCACCACTCCAAAGGTTCCTCCTCTTCTAGATCATGCATCCCAGCTCCTGCAGTTGGGTGAGCCAGGTGACTTGAGTTCTGGCAAATGGGGAAGGGCAGAAAGTAGTGGGCTCAATCCTCGGCCTGGCCTCCAAACCTTTCCTGCAGCCCCCTTCATTCCCTCTGTGCTACACTGATGCAGGGTTGAGAAGTGGTGGAGAGAGGGTAAGGTAAAGTGAAATCTTAGAGTAAAGAACCAATGGGATAAGATCTCATTCCAAAGATGTTGTGTTTCACTTACCTGAAGTCCAAGTACCTCTTATGAGCTCTGATCACAGTGGCTACCAAAATATATTAGGTATTAGCCCTTCCTCTCAAAGAGGTCATGACCCATTTGGGCTCGGAAAAGACCTTTGCACATGGGAAAAAGCAGTAAATATGTGTGTGAGGGCTGTGGGCCAGGTGGAAGTGAATCTTCTTAGAATTGAGAAGAGGAATTCATCCAAGAAAACATCTCCCTTGACTCTAAAGCTCTGTATAGTATTGAGTTTTAAAAATGTACCATGGTACATTTAGACGCACCAATAGTCCAGAAATAAGGAATGGGATGAAAATGAAACAGACTGCCTCAGTGGTAACAAAGGTTCCAATGAAATAAATGTCAGAACTCAGCAGAATGGTCATGTAGCTCAGCTCTGTCTGACTGTGCCAAGAAAGAGAAAACATCTCTCATCAGTGCAAATTTTTTGAAGATGAAGAAAATGGACTTCTGAAGCCTCTTAAAGACTCTGAAAGTCATGCCACAGACACAGTTACAAGGAACTGGTAACTCCTCAAAACCATGCTGTGGAATTAAAGCAAAGACTTCAGATGCTACTCTCCCCAAACAGAATTCATGGGGACCTTGAGGTCAGTGACACCTTTCAGAGCACAGACTGGAATAGTCAGAGTGACCCAATGTACTCTCCCTTTGATCAACCTTATATTTGACTGCATTTTAGTAAATTATCCATGTAGTTGTATTTTGACAGCTCTCTTTACAGCAGTAAAACAAAATGTGTGCATCGCAAATGGCAAAGATTCAAATTTCAGCTATGTTTATCCAAAATAGCGCTGAACTGCTTCTGTACTTCTGCTATACTGCCTACAGCTTTACGGAAGGGAAGACAGATGGGATGAATTTAGCAGGGAAACAGCTGTGGCTTGAAGAAGAGACAAGCAAAAGTTTTGCTATCAGGCTTCATTATGTATCAAGGTACCAGTAAAATGTGTACCCGTAAGGCAGCCAAAAAAGTGTTTTTCATTTGACTAGTGATAATTACCTTTTCTCAACAGCTGACAATGTTCTAAGTAGCATTAAATAGGTATAATAATTAAGCAATAAGATACAAGCGTCAGTGCCTCACTGGGAATTGTGGTTTTCTTCAGGTGTGCTGGGAGGCACAGGCTAAGAGGCCACAGACTTCCACCACCTGAGAAAGGGAACAAGCCGAACACGCTGCCATCAGGGGTGCAACAAATAGAAAAAGGGGAAAAAGCTACACAGGGGAGAGGGAAGCTGGGGACTTATTGGTGTGGCCACAACATTACCGAAACAGAGTTAAGTCAATGCCCATCTTCAGTATTTCCATCTCTTTCTTCACAATAAACATGCTTCAGTCACACTTTGTTCCAGTCAGCTAGGGCTGCTCTACCTATAACTTGTGAAAATGGAAAATTGGGCTTTTGGTCCTCTGAATCATCTTTATCCATTTTTAAATGTCCAATCAGATGTTCTTCAAAATGGACCTGCTTCAACTTTCTGTGAACAGGAAATGTCCAGTTTTGACATGGCTGGCGTGGTGATCAGTCACACTGTGAGTTGGGTGGACTGTGAGTGACTGCTCCCTGCTGGCGCCAGTTCCATTCCTGCGGGTCGCCTCAGGGAAGGCTGACCAACACGCCACCAGAATCCTCCCGTAGACCCTCCTAGACAAAGTAGTGCTCACTACACACACTTTGTGTTTAAAATAAGAAATCATCCATTTTGTGAAAAAAAAAAATCATGCCTCTTTATCTCAATAGAGGCTTCTATATTGGGTGACCAAAAAATAATATAATGTATGAGCATTATGAACACCTGGTAAATTGTTCTAATAAACAGATTCTTTACAAATCTAATGTATGTCACACTGGTGAATAACATCATGTTCCACTCAGATCAATAACATTAATATTGCCATGGTAACAGAAGGGAGAAAGGCAGAGAAAGCCTTAAAAAAGAACAAACAAAATAAGACCTATATGCAATAATCCCTTGAGTGACAGTGACATTTGGTAGTACAAATTTTCCTAAACAGCTTGGAATTACCACATCACCATTTATTACCATTGAGTGGTAATAAAAAAAAAGCATTAGCATACTCAGAAGCACGTGCAAACTGATTAGAAACTTAACTAGCTTCTCGAGGCCTGGGCAGGAGGATCACTTGAGGCCAGGAGTTCAAGACCAGCCTGGGCAATGTAGTGAGACCTCATCACCAGAAAAAATAAAAATATCAGCTGAGGGTGTTGGTACGCCTGTAGTCCCAGCTACTCAAGAGGCTGAAGTGGGAGGATCACTTCAGCACAGGAGTTAAGGCTGCCACGAGCTATGATTGTGCCACTGCACTCCAACCTGCACAACAGAGTTAAACCCTGTCTCTTAAAACACAAAAACTTATTAGCTTTCTAAATATTTTAGTATCACCTTCCATTCCCACTCTTCCAAAAGGTTGTGTTTTCTTTCATTTTAGGTACAATTATTTCCACCCCCCGCCCCCAAGCCTTTCTGTAATACACCTCCATTCTTCAGTGACTTGTTTCTGGCAGAACGTGCTGAACCTCTGGCCTCCTCCACCTTATTGAGTCTTGAAAAGCCCCATGTTAGCCACTGATTTTCCAGGTTCAACAGGACCATCTTCTCTTTAGAGGCAGAAAGATACTATGATCTTTCAGTGAGAGCACAAGCTTTCGAGTCAGGCAAACCTATTTAAATTCTAGCTTTCCCTCCTAGGACTGCGCAGCTGTGGCCACACTTCCTCCCTCCGAGCTTCCACTTCCTCAATCATAAATTGGAAGAAACCTTGAAAGACTATTGTAAAGACTATTGTAAAGTACAGTAATGTCTGAGTGAATTGTCAATAACTAGGGACTACTTTTTTCATTATGGGAAGGAAAGGCTTTATCAAATCGTCCTTTCTGTCACTCTTTTATTTCAGATTATTGCTCCTCTTCTTTTTCTTCTCACTCTCCATAATCTGCCTCAAATTTAAGGTAACATAAACACATTTGAAACTGGTAATATTTTACTATCTCCACCACATTTTTCTCCATCTATCAGAACACAAGAATTTCCCACATAGAGATATTCATGCAATAGCTTAAGGCACATATCTTGGGACTCAATTCAGAAACTGATCAGATGTCCCTTGTAGGAAAACAGTGGCAGTTTAGTGGCAGGAATGCCGTTTAGAGATCACTGAGAATGGGAATATAAAACAATGCCATATCTGACTGGAATCACAGGAAGCGCTTCTAAACATTTTTACTATTATGGGAGCTAAAATATTGCTAAGATTCTTCAAATCAGCATCCCTTCTTCCCAGAATTGGCAGCCACACTGCCCAGGTTCAAGTTTGGCATCTATCACATAGTAGCTGTGTGACCTTCAGCCTGTTACTCAACCTCACTGTGCCTCAGTTTCCTCATTGTTAAAATGGGGATATTGCTAGTACTCGCTTCACGTGGTGGTTATGAAAATTCAGTGGGTTTAAAAGGTAAGTGCTTAGAAGAGGAGCTGGTACATAGCAAGCACACTCTAAAGTTAGCTGCTGCTACTACAGTGATGAGAATTATAATGATGATTATTATATATTTATTATATCTTACATAATTATATATTATATAATAAGAATTATTATTGCAAGGGGTGTCAGGAAATTTTTACATGGTAGCAAGAAGCTTAACACAACATTCGGTGCTGTCAAACTGTGGAAATTAGGGAATCAAGGAAAGGGCCAGAACCCTTTCCTTGAAACACAAAAGCAGAGGCCAGGGTCCCTGGCCAGGGAGGCTAAAGGATGGTTGAGCTTCTTACAGCAAAGACCTTAAGATTGTGTGTGCTGAGTAGTCAGATGTCTTCACGAGAACACTTCTAAAATTAGTAACTCACTCTGACCCACACAAAAGTCGAGATGAGGACAGAACTGTATCTTGTGTCTTCGTCATTTTGGGATGGGTCCTGAAGGTTTCTGCAGGACCTCTATCCATACCAGCACACCTGACAATTATATTTCTGCCAGAGAGTGATGCCTAACATATTATAGCCAAATTTTAAAATCTGTTTAGAAAGAGAAGAAAACACATATTAACAGACTAGCAGCAATGCTGCCTCACAGTATAAGTCAATAAAATCCCTGTCTCCTGGTTTCCTCATATTGTAAATGGTAATAACCACCCTTGATAACCACTTAACAGAGGGATTGGAGAGTGCCAGCTGAAATTTGCAAAGTACGCTTGAGGTTGCAATTATGTAAACATAGAAATGATCTCTCTTTTAAGAATGAATTTTGAGCGACTTAAATCAAAGTGTTAAGGACAAAAGCTTCATAAAATGCATGAAAAATTGGACTTAGATACTATACTTTGAAATCAACCATCAGCATTACAAATGTCACGTATGCACAGACTGTTACCAGCAGAGAAGTTCAAAAGTAAATACACTGCATTTGACAACCTAATCCTCAATGCATGATGCTAGTCAATAATGGGAAGCCACTGCAAATATGGAAACTGACAGGCCAAGCAAAGCAAATATATTTTTACTTAAATGGTGAATTCTTTCTGTACATTTTCTACAGGGCTCCTATAAGTCATTTAAAATATTCGGTTCTGAATGACCACTTTAAACAGAAAGAATGATGCTTTGGATCTAAAACCGATGATTAAACAATGCAGACATTTACATGAATTATTTTTGGTTTTGTGATAATTTTCATTGTTGACATGACACTGAGAATGAAACTTCTTTTATGGCTTCAGGATCAACAGAATAGACACATGCTATTCTGAATATGAATATTTATAAGATTTTTCCTTAAAGAAAAAAAATGAAATAATCAATACATTATTTTTTTACAAAATAAGGTGCACTCAACCAAAAGAGAATCGAAGATCTGTTGATTCCTCAGAAAGCATTAATGTTTCTAGCATGCGTGATAAATACCTACGAGTCTTCCGCCCATTTTCCTTTTTGGAAGTTCATCACTGTATATTCTGTGACAATCTGCTCCCCTAGAATTTGGAATTTGAATAAAACAGATTTGGTTGCTTTTTCCTCAGATGAATGCACAAAGACCCTTAAAAACAAATGTTCTTTAAAAGTGTGATGCCTGTATTTAACATTTATTAAAGATATAGCATCTACCAAAAGATTTTCAAGCTGAACTCTAGGTCTTCCATCCCAATTCTACAATAGAAAGTTAAATATGATCAGAATACAAGGTCCAGGAAAAGCACAAGAACGAACAGATAAAGATGGAAGATTGCCCCCTAAATACAATAAAATAAAAAATAATCCCCTACCCCTTTACCGAAACCAAGCCAACTGCCCTCCCTCTACCCCCTTTTTAAATGCTGGGAATGACCCACTTTAACCTAGGCGTATTGGTATAAAAATAAAAGCAAAAAATCTAGCTTTCTTGATGTATTTATATGAAAATAAACATATAGGCACAGCTAATAGCTCACTCTAATTTCTCTCTAAGCAGAGCCTCTCATACAGGTTTACTATTACATTCAGAGGCATGCATTTTTAAAAAATACTATTTACCCTGCCACTACATCTCCAAATTTGTCATCTGACTATATTTGTGCAGCTTCGTTAAACTAATCCCCAGAAGTGTCCCACGTCATTTAGCTTTTGATAACCTGAATAGCCCAGTGACCCTGGGTCATCTGCATGACCCAAAGCCAGCCACAGAATTAATAAGTGAATTTCCCTACCAACCAGGGCAGGCTCAAGGATGAGAGCAGAACCCGATGACTCTTCTCAGACCTAATTATGTCAGGCTTTCCTGTTCAGTAAACCAAAACAGGGAGAGAAAACTGAGGAGAAAGGCTTTCCACCAAGATAAATTCTGCATGCTCCCGGTTCATTCGATGAATAAGGAGTTGGAAGATCCAGAAAACTAGGATGATGGAGACTGAACTGACTGGGTCCATGCTCTGAGCTCCCACAGCCTCTAGAGCAGCGATCAGCCCACGCCAACAGTCCTTGCTCCTGCAACACCCATCCCTTCGGTCCAGAGGCCATTCTGACCCACTTGTTTGTTTCCTTAGGGGCCACAACGATGCCCAACCAAATATTTGGACAAATGAGAAAATAATTTGTTGAGTAACATTATCAAATGTACGTTGCACTTGAAATGTGGCACACACAGAGGGTTCTAATAAACTAAATCACGTTTATATGCATTACAAGGGGAGCTTACTATAATGAATTATGTTGCTAAGTGAAGAATGACTACTTAACTAATCCATTTTGTAAATATGGATTTAATATGTTGGGTTTGCTTAAAGTGAGATATACTGACAACAGTTTGGCTTTCTATCAAGCTGGATTTGGAGCAAGATATTTTGAATTAGGGTCATTTATTAAATTTCAGAGCCTCTAGTCTCTCAACATGATCAAGTGTGATCAAGATAGATGGAAGTAGGCTAGGCGCGGTGGCTCTCGCCTGTAATCCCTGCACTTTGGGAGGCCAAGGCAGGCAGATCACTTGAGGTGAGGAGTTCGAGACCAGCCTGGCCAACATGGTGAAACCCAACTCTATTAAAAATACAAAAATTAGTTGGGCGTGGTAGCCGACACCTGTAATCCCAGCTACTTGGGAGGCTGAGGCAGGAGAATTGCTTGAACCCAGGAGGTGGAGGCTGCAGTGAGCTGACATAGCACCACTGCACCCTAGCCTGGGCAACACAGCGAGATTCCATCTCAAAAAATAAAAATAAAAATAAAGATAGATGGAAGTAAAGCAATTAACGTTTAGCAACTGGCCTACTTTTTCATGTTAGGGCAAAATAAAACTTCAAAATTCCCTAGGAATTTTTTGTTAAAGCTTTCAAAAGTTTTCATTTCTTCATTCTGAAATAGATTTCCTCCTTTCAAAATTAAACTTTTCTTTTAAAATGTGCCCTAGATTTTCTTTGTCTTATGAATTACAGCATTTTAATCATAAGTAGTGTATATAATTTCAAAGTTAATATTGATTTTGGTTATTGAAAACAAATGAACAGTTAGAAAATTACATAATGGTGGATCTATTCATTTTGTCAAGCAGTTTATTTCCACCGTATCTGGGAAGTTTATTTCCACCGTATCTGGGAAGTTTATTCCCACCGTATCTGGGAAGTTTATTTCCACCGTATCTGGGAAGTTTTCTCTGGTTACCCCAGACACCGACCACAGTGGAGGGTACATCTGTCATGCTGACTGAAATCCTGACCAGATGAACGGTCCACTCTTGCAAAATGCTATGCTGCTCACTAAACAAGATAACAGGGACAAACAGAAGATAGTACAGGAGCACAGGCTTTAGATATCTCAGCTGTTGAATAATTTAACTTCTCTAACTCTCCTTTGGCTCCTTTGGAGAACACGATTATTATTATTATTAACAGCAATATGTGAGATAACATATTCTTAGCTCGAGCCAGATTCCTATCAGCCACTCAAAAACGGCGACCTCTTCCCTTACTCGTGCTTGTTCCGACATGCCCAAACGGGTACAATGATGTAGGCTGTGGTGCACGGGGGCTGTGGGGTAAGGAAAGAAGTGCATTCCGAGTGGATGCATTACCTCCCACAGTTCCAAGATAACCAAACGTGAGCGAACCCGGACTCTCTGCCTGGCTGACGGGGTGTGAGTCCTGGGAAGAGGAAACTCTGATTTTAGGCCTGTGGAAATCAGTTCCCAGATGCTCTGCTTGGCCTCTGTGTCTCAGTTTCATAGTTTCAAAGGAAGACAATACTAATAATTCATCTTGCACAGTATATGTGAAAAGAAGTATCTATTTCATGTTTTAAAGGTCATTGAATATATAACAGCTAGATAGTTAAAGCAAAATACCATATTCATCAGTGAAATAGAAAAGTTTAGCAGCATTCATCTGTTCTCATTTTAAATTTACCACAGTATGTAAATTAGAGGATTTAAAAAAGCATCAGGCAAAAATCTGAGCTAGGTGCGAATGAAAAGCACAATCAGAAGCAAATTTGTGACTGCTTGAAGTTAAGAGTTTGCCAAATGGGATGGTACTTAGATTTTACTACTAATCTGAGTTTATGTAAAGCCAATAGAAAGATCCCAATTATTGTTATATACCCAGAGTAGGAATTAGCTGCTAAACTGCTGGGGAATATCGGTCTCAGGTTGGCTTTTGTAAACATCTTATTTCATGTGCTGAAATTATCACAGGGATACTACACACCAAGCTGAACTTTAAACACTCAGTCCCGGTATTATATATACAGTCTGAAGAGAATAAACCAAATACAATTTGGATTAGTGGCTGAATTACCTGATTTTAAAAATATTTTGCTGGAGTTGAGAGAATCTATTTAGCCAGGAAGAGCAGTTATTCTATCAACTTAACATTTCAAAATACGATTGATGGCAAAATGAGATAACCTGATCATTCTTAACAGGATTTTCTTACATCCAGAACATTCACACTGTATCAGAAATGTACAGAGGCGGGTTTGTGATTCACACTCTTGTAGAGCTCAGTGGGCCAATATGTTACATTGAGACATCAGCCTACTATTTAAACAACACCCTGTCTGGTTTCTATGGAACAAACTACCTTCAAAAACAAAATGAACCACATTAAATGAAGCCCAGGGAAAGTCAAGCTCAGGAGTGCTGCCATAGTCTCTACTCCGAGTCAGGAGACCTGGACTTTTATGTTGCATTGACCCTGCAGTCTTGGGCTGGGGCCTCGAGCCCACCAAGAAGAGCGTAATTTACCAGCGACTGCAGAGTACAGCCGGTGGGACGGAGACAGATGCCCACCTGAGTGCCAAGCGAAACCTGCTCCAAATTTTGTGATCCCCAGTCTGAATTCTCAGAGTCCTAGAATACTGTTGATCACCTCCTGCACCCTCCAATAACATCATGATATCTCATCAACTCCGGAAAAGGAGAGTCATAAGATAAATGTATTTTCTACTTCACAATGCCTAATCATACAGAACACTACACTTTTTGAGTGCCTACTATGTTCCAGGCACTGTTCTAGGCAGCAGGAAATCAGTGATGAACAAGACGGATGAAGTCCTTGCCTCGTGGCACTCACAGTTCAGAGAAGGAAAACAACAGAGTAAGAAGAGTCACTCAGTTCTTCAACGTTTTGAGAGGCTGCTAAAGGATCAGACCTAGAACCTTGCCTGGCACAACAGAAGCCCTCACAGAATAATTGGATCTGCTTCTCAGAAAAGAAATAAGTAAACATTAAGTTTTATATAAATTTTATGAAGGTTCACAGCCCATCTATGCATTTCAGTGTAAGAATCTCATTGCAGGCTGGGCGCGGTGGTTCACACCTGTAATGCCAGCACTTTGGAAGGGTGAGGCAGGAGGATCACTTGAGTCTAGGAGTTCAAAACCAACCTGGGCAACACAGTGGAACCCCATTTCTAAAATATATACATATATATATAGCCAGGTGTGATAGTGCACACTTACAGTCTCAGCTACTCAAAAAGCTGAGGGAGGAGGATCCCTACAGGCCAGGAGTTCGAGGCTGCAGTAAGCTGTGATTGCACCACTGCACACTCCAGCTTGGGTAACAGAGCCAGATACTGTCTCAAAAAAAAAAAAAAAAAAAGAGATCATCTCAAGGATAGGGAGAAGTCAAAAAGGTATGACAGAGAAAGAGATAGAGGAGTCTAACTCTGTTTGCAAGGGTTACTAGGGGAGGTAACGAAAAGGGGAAGACGAAAAACCTCAACTGAGCCTGTTACTGTTTGCATTTCCTTTTACACAATTAACACATGCTTAGTGCAGAAAACTTAGAAATGGTCAGAAAGTGCAGTGGAAGAAGGCACACCAGTAATCCCAGAGAGCACTACTGTATTCCTTTCTGGTGTGTGGCCTACTGTCTGTGTGTGCACACACATGGAAACACCTGAGCATGCACACGCAGGTGTAATGAGATGTAGCAAGAGGGAGACAATTTTATTCAGCAGCTGTGTGGTTGTTAAAGGGCCTTTGATGGAAGGGTTTTTTAACTGTGGGTCATGACCCTTTAGTGGGTCACAAAATTACTTTAGCAGGCCACAATCAACTTTTTATTTTATTTTTTGAGACAAAGTGGCTCTCCTGCCCAGGCTGGAGTGCAGTGGCGTGATCTCAGCTCACGGCAACCTCTGCCTCCTGGGCTCAAACGATCCTCCCACCTCAGCCTTCTGAGTAGCTGGGATTACAGGCACGCACCACCAAGCCTGGCTGGTTTTTGTATTTCTTTTTTTGTAGAGACGGGGTTTCTCTATGTTGTCTAGGCTGATCTCGAACTTGTGAGCTCAAGTGAGCCACCCAACTTGGCCTCCAAAGTGCTGGGATTATAGGCGTGAGCCATCGGGCCTGGCTTAAATTTCCTTTAGTATATATATGTAAGTGTCTGTATGCATGTGTGTACAATGTGTGCTTACTCAAGAAGCAGGCTACTCTGAATATGTCCATTTAAGACAAGAGTTGTGGCAGATCTGGATGGTTCTGCATAATAGAAGGGGGTGAAGAATGTTTGGCTCCTAGAAATATGAGAAGGCAAAGAATTAGAAAGTTATAGGGTTAAGGAAAGCGGGAGATAGGACAAAAAAAAGTTCCAAGTTGGGAATGCACCCAGGAAAGGACTATGGAGGGGAGAACTAAGTATTAATGGAGATTGTTATGTTGTTTCTAAGGGAGGTATTGCACAAATGTTTTCCATCTTACAATATCTTCAGTAAAATCCATGCTGATCAGCAGTACATTTGTGCCTATGAAATCTTTAGGGAAACTCAAGGAGATGCTGAGCTCTATGTACAAACTGACATGGGGCAAAATTTGAGTCTACATGTGTGAGATACACAAGCTAGAGTATGAAGAAGATGTGACATTTGCGGTACATATCCATCTATAGATCTATAACTATATACCTTCTGTGTATGCAAAAGATGAAATAATGTATACTACTTTTACCTATTTCCCCTTAGGGGATATATTTTGAACATTTTGTCGTATCAATAAACACTTCTTTTTCAACAAGTGATTTTAGCAGCATTTTAGAATTAAATGCTATATTAATCCTAACGCCTGTAATCCCAGCATTTTGGGAGGCCAAGGCAGAAGGATCACCTGAGGTCAGGAGTTCGAGACCAGCCTGGCCAACATGGTGAAACCCCGTCTCTACTAAAAATACAAATATTAGCCGGGCGTGGTGGCGCACACCTATAATCCCAGCTACTCGGGAGGCTGAGGCAGGAGAATTGCTTGAACCTGAGAGGCAGAGGTTGCAGTGAGCTGAGATGGCACCGCTGTACTCCCAGCCTGGGCAACAGAGCAAGACTCTGTCTCAAAACAAACAAACAAAACCAGGTTATATAACAAAACAAACAAAAATAAACAGGTTATACATACCCTATGCTGTCCACTCATATCTCTACTAAAACAGGGGCTAGCAACGCTAGAATACATGCTTTCCCACCAGACAAGAATCCCTGGAAGTCAGTGATTGATTTATCTTCCATATCTCCAAGGTCTGCAGAATTCCTATCATTTAATAGGTATTCAATCACTTTTGTATTTTTCGCTAGTTTTCTGTTTCAAATGAACCAAACTATACAGTAGCTTGAAGGAGTTGTAAAATAGCTAATGAAGCCAGGGGAGTTCAAACCCTAATGGCATGGTGGAAAGAACTGAGGACACACATGGAATCAGCCTATATTAATCCTAACCATTACCTAACAACTTTTAAATGAAAACAATGTCAGTTCCTAGAGAGTCATTCATTAATTCAATACACTTCCACACACTGGGACTTCAGAGATTGATAACACATGGTTCACACTGAAGACCTCACAATCTAATGAGGAGAGAAGGACATCGAAGGCCATGAATACAGTGCTCTAAGTGCTAGAAAACAGAGACGTTTCCCGTAGGAACAAGGTCTGACTAACTGCCTAGAATCAGGGAATGCTGGCCTCTAGAGAGAGCTCATGTTTTTAACCCTGCCCCTACCCAACCTCAAAAATCCCACCCTGAAAGAATAGTGCTGGTGAGAAATTTGGCAATCAGATCCAAATACGTTTTCAAGCTCTTCCTTGGAGCCATTTATTGAAGTGGAGAAGACAGAATCCCAAGATGGGAGTGTGGACCTAAGGGGAAAGGGCCAAGGGACTGCCCGAGTTGCCACATTTGCAGTCACTGAGGCCTCCCTACTCTAGGCAAAAGGCCAAAAGGAGCCCAGGACTCCATGGTCCAGTCGGGCCTAACAGGAGGTAACCCTGCTAGTGAACACAGAGGCATAATTCAAAATGAGAACTACGAAATGCAACACTAACACTATGTGTTAAGGGCCATGTGGAAAAACTGGGGCACTTCCAGACGTCGGTCACAAAAATAATGATTTTAAAGTGGAAGAGATACAGAAGTTAAGTATATTTGGTTTGAACAAGAAATGATAATGTGTTTCCAAGGATCGTCTTCCAAGGGCTGTTCTGCCTGGCTATGTGAAAGAAGAAACGTGTTTCCCAGCCTCAAGTCTATGCTATCTCCTTCATCTATGATACAGAAATCACTAGCAATATGTAAAAAGCCAAATTTAGCTGATTTTTTAAAAACAAAACTGTCACAAATTTTGCAACTTACCAATTATTCTTTAATGTATCAGCCACTGGGGGAACCAAAAGCTTGGAAAATATATAATTCATTCCAAATGGCTATCATAAAATTTGTAAAGTCAGAGTCATTTATGTAACTGCTAACAACCTTAGCAAGTCGCTCCATTAAGCATGACCTACAAACCTTGAAAAATAAGGATGAACTAATAACACAATGAGTTGTAAAATAGCCTAACTAGAGCCAGGCCGCCACTCCAGTTATAATGAGATCAAAGCATATTTAATAGTGTGATTAACACTTACTGAGTGTCCACTGGATGTGCATCATTATACAATAAAACTATAGATTTTTATTACTTAATAATAGTCATTAGACACACGTATATTGAGTAGGTTTTCCAAACATGAAGATATACATGAGAGGTTATAAAATATTTTTAAATGTTGCACATACACATCAAGTTCTGCTTTTGTCTCATTTTTACCCTTCTACAATTTTAGGAGATAAAAAGGATGATAAAAATATGACGATTTTAAAAAAGAAGATAAAAAGGACTACAGATTCATTTAGTAAATGCCTTCTAAGGGCCAGGATCTGAACTATAGGCAAGAGATACAAAGATGACCAGAGTATGGTTTCTGTCCTTAAGGAGTTCACAGTCTAAACAAGTTGGACAGTCAAAGAATAATTATAATGTCCTGTACGTTTGAGCAAACTGCTGTCTGAACGAAGTACTGAGTAACACAGAGAGTGGCATTAAGGAAGACTGTACTGGAGATGATGGCTGACCTGTGTCTTGGGAAATAAGAGGTCTCTACGCAGGGGGAGGAAAAGGTCTTTCAGGCAAGAGCACCCGGACTGTGAATTCTCAGAGACAAGGGTTAAGTCTTACACATCTTTTCAACCCCAAAGCCTACCACAGGCCCCTGTTACCATTGTTAGAACACAATACATATCTGAAGAATGTATGTATGTAGAGTGAAAGAACTATAAATAAAATAAATACATGAACAAACACCAACCACCTCTCTACTTTTATTCACACTTGATTCTAGATTCCTGAGAAGAAGAACGGAACAACAGAAAATCCCTTTTCAGAGCTTATGAACTATATAGAAAAGATGTTTACTCTCCTTGTTTGCTACAGCCAGATTTAGTAATGGACATAACCAAGCCCTGGAGGACCTGTTTCTGTCTAAATCTATGCCTTGACAAGGTCCCAGAAGCCTGGATGAACCACACCTCAAGCTTCACCTGTGGATGACACCTCCCATTGTTCAGCAATGCGGGTGCCTGCAGCAGCTACAGCCATGAGCAGCTCTCCCAACCCATGAGTTAGGAAGCAAGGACTCGGGAATCCTGCTGCACACTACGGTATAAGGGAAATAAAGCCAAAATAAAAGCCACGGTTGGGACAGGAAGGGTGAAAGACGATCACAAAGCCACGCAGAAACTATTTAGCTCCTCTAAGAAATGCCACAGGGAGCCATTTACATGCTTAATTTGGTGACATGTCTCCAACAACCACCCCACAGGGAAGTTTGTAGCTCTTCACACCATATCCTCTTACCCTTCTTTGTAAAGTTTTAAATGTTTGCAAATATTTTTATTTATATTATTTGAACTATAACTTAAATTTTAAAAATGGTTAATAATTCTGAAGACTTATCAATGCTTTTAATGTCCTAATGTACATTCTGACTCTCTGAAAAGTACATAGTTTATGCAGTATGTTCCAAAACTAAGATATCATGCAAACCTTTTTTTCAAAGACTATCTGTGAAGGACGGATTGTCTGTAAAACACATTTGCAAAAGTGCTGCCCCACCCCTTTGAGTCACAGTGTAGCAAAGGAGTAAACAGGCAGTTATGTAAGATAGTATGTGTGTACGTGTGCAGGCACACGCACACACTATAATCACCATCTTGATAGATACTAAGACCTAATTAAGGAAGAAAAATAGAATGGATGCTCAGATCCCCTTCCTCCCCCAAAATAAAAGGAAAAGTGGAAGGATTCTATTCACCCAATTTAGAGAGAGAATAGTTGTTCATTACCTATTGATTTGTTCATTCCTCATTTAGCGATGAGACCTAATACATTCATAATGCCTTTTAAGAATGAGGCATGGTTTTTTTTTTTTTGTTTTTTTTTTTTTTTTTTTGAGACGAAGTCTTGTTCTGTCACCCAGGCTGGAGTGCCGTGGCGCGATCTCGGCTCACTGCAACCTCTGCCTCCTGAATTCAAGTGACTCTCCTGTCAGCCTCTGGAGTAGCTGGGATTACAGACACGTGCCACTGTGCCTGGCTAATTTTTGTATTTTTAGTAGAGACAGGGGTTCGCCATGTTGGCCAGGCTGGTCTTGAACTCCTGAACTCAGGTGATATGCCCGCCTCAGCCTCCCAAAGTGCTGGGATTACAGGCGTGAGACACTGTGCCTGGCCAAGCATGGGTTCTTAATCCAAGAGTTTCCTAAACCCATTTGAAGCTATTTGTATTTTCAGCCATACAGTCTCCTAAGAAAGTAGTCCTTCCATGACTTTATGCAAGGAGTCAATCAGCTCCCCATCCGAGAAAGCATGGCTGCAGCCCCAAGCAGCCCCAACTGGGCAGCAGGTCACCTGAAAACCTGTACATGAGGTATATTCTCCAGGCTGAACAGTGGCCGATGCTTTTATTGCCAAGTAGCTATGGATGGTTTGCTCAGTATATAAAAGCTCCACTGGCCCAGCTTCTGGGTGGGGTGAGGCTGATGTTCTTAAGCCAGGAACACAGAAAGCAGAAAGGGAACAGATAAAGTTCTCTTTCTTCTGCCTCCAAGTTGGCCTTTCTCTGACACAAAGAAAAAAATTGGTCAGGTGCAGTGGCTCATGCCTATAATCACAACGGGAGGCCAAGGTGGGCAGATGGCTTGAGCCCAGGAGTTCGAGACCAGCCTGGGCAACAAAGTGAGACCCTGTCTCTATAAAACATACAAAAATTAGCCAGCATGGTGGTGCATGCCTGTAGTCCCAGCTACTCGGGAGGCTGAGGTGGAAGGATCAATTGAGCCCAGGATGTTGAGGCTACAGTAAGCAGTGATAGTGCCACTGTACTCTAGCCTGGGCAAGAAAGACAGCGAGACCCTGTCTTAAAAAAAGAAGGAGGAAAGATGGTGCATGGAGAATGCAATGCACATTCTTCTTAACCAGTTATTATGTTATACATCTTTACTTGTCTGACTCAGGTAATTCCTTCCAAAGTACACTAGAAGCTCTCTAAATGGAGCACCACTTACCCTGATCACCCAACAACTAACCCTTTCCTTTTCCCTCTGTCAAACACATGAATGATGTCCACGGCACACTCAGTACTATGGCCAATGACTGCTACTCACCAGCACAAATGGGCGCTTGTGCTCCCACCAGTTGTGCTCTACTTCCTAAAGTCAGCCATGTTTCTTCCCAAGCCTGTGTGTGCTGCTTACATAAACGTAATTCCATGTTTGCTGAATTCAGAAGTATGATTGTTAAAAAAAGAGTTGCTGATTCTATGAAAACGCAGTGGAATGATTTAGAAGCATTCAACAAAGCTGAATTTCCACCCCCCAACACAAAAAGTTTGTCCAATTAGGTGTGCCTGAAATAAATGTAAAAGACTTGGTGGGCAAGGGCCATTAAAATAGCAAATTCTGCATGAAGGCTGTTTCCCAAGTGTCTTTATGTCCTCACTTGGTTTGGAGAAATCAAAATTGGGTGCAATAAAAGATGTATTTTTGGTGTTGTTTATCCAGGGCAAATGACATGGCATGCCAAATCAGGTGATCCTTACACACAAAAAATATGCCTCAGCCCCACATATCCATCACCTGTCATGTATTTTTTGACCTTCCAATTAACCATCCAACTTCTGGTCTCAAGGTCGCCGGACAAAATAGCTTCTGGTAAACATCTGATTATTTATGTCCATTGTATATTTTCCTTTTCATCATTAGTACTAGTCCACCTCCCTATTTCTGGAAGCATATAAGTTATTGAGTGGGTACAGTAGAAAACACTAGACCTGATGCCAGAAAACAGATTCGAGTCATTATCTGGATTCTTTGGGCTTCCGTTTTCTTATCTATAAAATGTGGTGCTGGGGATGGGGATGGGAATGGAGGGTGGGAGTAGACGACAAGAGGTGAAGTTGGACTAGATAATCTTTCAGGCCTCTTCTGATTCTATAAAATGCCATTCTACATAACTTGGGTCATATAAGACAGGCAGAGCTCCTTAAAAATTTATTAGTCTTTAGAAATACATTAGAAAATAATATTTGGAAAAATATATGTTTGTTATTAATGTGAGAATAAGTAAATTTACTTGAGATAAGTAGACTTTTTTAGGAACTTTAATTTAAAAGAAGAAAATACAAAAGTAACCACATATATGAATGATTAAAATAAGATTTAAGTTGCCAACATAAAATAGAAATTGATATCCTTATAATTTGAGAATAAGAAAAGATCTAAAAGATGTTATATCTTAAATGTCCATGCTATCTATAACAAAAAACAAACTTTTAGAAGAAACTATTC
This sequence comes from Gorilla gorilla gorilla, assembly GCF_029281585.2. Classification (NCBI taxonomy): domain Eukaryota; kingdom Metazoa; phylum Chordata; class Mammalia; order Primates; family Hominidae; genus Gorilla; species Gorilla gorilla. The sequence goes on from NC_073224.2 coordinate 12,024,486, forward strand.
TTATTAATTTACAGTTCCAAAGTGGATTACAAAGTTGCATTTCTGAGAATACCATGCAGTATAAAATTAAATAATATCCAGTATTAACTTTAATTTCACTAACAACAATTATTGATTGGTGGAAATAAATTACCCAAAGAAACAAATGCCACTTTCTTTCAAATCTTTAGATCTGGCCAGGCGCGGTGGCTCACGCCTGTAATCCTAGCATTTTGGGAGGCTGAGGCAGGCGGACTGCCTGAGCTCAGGAGTTTGAGATCAGCCTGAGACCAGCCTGGGCACATGATGAAACCCCATCTCTGCTAAAACAGAAAAAATCAGCTGGGCATGGCAGCATGTGCCTGTAGTCCCAGCTACTCAGGGGGCTGAGGTAGAAGACTCGCTTGAACCCAGGAGGTGAAGGTTGCAGTGAGCCAAGATCGCACCACCGCACTCCAGCCTGGGCAACAGAGCGAGACACCATCCCAACAAAAAAACAAAACAAACAAACAAACAAAAAAACTTTAGTGCTGCAACAGAACTAAAATAAAGTTAAGCCTACGACATAATCTAAATCACACCTGAATTCCTTTACTAGCAATGTGGCTTGTCAAAAATAAGTATTTCTAGATAAAAAGAAAATTACTGGAGCTCACTACCTCACATATTGTTTTGCTGCTTCTTTCATTTTAATTATTAATTAAAATGGTGTCTGAATTACCTTCTGTGCCACAAAAGTTATACAAACTAGGCTCACATAGAAACATAAGAAGTTTAAATCTAAGTACACATGATCCTTTCAAATAACCATTTGTCATTTGTCAGTGGGAAGAATAAAAACAAGCGTAATTTTCAGTTTGTGTGCTGCCTTGGAGTCTATATCAATTTCAAGTTTTCTTTTATGATTCAGCTATTCCAAGAGTTCCAAGAGTCTGAAAATATTTCATTAAAAATTAATGTGTTATCCACACAAATGGCAAATATTGAAAACTAGGAATATAAATAAAAAATAATAAAAATAGTAAGTCTACTAATACTGAAGAGGAAGGAAGACAGGAGGGGAGGAGAGCATGTGAAAAGGAGAGAGATTTTAAACATCCGGTTTCTATTCTGGACCGTTATGGAAACAGACAGACACAGCAAGCGGAAGCCAAATTTATTCTTGGGCTCTGACAGGATTTGTTTTCGATCTTGTCATTATTTTTACTATATTATTCCTAATAATATTTCTCCAGTGTTCTAGATTTCCTGACCGACAATACCAGTCTCATTAAGAGCTTACAAATGAGAACTGTGGAGGATTCAGGCACACTGGTGGGGTCTAGCTGTCTTGCGAGGTTACCTGCTGGGGCTTTAAAACTTTCCCAGGAACTCTTCTGCACTAAGGCACAAAATTATGTGTGTGCACATGGCCCCCATCCTATGCAACCTTCCCAAGTCCCATTGAGTGATTTGCCTAGGACCTAACACACAACCTCTGGCAGAGCAACAACCACCTGGTCTATCATGAACAGGTGAAGATGAACAAACAATGCCCATTTCACTAACACTGGTACAAAGGCAATAAATTCCCCATGCATCTTCTTCGCCCTTTTTGTAAGAATTGTTCCAAGTTAAATAGCAAGCAAATACTTTCCTTATTCTATCTCAAACCTTTCCCTTTACATGTCACTCAGAGAAAGTTACACTGCTTATCAAACATGCAGCCATGGACACACACTTGTTCCTACATCAAAATAAAACACAATAGAGCTCCTCTACACAAAGATAATGAGGGAACTATTTTGAAAATATGAAAGATTTGTTTAATGCAGACTAGAAAAACATCTCTTTGCATCAAAATAAGTGTCCCTCTTTATTGCATACTGATTATTTTCTATAGAATTTAAATTGTACATAAAATTATATTTGTGCCTTGTTTAATGTAAATTGATTGTCTCAATTATTGGGAAAGGATTTGAATTTTAATGGACTATTTTGCTGGAGATATGCCAAGCAAATCAGCAAAAACTCTAATAGCTCTAGCTGGAGGTACACAGCCAAACATTTAAATCAGGAAGAAGATGTGGTTCCAAGAATTGACACTAAAGTAGTCTGAAAAGGTTTGTAAGCTTTTCTCCATGAAGAAGAAATCAGCTTTAACTTTCAGTGCTGGAAGATTCTGTGACTGTGAGGCTGTCATTTGGTTTCTGTCTGAAAAAACTGGAAAGATCCACACATGAGTGGAAAGAACTTTTGTGGCTATACTTTTTTTTTTTAATGTTCTTTTTTCCTACAGATTAGGTTATCTATGAAAATCAGGGCTTTACCCTGAAGGCAGAACTGACGTAAAATCCAGAGGCACTGTGTCATGCAAGCACTGAGACACACTTGAATGGGACGCTTCCTTGTCTTTGGGAAGGCCACACCAGGAGGTTGGCTGTAGACGCATCACAGCCACATGCCACGTAGTTACTGCTTGACATGTCTCCTTCTTATAATCCAGAGTCTATGACGTCAAACAAATCTCCTCCATTCTTACTATCACAGGCAAGAGCTGACCTTAGCCATCTTGCTACCCAGACGGTTGCAACATTTTTATTGTTCAATTACAACCAGTGATACCAGAGGTGCAGATACACATCTGCTGCAAATTGCCACCCTTCTACTAAAATCCTTTTCACAATTCCTCAATCTCAAGAAACACTGTTGATATAGATGTAAAAATCACCTCTTGGTGTAATATGATGATCTATTCACTTACACAGCAAAACGTACACCTCATTATTAACCAACATGAATTCATTTTGAATGCTACCAATTTGAGGTATTTTGTAAAAATACGAAGTTTTATTATAATAGTTTCCATCTTTAAAGAGCCTCTTTTTGCCACAGAGAACTGATAGTACTAATATAGACACACATATAGATGTTATAACAGCACAGAATATAAACTAAGCTTTGGGCCAGTGAATAAAGATTTCTTCTGTTATTCATCAAACTTTTCTGAATGAATTTCGATGATGTTAAAGAATCAAGCTCAATATGAGACATTTCTTTCTATAACAACATTCAGAAAGTCTAGAAAGGGTCATAAATTATGATCAATGACAGTTGTGACTCTTCCTATGTGCTGATCTGACTTGTATAAAACAATCTCAATGTTAAGATACTTCAAACTCTGTATGATATATCTGTACCTATATTTACATATATATATTTTAATAAACCTAGAGTTTTCTGACAACTAGATTTTTGATTAAAATTCTTTGTTCCCTAATTAGTACATCTCAGATTTTAGATAATAAAATCTAGCCATATGAATTTGAAGAAAATGCTACTCCTAGGCACACCATTTACCATTTTACTGTAGAAGAGCATAAATTCTGACCAGATTTCCTTCTAGAAATGAAGAGGGTATTCTAGAAATGAAGAACCAAAGCAACAGGACTGTGAAAAGAGAGCAGGAACGTAATGTAAAATTGAGGGGAGTATCAGACAAAGAAAAAGATAAAGAAATAGCAGAGAAGTACCATGGGCTGGTTAGAAAACAATTCAGCATGAACAGCACGTTTGGCATCTTAATACCCATCCATCCCCTGTACCCACATTTGCAGAGGACTGTGTGAGCTTCAGTTAGCAGCCAGAGTCAGCAATACATCAGCTAGATGGATGCCTACTTTCTTTTAATGACACATTTGCCTAATATATAAATATTAAAATTTACATTTGTTGGAAAAGAGTGACTCAAAAGCCTCTTTAATGCTGTTTTTCTATATTCATACAAAATGCCTTTAAAATACCTGCTCCTTAAAGCTGACTATTTTCCACAGATAAGAAGGAGAAAATGGTTTGGCCCATGTTCATATACAAAATAAATTCTTTTATGGATAATGGCCATTTTTAAACCAATTAATTTCTAGAAAACAAAAGCCCAGAAAATATCACCAGGAATAGATCATCAAGATATTATCACAAAACCAAACATTGACTTTAATCTGCTCAATTCCCATCACCAGCAGCCTGCATGCTACACACGGCCAAAACAATGCACGAAACTGCTCTTCCCCCTTAAATATACACATTCAGCTCAACAAAGGAAAACACTCTTCAAAAGCACGAAAGGCATTGCTTTCCTTATGTAATCACCTCAGAAGTTATTTTGTTCAAAATTACCAAAGAAACGTCAAAAAGCCATGGTATCCCACAAAGCAGTTAATTCATTATGTTTGACTGAGTCTAGATTTCAATCCTTTGTGCAACATCAAAAGTGCACAATTGGAACACTGCTGCCTACAGGGCCTTACACACAGCTCTAACCCCATGTCAATGCCTTCCAGCCATTTCCCAGAATTCCTGGAATTCTTCCTGGAACTGACCCATAGGCTCTCCGATAGGCAAAGTGAACTGCCCTTCCCAAGTCAGGTGAAAAGGGTCTGCCTTGGAACAAAACCTCTCAAAGGCAGCCTGAAATTGAGTGTTTCCTGAGACAAAAGCAGGGTCCTGTCTAGCAGCAGAGCTTATTAGTTTTAAAGGAAGATCTGCTAGTTAATGTTTTTCTTTTCCTTTGTTTTTTTTTAATTTAATAATGATATACTATTAAGTGTGAATTGCAGAATAAAACCGAAGAACTTATTTTATTTAACAAAAACATACATTGTTTTGTACACGCCAGGCAAACACTAAGCTCATTTAAGCCTCATAACCCTATGAGGTGGGACCTTTTCTGTTTTTCTCTCCTATGATGAAGACACTGACTCACCCAGGGGTGAAGTAACTTGCACAAGGTCAACAGCAGGTTCAGTGGTGGGACTGGCATTAGAACCCAGGCAGAAAGCTCCAGAAACTGCATATCATTAACCATTATGCACCATATGCTCCATTAGCAATTAAAAAGTCTTTTTAAAAGCTCATTTAGTCTTGCTATAACCTGGGAAGCTTTCTAAGACACATTAGCCTGAAAGGCCCCTAGTAGAGAGAGAATTTGACTTAGATGTAACAAACACTGTCACTACCAAGTTGGGATGGGAAAATCTGCCAGAGCGCTTCATGAACTGGAGTCTGGGGGCTTGTAGTCCAAGCCCCGCTGAGAGGCTGGCTTGCTGGGGAAACTCAGGTAGTTAAAAGCATGGGCTCTGACATCAGACAGCCCTGCATTCCTAGACTAACAATGCCACATATTAGCTATGTGATGTTGGGTAAGTTATATAACTTCTCAGAGCCTCAATTTCCCCCTCTAGAAACAGAAGGCAATACTACTATCTCTACAGAATAGCTCCAACGATGTGTGTGTGTGTGTGTGTGTGTGTGTGTGTGTGTGTGATGGAGTCTCACTCTTGTTGCCCAGGCTGGGGTGCAGTGGTGTGATCTTGGCTCACTGCAACCTCCGCCTCCTGGCTTCAAGCGTTTCTCCTGCCTCAGCCTCTGGAGTAGATGGGATTACAGGCACTCACCATCCCACCTGGTTAATTTTTTATATTTTTAGTAGAGACAGGGTTTTACCATGTTGGCCAGGCTGATCTTGAACTCCTGACCTCAGGTGATCCACCTGCCTTGGCCTCCCAAAGTGCTGAGATTACAGGCATGAGCCACTGCGCCCGGCCAGATGATTAAATTTAAAATGGTAAACTCGGTGCAGTGGCATGCACCTGAGGTCCCAGCTACCTGGGAGGCTGAGGTGGGAGCATCACTTAAATCCAGGAGGTTGAGGCTTCAGTGAGCCATGACTGCACAACTGCACCCCAGCCTGGGTGACAGAGTGAGACCCTGTCTCAAAAATAAAAAATAAAATAAAAATAAAAGAAGAAGCAGTCACCAGTATTGTAACACATTATCACACATTGTTTTCCATTCTTCCACGCCTCACCTTCCATTCCCTCACTCTCACTGCCCAGGGACTACAGCCAAAATAAACATTCATATTTAATCCTTGCACAGGTTCTAAGACAGTAGGAATGAAGGAATTGGCAGAATCTTCATTGAAGTCACTCACTTGGTTAGTTAACATATCTTAAAACAGATATGGAAAGATACAAACCAGAGGAATGTCATAGGAATGGAAGTAGTTGGATAATGCGAGCAAAATCACTGGTGAAAATGTCAATAAACTCAGAGATCAGAAACAAACTACAAAGGTAAAGATAGGCCATGATCAGCAGAAAGTTATCAGGAGCCACTCTGGCTCACCAAGTATGAGAAAAGCCTCATGGTACTGAAAACGCTAACATCACAGAAATGTCTTTCCCTTGTTTAAAACCCTTCAAAGGCCCCTCTCAGAGTGCTCAGAAGAAATCCTAAACATTTTTACATGGTTCAAGAGAAAGACTCTTCCAGGTCTAACTTCTGAGGGGTCTACCTCCTACTAGGAGGTAGGCAGGTGCACGCGCGCGTGTGCATACACACACACACACACACACACAATCACTCCCACTCTAACAATGGGCAAAGGCCAGATAATCTTCAAAATCATATTTTTTCTTGAGCCAATCAGGAGCTGAGGTTGCAAGGTAACTAGCTGATGTAAATTCCAAAAGGTGACATGACTCTCTGAAGGCAGAACAATTGAACCGTTTTATCTTTGGCATAGCAAGGAAAAGGGGAAATGGCCACTGTAAAAGTAGATAAAGGGAAAGCAGCCAACCTTTTCATGGGTTCTTAGAGTGTGGGCTAGTGTGCCAGCCTGGAATCCCTGGGAGCCCCAAACACAAGAGGACAAGAGAAACCTGCACTCATTATTGAACACTTTTCCACAGCCTTCCTCCCCCCAGATGCGCACAGGAAAGATTGAAGGCGGGGCAAAAAAAACCCGCGAGCAGCTTCCCCCTCCGAGGTGGGGCATGAGGACATCCACTGCCCACTGACTAGACTATTTTTTCATATGAAGCAAATGCCTCAAGCTCCTGGGGGAGGGGCAAGAAACCTTCTCAGGAAAAAGGCCCACTGCCTCCAGGAGAAGGTGAGAGGCAAAAGCTGTCTTCCTCTGGGAAATGGGTGGAAACCTGTTGCCCTGATTCTAGGAAAAATGTGAACTGTCACTGAGGGAGGGCAAAAGCAAAATCCATCAGTGGTGTGATGGTAAATGTTTAAAAAACAGCTTTCTGGCCGGGCTCGGTGGCTCACGCCTGTAATCCCAGCACTTTGGGAGGCCAAGGCGGGCGGATCACGAAGTCAGTAGATCGACACCATCCTGGCTAACACGCTGAAATCCCGTCTCTACTAAAAATACAAAAAAAATTAGCCAGGCCTGGTGGCGGGCGCCTGTAGTCCCAGCTACTCGGGAGGCTGAGGCAGGAGAATGGCATGAACCCGGGAGGTGGGGCTTGCAGTGAGCCGAGATCGCGCCACTGCACTCCAGCCTGGGAGACAGAGCGAGACTCCGTCTCAAAAAAAAAAAAAAAAAAAAAAGAATTCCTCCATGTCATTTTAGGATTTGACGATAGATATTATTTCTCAAAAGAATTGTGCCCTGTACCTCCAAACCTGGGTGACACGCCAGTCTGATGTGCATACAGAGCATCCTGGGTTTACTCTTACCGTAGTCTATTACACCTGTATGATTACCGTATACCTCCCGCACTGGATTCGAAGCTTCTAAAGGGGAAATATCATGTCTTTTTTCCTTTTGTACCTAGTGCTGAATGCATGTTAATAAATATAGGGATACATTAATAAGTTAGAAGGTGCAAAATAAAGCAAAAGACAGGCAATCTAGTTTAGGTTTTCACATTTAATATTCAATGTTTAAAATTATAGAGTCTAAGGCAAAGCAACAAACACAACTACAGAAATGAAAAATCAGATTTAATTTAAAAGTTCTAAGTTAAATTTTAAGTCTTAAGAGTTAAGATAATGAAAATTCTAATCAGAAGTTCTGGATCTACCAAAAAGATAAACCAAAGAGAGAAAATTAGCTTTAGAGAGTGAATTGACTGAAAGAGGTTTACATTGGATATATGGAAGAAATTTTTCAGGGACTTTCAGCACTGAAATGCGCCTTTTTTCCCCTCTAATATAAGAACAGAAATTTACCTATTCTGTCTTTTTGCGAAAAGACCTTTCCACAGATAGATGTTTAATACTCACAGCCTCTCGTGGTTCTTTGTACAATGCTAACATGGGTGTAGCAATTATTATTAATTGAATATTTTTGTATTATCCACAGTTAATTGTAGAAAAAGCGAAAATAATAAACATTATAAAAATATTAAAATTGGCAGGTTATAGATGGTTTGTCCGAATTTTTGCCTCCAAACAGGCATTAGTTATTTCCTAGTACTAATATAAAATTTTCCCTCCCAGGAGTAGAAGTTAAACTCTGTTAGCCTTTTGTTTTTCTGTTCCTAAAGACTTAATGAAGTTACAATTAGGAATTTAAAAAGAGTGTTCCTCTCAGATGAATGTAGTTAACTGATCTTTGACAAACAGCAAAAGTAGTACAATAGAGCAAAAATAGAGTTTTTAACAAATAGTGCTAAAACAACTAGATATCCATATGCAAAAAAAGAATGAATCTAGACACAGACTTTACACCCTTCACAAAACGTAACTTGAAATGGATCACAGATTTAACTGTAAAACACGAAACTATAAAATTTATAGAAAATAACATAGGAGAACATCTAGGTGACCACAGGTAGGACAATAGCTACAACACCAAAGGTATGACCCATGAAAAAAAGTTGGGGCAACCCGCTCAGGACCCCTTCCATGCTGTGGAAGCTTTGTTCTTTTGCTCTTCACAAAAAACCTTGCCACTGCTCAAAAAAAAAAAAAAAAAAAAAGTTGATAAACATGATATGATATCATACAGAGCATGTTCAATGGTAGATATATATCATGTGTTCGTCCAAACCACAGAATGTACAAAACTAAGGCTGAACCCTAATGTAAACTATGGCGTTTGGGTGATTATGATGTCCCAATGAAGGCTTATCAATTGTAACAATTATACCACTCTGGTGGCGGATACTGATAATGCGGGGGGCTATGCATGTATGGGGTATATGGGAAATCTTTGTACCTTCCTTTCAATTTTGCTGTGAACCTAAAACTTGTGTAAAAAAATTTTTTAGAGTGTTCCCTATTCCTAACTATGCTGAAAATACGATTTTAAAAAAGCAACTAGATAGATATATCCCTCTTGAAATTTTATTTGGGGCTCATACTGAAAATTTTCACCATCGAATAGAGGACACACACACACACACACACACATTCACATGTTCACAAACACTTAGAACATCACAGGCATATCCCAAGTTGTGGTCCAAAATTTCGTTCCATAAATCAGTTGTTGAAAATTCAAAAGGCATTTTGCCTTAGAAATAACATTATGTAAACATGGTATTTTGGTTCACAGACTAACTCACAAGAGTCAGTTTAACCTATAATATAAATAAACAACCATTTAGAATCTAAGTCTCTGAAGTTCCTGCTGCAATCCCAGAATCCAGAACAGAGCTCAGCATGTATTAAGGGCCTAATAAATATGTTGAATGAAAGATATAAATGAATAGCAATGTGAAACATTTGTTAAGCACTAACGTTGTGCCGGGAACTATTCTAAAGACCTTTTCGTGGATTATTTTAGGCAATTTTCACAACCTACAAGGTAGCATTTTGGAGATCAAGAAAGTGAGGAAGATGAAGTTTAAGATTAAGGAATTAGCCCATGGAGCTACAAAGCAGCTACAAAGAAGTAAACTGAGGAAAGCCCGGAGAACTTGGTTTTAGGAAGGATGCTGTTAAGTACGATGCATACTATCTCTCTACTTTTGGCTTCAGGTCTTAAAAACAAAGGACTAGATCTTGAAGGTAGCTCAAAGCATGTAAGTTCCATAAGGACAAGGCTGTCTACGTGTCCTTTGATGTATCCCAAGCACATCAGCAGTGTATAAGCACTCGGTAAATATTTGATGAATAAATCAAAGGGTGTCTTTTTCTTTTTCCTGGGTAGTGGGCCTATCCCAGGCAAAAGCGTAACGTCATTTCTTTGGCATTGTCCCAACTTTGTTTTGTTGCCTCCTTTTCCCACTTAATGTTCTCCCTGGTAATCAGTTATAGCAGCTGCCTTGTCCCAGCTAAGGTAAATGCACAGCCTGCTTTAAATAACTCATTATCCATTCCCAGATCAAAATTCTAACTCCCACAGAGTGGCAAAGCTCCCAACTTATTGGGAGGGCAGCAGTCTGATCTGGCCTTCCCACTACAGTATAAACAAACGTGTCTTCCAGTCCTCTCAGGGAGTTCTCAATGCATACAACTGGCTCATTACAAAGGGATTGTTTGAACCCCAATTGGCTTACAATTTTTGAATAATTTGAAAAAGGATAAACTTTTCTATGTGATTTCTAGTATTCGATAGTCTGTTGTTAGACCCCTTAGATGAGACAGCCTCCCTAATCCAAACATGTCAGTGGTCCAGTGAAACAAACTCTAGGGATAACAGGAACATTTCAATATAAGATGTAATAAGATTCTTTTCTAGCAATATATACCTCTCTTACCATTTCTTCATAAGAGTATAATTTTATATTATAAAATAATGGCATATAAATCTAATTTTGTTAATTTGCTCTTAATAGCATGTTATCAATTACTTAAAAACAAACATTTGCAAGCAGCAAATCAAAGGAGTGCCTCTCTACAGCAAATTGCTGAGGTGGTGGCAGGAGGCAGGGATCATATATCTGCTTTAGCAAAAGAGATAATGGGTGATTCATTTCTGAATTACAAGTCATACGGGACTTAAAATGTAGTTATTGGGAAACCATTATACCGCTGATGCAAGTATGCAATACTGCACCGTAGGGGGTTAACAAAACAATCCAAAACAAACTAAATTATTGTGAGGAAGCTAAATTAACAGCAATTTATAATTAAAAGCAAGAAGAGCAGCATTTGAAAACGAAGATGACCTCAGAACAACGCTGATAACCTAGTAATAATTAGAATCCTTTCCCCAAATCATCAAAAGTCAAACTAGCAGCGCTTATGTTACAACGCCCAAGCTCTGCCGGGTGTGGAGGCTGCCAGTAGAATATTGCATTAGCATTCGCAGTAAGTTGTTTTGGCTTATAAAAACCAAATTTCAGTACTTTTAAATTTTTTACTTAATAGATTTTGAAACTGTCCATAAGAATTGACAAAAACACCTATAACTCGGGGTGAGTCTTCTGGTCATCACTACCCAGGGAGCTCCTGGGTCTACACCTTGATCACTTTTCTAAGCAAAGGATGAACAACTCAAGACATTTCCCCAGGGGCAGTGGAAGTTTTTGACCATACACTCCAAATCTCAATAACAGACCTTTAGGTTTATATAAAACAGAGAGAACAGGAGACTTAAACAAATAAACACTTTAAGGGCAGCCAACTCCTGTCTAGCCTGCCAAGGGAGGCTGGTTCCTCAGGAGAGACTTTCTTCTTGCATGGGTTTCTGGAGGCATGGCAGCAGCCAGGAGTGACCTCCCAGGAGATGGCAGGTGCTGCCATGGCTACTCTGCACTGCAGGATTGCAATACTTAGGCCAGCCCAAACAGAAAGGAAGTCTGCAGCCACGAGAGTGAGGCAGAGTATATCTTTTTTTTTTTTTTTGAGACAGAGTCGCACTCTGTTGCCCAGGCTGGAGTGCAGTGGCGCGATCTCGGCTCACTGCAACCTCCGCCCTCCGAGTTCACCTAATTCTCCAAGGCAGAGTATATCTTTTACATCTTTGTGTCTCCAGACCTAGCACAGTGACTGGTACAAAACAGATCCCCAATAAACACAGAATAAACTAAGTCTGGCATCAGGTTACCTTTCCAGCACCGTATCCATAAGCCTGCATTTATCAGCTCATATAATCTCTTCTGCTACAGCTGCTGCGATGGCAACGGAGGAGGTGACCCTTCGCCCAGTTCACTATCATTTTCTGCTCTGTGCTTGGTATCCCAACCCACCTCTCTTCTCAGGAACCTTATACACCGCACTTTGTCTATCTCAGCGTCTCCAAATTTCTTTTGACTCTCAAACCCCCTTCATAGAAACACATGGAATTTATTAAATCATCTCATTATTATATACAATAAAGAGGAACTTTTTAAGTAAAAGCATTTCATTTAAAATAAGCATAAGTTTGAACTTTGTAACATAAAATTTTAATTTTCCTGTGCAATAAATAATGCCACTATTTCATCTACATAAATTAAATCCATAGTGAATTAATTATGAAAGAAAAAGGCACCATTGGCTAATAACGTCTTCACACCAAAAGATACTCTAAAACATAGATTTGAAATTAAACCCATGTTATAAAATCAATAACAAATAAAAACAATTTCATGATTTGTTTTGAAATGTTTGCTTTTTGAATATAAAATTCAACTGCTACTGTTACAGCTTTCTCTCTTTTTTTTAATTTTCCCATTTTTTTAAACTTTTAAGTTCAGGGGTATATGTGCAGGTATGTAATATAGGTAAACTTGTATCATGGGAGATTGTCAAGAGATTATAACTGTCACCCTAGTATTAAGCCGAGTACCCATTAGTTATTTGTCCTGATCCTCTCCCGTCTTCCACCTCCTCCCCTCCGGCAGGCCCCTGTGTCTTCTGTTCCCCTCTAAGTATCCATGTGTTCTCATCATTTAGCTCCCACTTACAATGAGAACATACGGTATCTGGTTTTTTGTTCCTGCACTAGTTTGAAGAATAATAGCCTCCAGCTCCATTCATGTTCCTGCAAAGGACTCTTTTTGTTTTTAAATTATGAGATAAAGATTAAGATTTCAGGCTTCTATTTTCAAGCACTTTTCTGAAAATAGTAAATAGTGTTAATTCCCCAAATTAAAATGTCAAATTAGATAGAAATCAATATTATAATTTGTATTTTTAACATTGGCTTTTGAAGAATCAAATTTCTATGACAAACATAGAACTTATGGATTTGGTAAAGATCATCCTGAATCTAGTTTATAGAAGAATTACCTATTTTAAACTCATTACTAGATTGTTACACTTCGATCAGAAGCTGTATGTCTTTAGACAATGGTTTTTATGGATACACTTTAAACAATATATTACCATACAAAAGGGGGAAAAAACTCCTGTAAAACTGTGTAATTGATGAAACCCCCGGGATTACTGGGAGTCGGTGACAGTGAACACCCAGATGAGAGGGCACAGGTGCTCAGCAGTGCTCCACTGGCTCTGGGCCTTGTCCACTCTGTATACACTGGGGGATTTTCACACAGCTCTATTTTCTAGGGAGAAATAGGTGAATTGATACTTACTTTAAAATAAAAACAGAAAAAAAAATGGCACTGCCATCTTTAACATGAATTCCCTGGACTGCCTTTGTGGACACCAGGGGTTCCAAACCACCAGTTGAAAATTTAACTTTCTTCGTTTTTTACAACTTGAATGATCTTTACAATCATTTGAACATTAAATTCATGGCCAAAACGTAACGCTTGATCTCATCCCAAACCCAGGCCATCTCAACCCCAAACCAGCTTCTTTAGAGTGTTCCCTAGTTCTCAGTAAGTAGCAGCACTAGGCACCCATTGCTCAGGTCAGAAATATGGGTGTCATCCTTGACACGCTCCTCTTCTCCACCCAGCACTGCCAATCAAGTAACTCCTGCTGGTCCTACTTCCTACACATTTCGCCAGTGTTTATTTCTGTCACCAATATTAGCATTCTAGTCCAAGCATCATCACTGCTTGACTAAGTCCAAAAGCTCCCTAATCGTTTTTCTGTTTGTTTGATTTTTTAGACAAAGTCTCGCTCTATCACCCAGGCTGGAGTGCAGTGGCGCCATCTTGGCTCACTGCAACCTCCGCCTCCCGGGTTCAAGTGATTCTCCTGCCTCACCCTCCCGAGTAGCTGGGATTACAGGCGCTCGCCACCACACACAGCTAATTTTTGTATTTTTGGTAGAGACGGGTTTCACCATGTTGGCCAGGCTGGTCTCGAACTCCTGACCTCATGATCCACACACCTCGGCCTCTCAAAGGGCTGGGATTACAGGCGTGAGCCACCACGCCCGGCCCATAACTGGTCTTGAGTAAGCATGATGGCTCTGTTCCAATCTGTTATCTATTGTGGAGTTAGAATACAATTTTTAAATGCAAATCTGATCACATCTCCTCTGTTTTTTAAAAAATCTTTTGATTTCTTCCCATTAGTAACAAGATAAATTTAAAGGTCCATGATAAAAACATAAAGACCAGCCGGGTGCGGTAGCTCACGCCTGTAATCCCAGCATTTTGGGAGGCCAAGGCTGGCGGATCACGAGGTCAGGAGATCCAGACCATGCTGGCCAATACGGTGAAACCCCGTCTCTACTAAAAATACAAAAAATTAGCCGGGCGTGGTCGTGGGCGCCTGTGGTCCCAGCTACTCGGGAGGCTGAGGCAGGAGAATGGCGTGAACCTGGGAGACGGAGCTTGCAGTGAGCCAAGATTGCGCCAGCCTGGGCGACAGAGCGAGACTCCGTATCAAAAAATAAATAAATAAAATAAAATAAAAATAAAAACATAAAGACCCTGCCTTTAGGTCCAGCCCTTTCCTACCTCTCCAACCTCATTGTATGCCACACTTTCTTTTTTCCTTTATGTTGGACACACAGTTCTTGCTCTTCCTCAAGTACTATGCTTTCTTATCTCAGGAACTTCCATTTTATAGATTTTCTTTCTCTAGAACAGGAGTCAGTATAATTTTTTAGGAGAGGGCCAGATAGTTTGCCAATTCCTGATCTAATCCCACTGCTTACCGATTCAAATGTCATGTTCTCAATGAAGCTTTTCTTAATCAATGTTAAGGGCCCTGCTGGGGACAGTGGCTCACACACCTGTAATCCCAGAGATTTGGAAGGCCGAGGCGGGAGGATGGTTTGAGGCGAGGAATTCAAGACCAGACTGGACAACATAGCAAGACCTACTACCCACAAAAAGTTTTAAAAATTAGGCCAGGCATGGTGGCTCATGCCTGTAATCCCAGAGGAGGCCGAGGTAGGCGGATCACCTGAGGTCAGGAGTTCGAGACCAGCCTGGCCAACATGGCGAAACCCTGTCTCTATTAAAAAATACAAAAACTAGTTGGGCGTGGTGGCAGGTGCCCGTAATCCCAGCTACTCCGGAGGCTGAGGCAGGAGAATTGTTTGAACCCAGGAGGCGGAGGTTGCAGTGAGCCGAGATCGCGCTATTGCACTCCACCCTGGGCGACAGAGTGAGACTGTTTCAAAAAAAAAAAAAAAAAAAAAAAAATTAGCAGAGCATGGTGGTATGTACCTGTAGCCCTACCTGCTTGGAAGGCTGAGGAGGGAGGATCACTTGAGCCCAGGAGTTCAAGGTTACACTTCAGCCTGGGCGACAGAGTGAGATCTTCTCTTAAAAATAATTTTTAAAAAAACAAGTTCCCTTATTAAATGTACTTGTACCACAAAATATATTTCTCCTTCATAGAACTGGTCATTATTGTACAGTTGGCCCTTGAGCAACATGGGGGGTTAGGAGCATCAACGCCCTGTACAGTCAAAAATCCATGCATAACTTTTGACTCCTCTCAAATTCAACTACCAACAGCCTACTGTTGACCAGAAGCCTTATATTGATAACATAAATGGTTGATTAACACATATTTATATGTTATATGTGTTATACACTATATTCTTACAATAAAGTAAGCTAGAGAAAATATTAAGAAAATCATAAGAGAAAATACTTTTACAGTACTGTACTGTTATATATTGATGCCGTAAGTTTATAATGTCTGTTTATAAGATGAATCATCTGAAATGACAGGCAGCTGCTGCTGAAAACTTCAATCTAAGCTACATATCCAGCAATGCAACTTTTGCTTGTAACGTCATGACTTTTCTCTGCTTCTTGGAAGTACTTCCAACATCACTAGTGGCACTTCGTATGGGTCCCACGGTGTTATTCAAGGTTTATGTGTTGCACTAAACATGATGAAAAATACACAAGAGCTGCAACAGATCACTTGTTATTGCAATAAGCAATTTACTGGAGAGAGAAACTGTTCACATGCAGACGATTTAGTCCACACAGCGTTTTCAGTGGATACTTACAATACTTCAGCTCCTCGCAATAGCAACAGGAGGTGGTTACAAAATTATCACGGTAGTACAGTGTGTGCTACAGTTAACTTCATGCAGTTACGATCTAATACTGCACCTTCACATTTGACATTTCTCTCAATTGCAGATGGTACCATGTATGATCTGTAAGTGTTTGTGTGTGTAAGTTTGGATAAATTTTAACTTTTTATAATAGATTTGCATATATTTTATGGTAGTCAATGATAAAGGCCAGTATCTACAGATGTTTTATGTATTCACGACATACCTAAATTTAAAACTTCTTTTCATTATTTCTAGGCTACGTGGTTTGTCTGCAGGTTTTTTCAAATTGTTGCAAATCTCCAAAAAATTTTCCAATAAATTTATTGAGAAGAATCTGTGTATAAATGGGCCCAAACAGTTCAAATCTGTGTTGTTTAAGGGTCAACTATAATTAATTAGACAGTTACGAAATTCTTTTGCTAATATCCATCTTCCCTATAAGGATATATGCTCCATTAGAGTGGGAACTATATCTACTTTGCTATTTTATTCCAGCATGTGGTAGAAAATGTGACACACAGCAGCAATCAATCAATCAATCAATCAATCAACGTTGAATGAACGAACCATTAATTTGCCACCTGACCTTCATGCGGCACGTTTGTCTTTCTTAGGCTTAGTTCTCCATCTGGAAATGGAGATGATAAATGCAGCTACTTTCAAGGTTGCTTCAAGGTACATAAGATACTATGTGTGAGAGCATTCTAGGAACTCTAAAGCAATACACAAATGTAAGAAAATAAATGGAAAGATGCCCCAGGTGCACAGGACTGGGGCAAAGGCTGGCCCAGTGGCCAAATCCTCCGGGTCATTTTGTTGGTCCTCTAGCTAAGAATGGTCTTTACTTTTTCAAAGGGTTGTAAAAAACACAAAACAAGGAAGACTATGCCACAGACACCACGTGTGGCCTGCAAAGTCCGAAATATTTACTCTCTGGCCCTTTACAGAAAATGTTTGCAGACCCCTGGCCTACAGAAGTGCCTGGGCTTAAATAAACATTTTAATAGTGAATGAATAATTATTACTTTGCAAATACATCCATATTTTGGTATTTTGATAACTGACAAGCAGTGACATCATCTGACTGCCTGTCTTCATTCAATAAAGCAAGTAATCAACGTAAAAATACCTCCCCCCCACCCCAGGCTAATATGCTTACTTTACATTTAAAAAAATACAAGGAGTCTATAAATATTTTCATTTCCTTCAATTATATCAAGAACTGTTTTTGAAACAGAGAAGGCATGGATGGCTGGGAAATGGTGTGGGGATGCAGAGCTGGAGGCCACGCGAACCATGTCCACTGGAAGGGTGGCTGCTATCATCGTGCATGCGGTTGTCATGTGGAAGTCCAAGTCTACAGAAGCCTATTCACTGTCTGCTGTGAAATACTGAGATTATTTTCTGCCCAGGGAATCCATTATCACACAGAAATGAGAAATGGCACATGGATAAAAAATAGTAAGAGGCTGTGTTTATTGCCAAAAAAAAAAAAAAAATCCCCATTACTGCACAAAAAGAAAAGGATTTTGGAGTCAAAAGATCAAGATTCAAGTCTGAACTCTACCACTTATTCCATCTGTCACTTTGAGCAAACCTATTAGCCTCTCTGAGCCGAATTTCTTCATCTAGAAAAAGAGAATAATAATCATTGATGACATTTAGTGGGTGGCCTTTATGAGCCATGTGCTTTGCTATATTATATTTGATCTTTCCATCAAAATGCAAAGTAGATATGATTAGTGCCAATATATAGGTGAAGAAACAGTCACTCAGAGAACTTAAGTGACTTGCTCAAAGTAACGCCACCAGAAAGAAGTGAAGGTTTTGTTTGTAGTCAAGTTCTGACTCTAGCAATGCTATTAGTGTAACCTCTGATAAGATGTTTAACCTCTTTAGACCTACTATGTGCTTTACCTTACAAAAAGCATATAAAATCTAATTTCTAGGAGAGATAATTTGAAATTCCTCCATATTACAATATTACCAACTTACACCTTAAAGGAAAATGGTTTTCCTCTATTCTTCCATGTTAAATCTAATTCTATGTCTTCAGAGAATAAGAAAAAGAGGATGTACTCTCCTCTTTGTATATAATAAGAACAACCTAAATTAAGGAAGCAAAAATACATAAAATAAAAGTATTAGATTTTGAGCATGTCACAAATAGCATAATGATGATGAATTCTACTTATTCCGCAGCAATTCCCCTTCAGTGTGTAAACCAAACACATTCAATACGCGGCACATGAGTTGACATGAAACCTTGACTACCTTTGCTTCATCGTCTCATGTACTCTCCCATGCTGGACACACTGTTCCTCCAATTCTTCATTTCTTCTCTGTAACTTTCCCAATTTATCATATGTATACCTTTTTTCTTGACTGAGTTGAGCTATTTCAGATCTAGAGGTGAAAACACAAAAATAATAGATGTTAAAGGTTCTTATTACTAGGGCATATTGTTATTATATAACCTTAACATTATCTTAAACTCCACACTTAAACATGATAGCATAATGAAAACTACATCCTTTGCAAAAGAAAATATTTCAGAAATGGCAAGATACATTGTAGAGACTCATGTGTTAGACAGAAAAAGGAATAACAACTTATTCTAATAGAAATGGCTTCCCTAAGGAATAAGACAAAAATGATAATGATCAAATCTCTTTTTTAAAAGACTATCATTCATTTAACAAATACTTACTGAGTGCTTGTTATAGGCCAAACACTATGCTGTCAAAGAAGAAACCCTAGGCCTAATTTCTATAACAGAGTTTCTTTTAATTAACATAATTTTAATGGCACATGGTTAAAATAAAAATAGTTCTTTAATGTTAATTTTAAGTGTCAACTTCTTTGGGTCATGGTGCCCAGACATTTGGCCAGACATTATTCTGGACATTTCTGTGAGGGTGTTTTTTAGATGATATTAACATTTAAATCAGTAGACTTTGAGAAAAGCAGATTGCCGTCCATGCAGGCAGGCTTTATCCAATCCACTGAAGGTCTTAATAGAAAAAAGACTGACCTCCCCTGAGCAAAATGGGAATATCCTGTTTTTTGTGTCTTAGATGACAATCCAAGTCTCAAAATTTGAAGATCAGAAAGATGTTTATCCAAGAAAAATTATATTCCTTTCCTTGTATTAAGTAAACTCTAAATTACTGCCTACTGCCACCATCTCCTCATGCCCTAATGCCTAATCAGTTAGAATGGAAAGTTTAAAACTCTTGTAGATTATGAGTCGTTTTCAGGTTAATGATTGGATTGTTTTCTGAAGACTCCTGACATAAAATTAATTCCCTTCAAAGAAAGAATTCTTCCAGTAGGCAAGATAGCCTTTTCTTCCTGGTCAGAAAAGGATTTGGATTTGCTAAGGGAAATCTTACTTTACAAATTGTTCATCCCAAGGACCAGGCTGCTCACGTGTATGGAGCAAAAACTCTTGCTTTTAGTTCATCTCATTCTTCATTTTGTTTTCATCTTGGTTCAAATATCATCCCAAAGGAAGCTTGCCCTGATTAATACCTTGCAGTTCTCAATATGTCAGCACGTTTTTTGAAGCTACCTCTAGCCTTTATGCATACATTAGCTTATAATTTATTCTTTTAAATTGTGCTCTGTGCCTTGTCTTTCCTACCATATTCTGTATGAGAGCATGGATTATCTCATTTTCAAGTTCAGATCAAGTGCTCAATCTACATTTGCTTCTCCTAATAAGAATCTACCCATATTTGAAATAGTCTGAAAGGAGTTAATAATGACTTACGTTTCTCCTTTCAGAATCACATACAATACAAAAGAATTTAGAGGCAGTTATGATAAATTTTTGATCTGGTATCCCTTCCAAGATTAGTATCTCCTATCATACCATGCACTAAAATAAATTTCAAAAGAAGAAAAAAAATCCTTAAACCAGATTAGAAAAAAATGCAGAACATTGATCTTTTCTCAGGCACTTTCCAAGCAAAAGGCACTTTTAAAAAGAAAAATCACAAAGAAAAAAATAGATTTTACAATATAAAAATACAAAACTTTTATGCATAAAAAAATCATATGTTTAAAATATATTATAGGTTTGTGTGAGAGTATTCATTGTAGCATTGTTTCTAGAAACAACCTTTCTTTGCAACCCATAATCTGGAAACTTAACCAAGAAATCTATCAACAAGAGCTTGGTTATGTTACTTATTCTGATAATGTGGCTATTTATAAGTGATATTTATTGATCTAAAACTGTGACATATTGGTAAAAAAGGGAAAACATTAAAAGTCAGCATGTATAATGTGATTTCATTTTATAATTTAGAAAAATATTTTGACATGCATACCAACTATTAATATTGGTTATTTCTGGATGGTAGGATCACGAATGTTTTCTCTGTTCTTTATTCATCCTTTTCTATACTTTCTAAATTTTTAAAATAGATATGTATTTTATTTGTTTTAAATAAATTCATTCTGATTTTGAAAAAATCATAATACAACAAAATGTAGATGTCACTGGTGGGGGAGGTTGTGTGTGGAAGGAAAAGGGAATATATAGGAGTTCTGTACTTTCTGTCCAGTTTTGCTGTGAACCTAAAACTGCTCTAAAAAATAAAGCTTATTAATTAAAATCAATGTAAACAACAGGAAATTATTTACAAAAATAAGACAAATAAACATTAAAAGCATAATTTAATGAAACACTAACTGCACTCTCCATCAAAATTCCAATTAAAAAGTATAAGAAATATTGAAAATATCTACAGAAGAAATACAAATGATCAATAACATTTGTAACATATTCAATTTCACTATTATTCAAAAAATAGCACAACAAAACCAGATACTACCACCAAATATTTACTGCATGCCACCGTATAACAAACAGTGAAATCCATCCTTTACATTCATGATCTCAATTAATCCTATAAGGTACTTGTAAGGGTTTCTTTTCTTTTCTCTGTGAGGTAAACATGAAGTTGAATAATTTGCCTAAGGTCATCCAAGTAGTCAAGCCCAGATATTACTTAGTCCACCTCTAAAGGGGTGGTTCCACCCACCTGTGCAATATTGCCTCTCATTCTTTTTAAAAAAAATCTCACTTCTTTGTAATGTTATTTACTAATATGGCTACATATGCAGTGATTAGAAGTTAGTGTAGTACTTCAGCAAGGTAAAACACATCAACACCCTTAAAAGGATTCATCATCTTGGACCAGCAATTAAGGAAACAATCAAAAATTTAGATTTAGGTACAAAGTTTTTGTTGTATTATTATTCAAAAATGGTTAAAAATTGGAAGCATCTTAAAAGCCTAATAATTCTTATACACGCAAATCATTTAATAAAGTTTTGTTTTCAGAGTATTTACTGATATAGAAAAATGTTCATTAGATATCAAATGAAAAAGCAGACGCAAAACTGTATATACGGTATAATCCCAATCACTGTAAATGTACACAGACATACACATGAAAAATGACTGAAGGGAAATATATCAGAGGTAAGAATCGTTATCTCCAGATGGTAGTGGCACAGGAAATTTTCCTTAATTCTTCTTTGTATTTTCCAAATTCCCTGCATTGAGGATGTCTTACATAATCCCAAAAATATAAATGTTATTTATAAAGTACACATCACTATCAAGTGTGTATTGCAACAATCTTTTTTTCTGCTTCACATATTTTTGTTTTTTTCTTTATTTATAATTGTAATTTGCCTACCAACTTCCAGTTTTCAATAAAAATTTGACATATATGCCTGCACATCATCCTTTTTCTGTCTGCAGCTCATGATATGTTCCTAGAACTAGTAGTTTGCAAAGCTCAAAGAGTAAACTTACAAGTTTTCTGTTAGTTCGGAGATACATTTCTGGCATGATTATCCTGTGTCATATAAAAGGATAATTGACTCTAATCCATTTTCATAGAAAATTTAGGCAATTTCTGGCTTTACAGAAGCATGAACTTTCCCCTGTGTTTTTATATACCAGTTATGTTGTATAATTGCATTTGCATGAAATATATTTTACTACTATAATTTGGATTAAAATGATAATTGCTTTCAAAGGGAAATACAATATCTTAATTTTTTATTCTTTTAGGTTCTAGTTTGACTTTTGGTAACAATTAGCAGAGGCCAATATCAGTCTCCTCTTGTAGAAAATATAATTTTTATAGTATCCCAACCTAACATCATCTAAACATGCAAAGGAAAAAAACAGTTCAACCGGGTGTGTGTTCTTCACCTCAATTAAACTCACACAGTTGGATACCTACTGTTGCCAAAACAGTAATATAATTTATACATTATAGTCCACACAGTAAAACTACACTAAAAGTCATTTAACAATATTTATAACACCATAAAGTATAGTGTTAAAATATATAAACTGCAATATGTACCAAAATTATAAAATTTGTTTCTCATCATCAGTGATTAAAACCAGGATCATTGCTCTAGCCTCAATACTCACAACCCTGGTGACAGATTAGAATTCAAATCTTAATGATCAATTTACAATTAACAAGATAGAAGTGAAACAAATTAAACCAACCATTATATATAACGAGACCCCATGGACTCCCATTGTTCCTCTTAATTACAAAACGCAAATCACAAATACACAATGGGCAGTGTTAGATATCAGTCCACAAGCCTCACAACCCAGAAAGTGACAATGACAGAAAAGAAAGAAGCAAAACCACATAGACCCTGGTTCTATGCTCTATCCTGTTCTTTTCAGTGTGCAAGAGGTGGAAGCTGAAACCTAGCACACACTTCTCTCCACTCTGTGGCTGGCAGAGGCTCACTCCTTGCCAGCACCCAATCCTTCCAGCTCTCCCAGGCCAGGTGTTAGATAGCACTGCAAACCGCACTGCAACGTTTTACTGCTGATTCATCTAAGCGCGTGGGGAGAGAGAACACTTCCTTCACTTTGATAAAGAAAAATCACAGTTGTACCGAAGATATTTAAATAGCTCCGTTTACCTCCTTCAAAAAACAACCCCATAACTGTAATAAGCTCTCAGAGTACTGGGGAATACAGAAGGAAGGATAGCGAAAGTTTATGTGAGCTTCAACTAAAATCAGCCAGAATGTCTGCCTGGTGCCAATTAAAAGCAAAATGGAATTAATTCTCTTGCCTGATGGTCAAAAACAAGCTATATAACATGCACAGAATCGGCAGTTCATTTTAAGTTTTAAAATGGGACGTGCCATTCACAAACCCCGGGGTTACAGACACCACTACGTGCAGTGTGGAGTACACACAGCATGCAAACTACTGTGCTAATCACTATGGAGGCTTCCAGAAAACAGAAGCAGTCGTCACTGCCATAATGCGACTTACGGTCTCCTTGGGGAGAAAACACATACAACAGACACACACACGGAGGTACCATTTCAAAACATTTTCACAGAGCAACAGAGCAGCCTAGCATGAAGCTGGGGCAGAGAGTAAGGGAGTACGTGCACGCCGAGCCCATGCTGTCAGCTTTCCCATCATTCTGCATGGGCTTCAGTCAAATGACTAGATCTGTGAGTTTAAAATCTTGTTTTAAATGGTAGGAATCTATTTGTTTAGTTGGTATTTTGAAAAACAAGACTCTTAATGTTGCTAGTAACAGAGGAGGGAAAAATATGTCTTAA
Source organism: Gorilla gorilla gorilla (assembly GCF_029281585.2). Classification (NCBI taxonomy): domain Eukaryota; kingdom Metazoa; phylum Chordata; class Mammalia; order Primates; family Hominidae; genus Gorilla; species Gorilla gorilla. The sequence continues at coordinate 12,048,211 of NC_073224.2, forward strand.
TTATTGCTCAATACAAAATAAATACACTTACTTTCAAGAAGAATTTTACTGTAATACTCAGAGGAAAAGCTGGACCAAAATTACCATATGGATTGCATAACTATAAATTTGGAGACTGAGTTTCCACAATGACAAAACTTTAGAAACTCCAAGATTTTCCTTACCTCAAAGCACAGGGAAAATTATTTATCCCAATAGTTTGGCATGGGGTATGCAGAGGCACACTCCTGGAGGGCTTCTTCAGAGTTTACTACATTAATAATTTGTATTTTAAAAGAAGCAGTTTAAGCCCTTCAAGTTTTATAGGTGGTTTCAAAGCAGAAGGTAACATCAAAATGGAATGTAAAACTTAACATGAATGAGTTATTGAAAATGTCATAGTAAGAAGCCAGGGAGAAATGAAACTGGAACTAAAAGAAATTAAGAACAAACAACCCTAAAATCACAATTTGTCCTATTCACTACTTTCTTGTGAGGCGCACAAAATGCACTTTTCATAAGTTTTAGGGGCGCTTGAGAGTTTTAAAAATAGTAAGTAACAATTTATCAAGTGTTTACTACTTGCCAGCCTTGGTTGAGTCAAATTGTAAAGTTAGAGTAGGTGCCTGCTTTAATTCATCAGAGTTACAAAATACAACTAGATCCACATTTTCCTGATCTGGCTGTTTTAAAAAGGCTTTCATTGTGGCATAGACTTATGTCCGTCGGAAAATGACAGTCAGACTTTCCCTGGCAAAGACAATAGCTATGTAAAGGGATACCCAAATTACCAGTCAAGACCCTTAAAAATACCACCAGTGAAAATAATAGCAGCTACTGTGTATTACTATGTGTCAGGCACTGTGCTAGGCACTTGATACGTGTATGTATGCGTATCTATATACACAATTCTAATTCCCATAACAATCCTGCAGTGTGGCTTTAGAAATGTTTCTACAGAAGGAGAAGCTGAGGTTTGGGGAGATGAGGCCATGTACCCAAGGTTACAAAGCTCCAAGTGGGAGAGTGAGATTCAAACCTAGTTCCTCTGAATTGCCACGTGTTCTTTACTGCACACTGTCAGCCATCAACAATGGGACAGACTGGCATCAGAAGTCAGATCAGGAGGTGCGAATAGCACCACACCTATTTGTTTCATTCATTCATCATTTATTCATTAAGTGCCATCTATGTCAGATACAAAAGAATACATCCAATTTACAAAGTAGTGTTCAGGAGCTGGAGGAATGAGAAGCAGGAGGAGCAATAGAGGTGCTGAGTTAGACCAGTACAGGCTAAGATGACAGATCTAGAGGAGGAAAAAGAGGGCCTAGGGGCACAGAGTAAGTTAACCGTTACATGCCAAGGACGCTTACTTCTCCACGGAAATTTAAAGGTTAATTTTTGCTTCCCAAACTTTCTCATCATAACTACTGTGGCTTGAATTTTCTTTAGCAATAGATGTAAAATACTGTAATTACCATAAGAAAGAACATATACTTTGGAACCAGAAATACCTATGTTAGAACCGTAGCTCTCCCACTCACCAGTTATTTAAACAGTTTTGGTTTCCTTATCTGGAAGATAATAATTCCTGCCTCAAGTTGTGGTGAGAATTAAATAACATATACCAAGCACCTTTTTGTCTCTTTTATATAATAAATTTCCCTAATTAGGTCTCCTTGGAGAGCAAGATCAGTAATCATTCACAAACCAATTTTAGACCTAAGACATTTATATAAAACCCAGATTAATATCATTTTATCCCTAAATGATACAATCTTGTTTGTTTGCTTCCAACAAATTACTTTTGGATCTATGTGGTGCAAATCAAGTATTTCTGGTTAAGAATAGCTACTGTTGATATTTTATGGGTCTCTTTCATGACAAAATCATTCGGTTTTCTTGGTCAAATTTCCTTGAAATACCTGGTATTTTGGCACCTAGGTTTTCCCCTACCAAAATACAATCTTAGTATATGCTAGGAAGGTGCGCATGTCAGAGTACATTCTTGGTGGTTACAGGAGCCTCTGCCTTCCTGGTGAGCAGGGAGACTTGGATGCATGAGCCCTCTGATTCCCCAGAAGATTCAGGGATGGGGATTCTATCAGCTAAGACAGCTTGTTGATGCAGGATTCCAAGATGGAGCTCAGAGTGATCAGATATGTCCTGATACTCCCAGAAATCCTTTCCGAATGAAACATCTAGGTCAGTAGTTTGTTTGCTGAGCCATATTTCCTGCTCTCAATAGATCTATGTGAGTTTCAGAAAAATGCAGAAGAGAAGACACACAGGCAATTTTTTCATTGAGTTATCATATAAAGTAGTATTTGACATCTTATCAGTTATGTGAATATTGCCTTCTATAGTTCAATTTAAAGTGATTCTGTCCAATGTCTTTCATTTACAAAAGAAGAAACTATAGTCCAAGTAGGTCAAATACATTTGTCCAAGATTATTCAGTTACTGTCGGAGCTGAGATGGAGAGTCGGGCTTCTTGCAGTTTAGAATATGAAATAATTTATTCATTGAGATAATCTGACTAGAAAGTGTATAGAAAAAAGTCATTAAGATTCCAATCAATGGATTTATAAAAGAGTAGTATGCTATAAAATGAATGATGGCTGTTCTATTAAAATATAACAATTTTAGGGGAAGGGAAGAATAGTTTTGGTTTATTTATTTCAAAGTACCATCTCCTTTCATTTTTATACATACACATTTCATCTGTTATCATTTAACCTAAAGACAGCTTTTGTGTTCATGGTGAATTGTAACAATAGATTAAAATGTGTTAACCATACCAATGTAAGATTTTACAACTGCTTGATTTATCTGCATCTTTATGTTATTACCATATTGATCCTTCTTTCCTGAAATTTCACAGTTTTCAATTCTAAACATTGAAACGTCAAATAATAGTACATACACATAATCATGAAACAACATAAAAGCGTATGGACAATTAAGAAAATGTCCATATGTAGAAAATATTTTCAAAGAAAACATCAGCAGATACCTAATTTTGACATTAGACTATAAAACAGTGCAAATGATGTTTTTTAAGGAAAAATTAGAGTAATCACACAAACAGTGCTCTTGAAAGTATTCTATAACATCACCTACCTGGTTTTTTGAGAGATTTGTTCCAGTTTCTTGGCTAATGTACAGCATTCTTCCTTTAACTTTGTCAAAAATGTATTCTGGGAGGTCAGCAACAAATACTGTTCATTTTCTAGAAATAACAATAAACCCCCACGAACATAAGATGTTTATGGTTGTCGCTCTGCAGTGCTTCCATACATAGAGTGGTAAAGTGCTTAGACCCCTACACATTTCCAATAAGCCACCAGATCACCTTCAGTGTCCTAAGTCAAAGGACTTATCATCTGGAAAGACACTCAATCTTGGGAGTCATTTATTTTCAACATAATTATACACCAGAAACATTTTTCATCATACCAGCTTGGTGTAACATTTTAACATGTTAATAAAGTGTCAAATACCTCAAGTGGAAGAATAGATGCTTATATCTTTGCAATATGCAAGATATTATATTTTTATTTTGACAATTTTACTATAAACAGAGTGTCAAAAATTATCACAACCAGATAACTCAAAACTAAAATCATCGAGGAATTCTCTTCTACACTGTAATTCATGCTTTGTTTCATATTTGCACACATGGTTTACTACCACCACCACCCCCAATCTTGCATACACTTCTCTAATTATGAAGGTAAAAATGTGTATTTTCTTTAGAATTTTAATTTCATTGTCAACAGCATGAGCTTCAATGGAGATCTGGTCAAAGAAATTGAAAACAGTGTGATTTTGTGTATGTGTGTACAAGACAAAAGGAAAGGTTCTTAAGGCGGTTTTAACAGTTAAATACATTCTAATCTAGTGCTTAGATTCTGCCCAAGACTCTGATCACTAGGATCATGCTAGCAGTGGGGGCAAAAACAATAATTTATCCTACAATTGCCTCTTTTTGTTTTTAGAGGAAAAACATCTACTAAACCTGGTGAATTTTCGTTTCTTCTGGCCAAATGCTGTTGGAAGAAAATCTCTACTGAAAGTGCTAGAGGGAATTATGTGAGTCAATATGACATTTGCCTCTTCATAAGTAAATAGATTATTTAATGACTTGCCTGTTGGCAATTTTTCACCCATAGGATAAGAAATAATTTCTTACTGTGTCATCAAATACAATATATTAATACATTAAATCATATGAAAATTACCTCTAAGCATAAGTTTTAAGAGGCCTTTATTTCTTTTCAATTTTAGCCAATGATTGGCAAAAAGCATATAGCATACAAATCAAAATAAATCAAGGCACTAAAATTAAGCAACATTTTTCTGGAAGAGACAGGATCAATTAAACTTTTGTTTTAATAGTACAATCAGTGTGGAGTATGTGGTGTGGAATTATAATGACTGACACTGTCTTGTTTTGACTAACACTGTCTGTGAACACACAACTCAAAAGTGAAAGAAACTACATAATGCTCTGACTGAACAAATCAAACTGTCTATTTTCAAAGTGCATTTTACTTTCAAATTAAAGGTAAAGAGTTACTGGCCAACTCAGTCTGCAGAACAGTGCCAATGTGATGAAAGATGGCAATTTTTAGCCAAGCTGCCAGCTGTGGTCAGTGCCTTGTATTAGTGAATTTTAACAGCAGTTGTGAGAACTTGAAGAATGCAAAGGATTAAACATCATTCTAGATTGGGTTGGGGGAGGTGGGGAAATCATACAAATGCTAAAAATGTTCGAAGCTGCAAAGATTAAATAAAGGAACATATCAATTTGGAGCCACTGAATTACATCCAGCTGCGACAGTGAATTAAGAACCGATTAATGGCTAAAGCTTTTCTCCAGTTTGGATGCTGAAGCAAACTCATTAGGCTTTTAGAGTAGCTATAATGTGTGTACTGTGGGAACTGTTCAATGCTATTCAGGAGACTCTAACTGTAAGCTCAGAGCATTTCCCGCAGAGCTTCTGATGCTATTTTCTTTATATAACATGTGTGCCTGAAAACCCAGCCAAAAACAAGCCCTTTGTTTTTCTACTTTGTTGTGGTCTCTCTCAGCTTTACGTTTCTTGAACACAGGTAAATAAACTCATAATCCAGATGGTGCAACAGATGTGAGAGCAGCACTCTGAAATCAACAGACAGTGGGCAATACTTTCCATTTTCTCTTTTAAACGCTAACTAATATGTAATTCGGAATCTCCGGTGTAGTTAGCATCTGCTCCCTTCGGCCAGCCAAAGGTTACAGGTGTTCCTGATGTCATTTCACAGTAAGGCGTGGGCCTGGCTTGTGAGCGAGTGCCCAGGCTCTAATCTTTCCCTACCACCTACCAGTTTTGTCATGCTGGGCCTCCATTTGCTGTATCTTCTGTGTCAGCTCCTGCTCTCTTTGCTGGGCCTGAAGGGCTTGGGCCTTTGCTTCCTTGCTAAAGCTCTGCTGAATGCTATCTTTTTCCTGTCTGCAAAACAGAGAGGAGACATACAGAAATTTAATCTGCAGATGCACAAACCCCCATCATGTCCCCTATAGACCAGAGAGAGCTGATACGTAGTAAATTGTTAAGCGTAAGAAGACAAGGACCTCTCTACTGACCCTTTGACCCTCCCCCACTTTAGGGGGAAGATCCAAACAACCTTCCATACAATGTCAAATACGCGCCATGAATCCAAATGGACTAAAGTGTGCAGTGTCAAAACATCATAACAACTAAATAATGGTATTTTGTAACTTTAAAACACAAACCTTTTTTCTCTAACATTCTTAATGTTTTACACTACCAATGAATGCTTCATCTTCTGAGTGGTCAATCTTTCCTAGAGATACTGGAACTCTAGGAACAAAACTTAAATTCGTAAAACTAAGCTTTGTAGACCACCTCTGTTTTCACTCTAAACTTAAAATGGAATCTTAAATATAATGCAGGAGCCTCTATCTAGAGGCGAGTAAATGATTCTGCAGTGCCACATTGCATGTTTTCACTAAATATCTTCACACATCAGGCCATATCATGTGAATATGAATACAAATATGAATATGAATAACTTCCCCCAGCACTTCATAATAAAATCCCTCGTGGGTCACATTGAAAGAAATTGCAGGATGAAAAGCTTCTGTAGTCAGACAACAACCCGTCGTACTGTGATAGGACACTGACCTATCCCACTGGGTCAATAACCAAGCACGGTGGCTCCAAAGAGAGAAACTTCCTAAACAATTAGAACCTGGGGAATGCAAAGGACCTCAATGCTGGCAGCACTGTGGATACTGACAGTGTGTGTGTGCATGTACATGTGCACACACACACACACACACACACACATATTAGGATGGTTCTTCAAACTCTAAATATGGGTAAGTGATATGAGGGTTTCCTTCAATTAACTGACTTAGTTATTTCTAACTCCTGATCTCCTTGCGGGCATTTCTCATCCATGCTGCTTTAGTTTACTAATTGAGATATTTACTGCTTAGCCTTTGCCAAACTAAAAATAAACAATTCCATAAAGCTATCACTACTAGTCTATGTACCGCTGTGGAACTTCAATTCACTGGCTTCTAATTATAAAGCAACATAAGGAAAGCCTGTATTAAAATTGGTCAATGCATGTGGTCATGTTGTAGTGTAAAATTCTGGAATGAAAATACAGCCACATCTCACTCAAATGGAATCATCGGGGGTCCATGCTAAATGTGAAATAAGGTCCTGTCTGGTACTTCTAATAACAATGCCTCCCCCCGGGATGTGGTCCAAGGTCTTGCATCGCACTCAGTTCCAAACCAGTATATACAACAAATGGATAGTCAGACTAGGCTACTTTTTGCCTCCCCAGTCACACCATGTATTTTCTGGCCATGGATCACTGCACATGTCTCTTCCTCTTCCTGGAAAGCCCCTCCACCTGCCCACTCAATCCCCCTGTAAGATGTATACATACAACTACCCCCTTCAGGCCTAACTCAAAATTCTTCCCCTCTCCTTCCTCTCTCCTGAATTAACTATTCTTCCCTGAATGACCTCAATATATGTTGTGTACATCGTACAAAGATAGTATTTATCACACTTTAGTTATTGTTTAACATGTCTGCTTCCTTTGTCATCTTTGTCTCTCTATACCCTCAGCCCAGCCTCAGTGCTTGGCACACAGGAAGTGGGCGGTGAATATTTCATGATTGGATGTTGTTATACTCTTGTCATAGGGGAAAGAAAGGCTGCTATCTTAACGTGTAGCTGGAGAATCTGCTTAAGTCTTACGAGAGGAGGCAAAAACTTTTCAGACGTGTTAGAAAAAGATGCTTAGAAGAGAATGGTTCTAACGGCTCTGCCAGCTGGAGACCGTGCTGCTAAAGGAGTCAGCTAAAAAAACAAAAAGCCCTGTCAGACCATCCCCAAGTCAGACCCCCTGCTGGGGCAGGAGACAGAGATAGAAACCTGGGGCTCTGCAACCCCTAACAATTGGGTGACATAAATGCATTCTCCAACACCAATACCCATCTGAAAGTGAAAGGGGCGCTATTAATAATTATACCAAGATAACAGTCACAAATGAAACTACCCATCACAAACTGGTACTTACAGTTCCCCAATGTAAAGGGGTTGTCAATCTCACCATCATTTTTTAGAATAAGCTGCCTAATTACCCATATTCTAAATTGACTATAGGTCAGGCACGGTGGCTCACATCTGTAATCCCAGCACTTTGGGAGGCCAAGGTGGGCAGATCACTTAAGGCCAGGAGTTAGAGATCAGCATGGCCAACAAGGCAAAACCCCATCTCTACTAAAAATACACAAATTAGCTGGGCGTGGTGGTGCATGCCTCTAATCCCAGCTACTTGGGAGGCGGAGGCATCAGAATCACTTGAACCTGAGAGGTAGAGGATGCAGCGAGCAGAGATTGTGCCACTGAACTCCAGCCTGGGTGATAGAGTGAGATTCTGTCTCAAAATAGATAAATAAAAATAAAAAATAAATTGACTATAGAAAAGAACTACTGTCATAATTGAAGTCCTTTTTATAAAATAAAACAATTTAAAAGACTTCTACCAACAAATGTTGAGTTACACATCAACTGATGTTTCTTGAATCCTTCCCCAAATTTCCCTCTAGTTGGGAAACTATACATTATGTTTCATTGCCTAGAAACATGACATAGTCTTGCTTTCCAACCTCCTTTCCCCTTCCACTTTCCTATGTTGCCTTCTCTCCTCTCTTGCAGGTTCTGACTTGGTAGGCTTTTTATAACTTCCCAGAATGTTAGAACTAAAAGGGAACCTCAAATGTGTTTCATCAAACCCTCTCACTTTACAGTTGGAAAAAAAAAACCTACTAAAAAATCCCCAAGGGTCACAAAGAATTTGAAGTCCGCTTATAGGTTGCATAGTGAATGATTTAAAGGCAGAGGTAGGATTAAAATGTTTTTATTTGGGGAATCCTATTTTATCATACTCTAGAGCAGGGGTATGCAATCTTTTGGCTTCCCTGGGTCACACTGGGAGAATCGTCTTGGTCCACACATAAAATACACTAAAACTAATACTAATGATTGCTGATGAGCTGGGAAAAAAAAAAGGAAAAGAACAGAAAAGAAAATCACACAAAAAAAATCTCATAATGTTTTAAGAAAGTTTACCAGTTTGTATCGGGCTGCATTCAAAGCTGTCCTGGGCTGCCAGTTGGACAGCTTACTCTGCTTGCGGCCTGGATGGTTTTGAATGCGGCCCAACGCAAATTCATAAACTTCCTTAAAACATTATGAGATTTACGCACGGGCCTTTTTGTTTTTTCCTTTTTAGCTCATCAGCTATGATTGATATTAATGTCTTTTATGTGTGGCCCACAATTCTTCTTCCAGTGTGGCCCAGGGAAGCCAAAAGATCAGACACACTGCTCTAGAGGTAATACAACAATGGATTGAAAAAATTATAAAAAGCACGTAGGTATTCAAGGAGCAACTAGAGAAGAATGTAAATCAATGCATTAAGTATTTATCATAACTCTCTTATGTGAAAGGCACTCTGCTAGGCACTGGGTCAAATAAAGATAAATAAGACATGCTCCTTGCCCCTAGCAGGGAGTTCAAAATGGCCAAACAGAAAGTAGATGGCAAAATACTTCGTAAGAAAGGTATAAGGGGAAAATTTACCAAAGCATAACAAAATGAAAGTCAAATCCAGCTTGGTGTGAGAGCCTGGTGAAGGATGGTCAAGCCAGTCTCTCCAATTGGTTTGCTTTAATTCCCACTCAAAACACTGAGTAAAAAAGAATTTCTTGGTAGTTATGGGGCTGAAAGATTTATTCACAATCACTCAAAACGGGAAACAACTTAAATGTGCATCAACTGTTCAATGGATAAACTGTGGTATAGTCTAACCATGGCTAGGAAGGGTAGAAATAAAAAGGAACAATGCTACATACAGCACTTGGCTGAACCTCAAAAGCAGTACACGTAGTTTAAAAAGCCAGACACCAAAGACATATATTATGATGTCATTCACAGGCCATTCAAGAAAAGTAAACACTAAGGGACAGAAAGTAGATCCGCGTTGCCAGGATTTGGAAGTAGGAGAGGGGTACCAGGGAGCAAAAGGGTACAAGGACACGTTTTGGGTTGATATAAATGTTCTTCTATGTTATGACTATGATCTTTCCACAATTCTATATATTTGTCAAACCATATTTACCTGCACAGTTAGAAATTGGTGATATTTTATTATATTTAAATTTACCCCAATAAAGCTGATCTTTAAAAGGAGCAAATCAGTGGCTTACACCTGTAATCCCAGCACTTTGGGAAGCTAAGGCAGGTAGATCACTTGAGCCCAGGAGTTCAAGACCAGCCTGGGCAACCTGGTGCAATCCATCTCTACAAAAAAAACTACAAAAATTAGCCAAATGCGGTGGTGTGTGCCTGTAGTGCCAGCTACTCAAGGAGCTGATACAGAAGGATCACTTGAGCCCAGGGAGGTCGAGGCTACAGTGAGCCGTAACCACACCACTGCACTCCAGCCTGGGCGACAGAGTGAGACCCTGTCTCAAAAAATAAATAAATAAATAAAAATAAATAAATTAAAGGAGGAGCAAATGGTCTAGAATAGGAACATCCACCTTTATTCTCCAAGTTATTCACATCACCTGTAATCCAGGCGTATGTAGGCCATGTGAATGTTTTCTTCATAAAAATTCAGAATTAAAAGAGTGAACAAGTGCTGGCTAGGCCTCAAACACAGATTACATATACATGGAAGCATAGTCATTCCTTTTTACCAATTATAGTTCTGGTTGATTGCATTTTCTAAAAATGGTCACAATGATATTTACCATGCCATTTTTTAGAAACGGCACTGAAGCATTAAGCTTATATTTTTGATACTCAACTTTTTCATATCACTTATTATTTTAAATCTTGCAATTTAAAAAATGTTCATGTCACAGAGCAAAAATGATTTGTTAAGCAGATTGTTTAAAGTACATTTTCTAATGATGTTAAATTTAGCTCAACAATGACCCTGGGACAGAAAAAATGAAAGGCTCAAGTCTGGGAACAAGGACCTGGTAGTTGTGGGGTTGAGGCACCAATCCCACCTTCCATGTTCCTACTCACCTTTTTACTGATGTCTGAAGTTCCAATGTGAGACATACAACTCTTTTGGCTAAAAGGTGTTTCCCTTTTAAGATAAAATTTTGTGAGCTTTGTGATAGTAGCATATTGGTATGAAAAAACTTGTGAGAATTTATAACATGCTTACTGGCTGAAAATCATTAAGGAATACAGATAGAAGGGGCAGGGAGGTGCTGGGTACCGATGTGAGTTTAGACAGAAAATGTACACTTGTCCCAATATTGGTGCTATTAGCTTTGATAGCTTGATTAACATCATTGGTGTGCCAGACGATATTTAACGACAGGCCTCCAGGGGACAGGAAATCCCTCTTTGGTAGTATTCACCAATTTTCAGTGTAGACACTTCCACCATGCTCTATTTTCAGCTACCAAAGTGACATCACTGAATACCAAGTTGGGAAGAAATACACATAATTGGCTCTCATGAGCTGGTACAAGTCAGACTCAGCAAAACAGCAGTTAGGTGAGCTGTCCCAGGCCTCTCTACTGTAAAGTTACTCCTTTCCTCTCTGTATCAGGTTGGCACAAAAGTAATTACTTTTAATGGCAAAAATCACAATACTTTTGCTCCAACCTAATAAGTAAGTGGTAATTTGTTGGGAGATGCCTAGACTATGCAAACATCCTATTCTTCATCGAGCTCTCACCTAATAGTTTTACATCCAAAAATGACTTTTTTACTCCATCATTCTTTCTCTATTTGTTAGTTAACATTGTATTATAAGAAAGAGCTTTCCCTTCTCTCTCATTTATTAATTCATTAATATCAGCATGGAGTCATGAATTCATATCTTATTGAATGGGTTATAATCCATTATGATTATTATTTTTATGCTCAATTTATCCTGGATTTGGCCAGGGGGAACCCTTTCAAGGTGGTTCCTATGTGACATGTCTCTATTGTTCATGTGGCTTTCTATCTCCACAAAATGTTGCAGGCTCATCTTGTAATGTCCTTGTACCAGTCTTGGAATCAGCATTTGACCAAGCAGCTGTTTTTGTGCCTTTAATGGAGAATGGTATTTAGAAATCAGGATCTGTCACTAGGTGGTGCTCATTGCTACTGCAAAATCATTGCTTCTAGGTCACCTTGGTGGACTCAGTCTGGATATGAATATACATGTAAGTGTATAAATGTGAATATAAATATAAATATTTGTCTGTATCCTATATGAATATATGCATACACACTCATACTGGTCTTTCCAATTACAATCCAACAACATACACAGAACCTTGTCTCCCTTTTTTCCATAATTGTAATTTTTTCCTCAATAGTAAGAAACTTGGTTCCTATAATCCTCAACATACTTGTTTGTTCAAACTTGGAATACACAGAAAGTAGTTTCAAAATTAATAATCTATGGAAAGCAAATCTACTAGTAACTAGATTTCAATATTTGCTTATAGTTTTGTTTTGTTTTGTTTTGCCTTGTTTTTTAAACAAATGTATAGGTACTTTTTAAGTTTATTCTCTTTGTGCTCTGGGAAGATGACACCTTGAGAGGCAATGGAGTACAGCCAAACTCACAGAGCTAGAGGGTCAGAGTATGGCATCTACCACCTTATCACCTGTGTGACTATAGACTAATAACTTTCTTCCTTTAATCCTGGGGTTCTTCATTCAAGCAGAACAAAAAGAAAATCCAACCTTAAAGGACGAATCCTTTTAAGAAGCTACTAATTACTAATGTTTACACATAAGCTAAGGTCTTTACATGCATTCTTTTATTTAATCCTCATACCAACCATATAAAGTAGGTTCTCTTAGTATCTTCACTTTATAGATAAGAAAATGGGAGCCTAGAGAGGTTATACAGTATGTCCAAGTTCTTTAGTTATTAAAGGTTACAGCCAGGAAATCCAGGGCTATCTGACTCTAAAGTCCACAGTGAATCACTATGCTTCAATCTCTTCTTTTATCAGGGATGTAGAGAAATGAGAGAAGGTTGAAAGGATAACAAGTGTCTATTTCAATTATCTATATGGGAGTGTGCCATTTAATAGCCATATTATCCATCTTGACAGCCAAATCCCAAGCTAGTTCTCCTTCTTCTTTCCCTGTTGTCCCCTAAGCTATTGGATTACTTTCTCCTACAATGACACCGTCAATTAGTTGTGTCCTTCTCGAAGACATATATTCACCTTTGCAAAAACATTGAAAGGTACCACAAACACATCTCCTGCCTCAAGTGGACACAGACTCTAGAAAAGATAAGACGTGCATCAATCTGGAATCTAAATCCATGGAGAATAGGAATCTTTGTTTTGCTCACTAATTTATCCCGAAAATCTGGAATAGTGCCTGGTACACAGTTGTGTGGTCAATGAACATTTCATGAATGAATAAACGAATGAACGAATGATCAACTACTAAAAGACGGAAAGTACTAAGTATCCTCACAGGTGTAAGTATCATCCTGTCTACTGACTACAGTCACAGAATGTGATAAGATAATCTCTATTTTTGCAAGAATTTATTATTATTATTGAAAATAAAACAAAACAAAAACAATAATAAAATTGGTAGACAGCATGATGTCTTCCATGTTTGAGAAGAACCCAAAATTCTATGCTTATTTGCAGCTAACAGGGGCTGTATTCCCTTATTTGAGCAAATGTGGAACTACTGAGAAGAAACAGAAAGGAAAACACAGGAATGAGATTCTGGAATCTCTACTGCCTTAAGTATGCAAAAGACTTAATGGCATATTTCCTGGAGTAAATTACTTCTATTTTCTTCATTGCAAAGTATGTCAGAACTTCAAGCACAATGTTGAAAGATGAGTTATCAGATCAGAGAATGAGTCACTTCTAGGGAAGAAAGCAGAAACAGAAAGGAGGTCAACTTCTTTCAAGGGAATATACACAAAAGAAAGGAAATATTTAACAGAAACATCTCTAAAAATAATTTTCCCTCCAAAAATGTTCTTACAGTATCTCCAAAATAATTTGAAAACTTACCTTCAAGGCAAAAGACAGTACAGTAGACTAGCTATTGCCTGTTTCTATTACATATGCACAATTCCCATTTACTTTTAAAACAAAACCGCAGACTCTATCAACTCCAGTTACTAGCGCATCACCCTTTGCATGTCTGTACTTTCTATTTTAAAAGGCACATTCAAATGCACCGACCTCTCCATTCTTCATAACATCTCTGTGGGGCAGAGAGATGGAACAGATATTCCTGTCTGATAGATAAAGTGTCTCAAACTCGGGAATTAAGAGATTTTTCTCAAAGCCATGCAGCTAGTAAGTAGCAAAGCTGGAATCCAAATCTGTCTTCTCACTCCAAGTCCAGTGTTCTTTCCATTCCATGGCACTGCCTCACATGATGGGTTTGTTTAATCAAACAGTGGATTGCGCATCCATTCAACAAATACTTAAGCAACTACTTTGTGCCAAGCACAAAAGTATGGGGATGCATCAGTGTGCAAGATGTAGACCATGGCCTCAAAGAGTCTATGGTCTAGTGAACAAAATAAACGAGTTTTGGGGAAAAAAACAACTCATGGTATAGTAAATATTAAAGTAGGGCTAAATTCCTGCCATGATACAGGTGGAAAGGATAGGAATTGGGGAGTAGCTGGGGACAGGGAGGAAGGATTTCAGGAAGCTTAAAAAAAATCAGAAGCTTAAAATATGAGTAGTAATCTGCCATACAAAGAATATAAAGAAGATTATTACAAGTGAAGTGGACAGTTTGTGCAAAGACACAGGGTGGAGAGATAACCAGCTGCCCTGAGAACACTGCAAACAGTTTTGGCATGATGGGATGCTGGAGGATACATGTTGTGGGGCAGCAGTGCACAGTTGGTGGAGGGGAGATTATTGAAGAAAGACGAGACTTGGAGATGTAGGCAGGAGCCAGAACATGAAGCTATTTTTAAGGCCCTCGTCCTGAGGGAAATAGGGAGCCAATGTAGGGTTTTAAGCAGCGGAGTGTTGTGATCACACTCGTGCTTTAGAAAGATCACTCTGGCTGCAGTGTGGGGAACAGATGGGGAAGGGACAACATTAGAATCAGGGAAAGCACTTATTACTACAGCAATAGTAAGAGCAATTTCTGTAATGGTTTCTTTAGATACGGTAGATACCATAGGTAGATACTGAGACTGAACAGCCTCAGTGCATTTGACAATGCACACTTCATTAATTTTCAGTCTTCAAATGTTTTCAATAGCTCAGGGTGCCTGATGCATTAAGTGATTGCATGGGGCAAAGATCCTGTGAGATAGTAAAGCACTACTGTATCCTATTATATAACACCCTGAGCGCAATTCATCACCCTAAATAATAAGGCCAAATATGCTATTACCTAAAATAAATTCGATCATGATTTTGCCTTTGTATCTTCATATTTTCAAAAATTCATATTTTCCATTTCAATTTGTCTGTATAAACTAATGACTTTTATGCATTCTTGGCTTTCTTCTCTGAAAAATATCACTTGATCTACAAATTCCCAGTAACTAATCCCTCTGATGAGTAACTTCAAATCAGGTATCAGTGGGATCAATATGCATTCTAGTGGCGTTTCTATAACATGTCAATGGAAATGCATTATTAGCAAATTGTAGCATAACACAGTTTCTATTCTATTCTATTCTATTATTCTATTATTAAAATGTTTTAGGAATTAATTTCTAGGATATAATATTAAATGGGGAACATGTTGGTTCCCTTGTGGCTATAAAATTTATTCAGAAATATGTATAATAGTAAGAATTATAATTTATATATTTTTTATTATATTTTATCTCATAAGTATGACAGAGTAATGCATGCATCATTTATCTAGAATGTTGAGAATATGTTCCACATACGAGAATTTTCCAGGTATTAGATCCACAGAATTCTCACCATTTATAGTAGAAATATGTCTAAAATGTGTTAATTATGTCCTGCTTTCTTAAGCAAACTATACCAAATACAATAAGCTCTCCTTAATAATTAAGGCTCATAATTTAAAACAAGGTAGGCATACTTACTGTTGCTATTCCTTCTGCTAGTAAGTGCCTATGGATCATTGCTCACTGCCAGATCTTTAAGGGCTTAATAGAGTGGCTAGAAACAGAAGGCATTCAATAATATTTATTGCAAGAAAGGTCTCAGATGTTATTCTAAAGAACCAAAAGCATACTGGTCTTCTTATAATTTTTTATTGGTTGGTTTGCTGTGATTTGCTGCCATGTTTTTTTATTTTGTTTTTAATTTTTTTCCTTTTTGCTTTTTAACACCTAAAAGTGTGTTAGGATAGTTCCACAGATGCTGCACAGAAAAGTGCAAGGGCTTTGTGATAGTTACTTGCTTCTTAAAAGTACGTTTTAATTTATACCTCAATTTACAGCTATATTTCAAACTAGCCAGAAGTCTAAGTTTGGGACAGGCGCGGTGGCTCACACCTGTAATCCCAACACTTTGGGAGGCCAAGGCAGGCAGATCACCTGAGATCAGGAGTTCCAGACCAGCCTGGCCAACATGGTGAAATCCCATCTCTACTAAAAATACAAAAATTAGCTGGGCATGGTGTGCATGCCTGTAATCCCAGTTACTCAGGAGGCTGAGACAGGAGAATTGCTTGAGCCCGGGAGGCGGAGGTTGTGGTGAGCCGAGATGGTGCCACTTCACTCCAGCCTGGGCGACAGAGTAAGACTAAGTCTCAAAACCAAAAAAAAAAGAAGTCTAAGTTTGAGTAAGTGGGGAACTTCTGTAATAAAGATAGTAGAATTTTCATTTTGCTGAGATGGTGTGCCTTTGGTCAAACATCCAATGTGCATGTATACAGAAATTACGGCTGTATTCTATGGACTAGTAACCTTGACTTGGCAACAAGACCACTGTAGTCCATTTTTAGAGTTTGATTGAGAACTCTGTAACCTCTCCATCTTTGCACACAATTCTGGAGGTAAAAAGCACTACATCTACAGAAGAAAAAAACCGACGTGAGCCCAAGTTTTCTGATTCCTACTCCACTATTCTCATTCTTCTAAATAAGAAAATTCTTGTTCTTGATACAATAATTAAGTCACTTTCTTCATCAAAACACTTTGCCTTTTAGTCATTTTATGATTTAACATTATTTCTATTTGACTTTGTAATACTTGCTTATAACTATTCTTATCTACATCCTTAATTATTTCCTCTGCTTCAATAACCTGTGTCTGCTGGATCTTTCTCTTCCTCTAGCCATTTCTTAGTCTTCATCCTCACCATTCCTGTAGCTACAGAGCGGCCCTTTCAATTCCTGGAAACCTGCTTCTTCCAGCCTTCTAAATCTATCTTCAAACTAATTTCCACAAGGTAGCCTGCCCTGACTATATCCAAACCGAGGACTTTGTGCTCTGAGAAAACAAATATAAGCAAATGAAATCCTAAAATACCCCTAAAAACAATAGGATACTTTCAGCCTTTATCCCTTCGCATGTAAGCTCCACTGCCAGCAGGGCATCTGTACACGAGGAGGCAGTTTAGAGAACAGGCTTTGGTGTGTGCTAGACTTAGCATCAAAGTTGCAATTCCTCCACTTAGCAGCTATGTGCCCTAAGTCAGTGGTCCCCAGCCTTTTTGGCATCAATGACTGGTTTCATGGAAAACAATTTTTCCAAGGACCAGGGTGGGGGGTGGGGGGATGATTCGACTGCATTCCATTTATTGGGCAGTTTATTTCTATTATTATTACACTGTAACATATAATGAAATAATTATAACACTCACCATAATGTAGAATCAGTGGGAGCCTTGAGCCTGCTTTCCTGCAACTAGACAGTTCCATCAGGGGGTGATGGGAGACAGTGACAGATCATCAAGCATTAGATTCTCATAAGGAGTGCACAACCTAGATCCCTCACATGCACAGTTTACAATACGGTTAGCGCCCCGATGGGAATCCAATGATGCTGCTGCTCCGACAGGAGATGGAGGTCAGGTGGCCCCGAGTTGGGAACTCCTGCTCTAAGTAAGTCACATAACCTACGACTCAGTTTTCTTGAATGAAAAATAAGGTTAATAACAGTACCTCTCCTCATAGGACTATGAGGATATTACATATAAAATACTGTTAGTACAGCACTGACATATAGTAAGTTAAAAATATTAATTAGTACATATTATTACTATTGTTATCCTTATTATTTCCTAGAAGATGACTACTCAAACTGAAACAATCAATATAATTATCTCAAAGACAGCCTTGAGGAAATAATAAAAATTTTCCTCAATTTCCTGACATAAGCTACACAGGGGGAGGTAGCACTGGCCAGCATTGCACTCACAGGGCTGGGCCTCAGCCCCGGCTCCACCATGTGCTAGCTGTGTCACGTCAAGGCGGAACCTCATCTCAATCTAAGCCTCTGTTTTCTCATTAATAAAATGATATTATCAGGATTATGTGAGAAGCTCCACATGAGGCCACCCAACGTCCAGCCCAGATCACCATTTGAAAAGTTCCTAATTGTCTAAATCCAGTTAACAGATTGGCATCTAGTTATTTAACTGTCAAATTCATTTTCAACAACTCTTCAACATATAACGGCAAACATGGGACAGTAAGATATAGAAGAACTTATTATAATGTGATGCTGGTATATTTAATCATTCATCTGCTCTTCAAGTAATGGCCAGTAAGTGGTAGCTTCCTCTCTCTTCCTCCTCCTCCTCCTCAAAGTGGCGATTCTTCACAAAAAGACTAATCAATATGAGTCCTGGCTACTGCCTCCAAAATTCAAGAAAAAGATGACATGATTTTCTTGTTTTAATAAAATGGTTCCCATTTTTGTAGAAACAATTCAGGGTTTAAGCTCATGGGAATCTAACTTCATCTCTGCTGGGCATTGTGGGAAAGCTGGAAAACTGAGTAACAAACGTCTAGGGCTGTGACATCTGGAGTGGCAGCCACTGGCCATGTGGGGTTAGTAAGCACTTGAAATATGGCTAGGTTGGATCAAGACATGCTGTAAGTGCAAAATACACAAAGGGGTGTGAAGACTTAGAAAAAAATTAAAAATACGTCATTAATAATGTGTTATATAAATCACATGTTGAAATAATACTATTTTCTATACATTGGGTTAAATATGTTATTAAAACTAATTTCACCTGTTTCCTTTTGCTTTTTTTTTTTTTTTTAAATTGAGACGGAGTTTTGCTTGTTGCCCAGCTCACTGCAACCTCTGCCTCCCGGGTTCAAGCGATTATCCTGTCTCAGCCTCCTGAGCAGCTGTGACTACAGGTGTGCGCCATCATGCCTGGCTAATTTTTTTGTATTTTTAGTTGAGACAAGGTTTCCCCACGTTGGCCAGGCTGGTCTCAAACTCCTGACCTCAAATGATCTGCCCACCTCGGCCTCCTAAAGTGTTGGGACTGCAGACGTGAGCTACCGCGCCCAGCCTCCTTTTACTTTTTAAAATGTGGTTATTTGAAAATTTTAAATGACATGTGTGGTTTACATTTTGTGGCTCCCTCTGTATTTCTATTGGACAGCACTGGTCTGAGTGCCACTCCTTTGTCTACCACCCTATAGCAAAGCAACATTTTAAATCCTGATTCCACAAATAAAAATAACCAGGTGCCCAAAACTACTAAACGTAAGTGCCTCATGAAGATATCAAAACTCATAATTTTCAAAAACTATTAAAATGACCTTTTTTAACCTTGATAAGTTTCTCATTTAATTCAGCCACTCACCTATGATTTGAAAGGAGAAACAAAGGAGAAGAATTCTGATAGAACACTAAGAACAACCGAAGCTGAAGTAGTCACCATAGTATGCCAAAATGATCCCCTTCATTTTTTTTTTTTTTTTTGTAAATCAGATTTGGTTTGAGGCAACTCCCAAAAAACATATTCACATTTAAAATTAAATTACAAAGCATTATGAAAAAGTTAATCCATACAGCCAAGCTGGCAAATTATTTTTAAAATGTTCAGTTATGTACCTGGGTCACAGACTCCTTCCTAATAAGTGAATGTAAATAAAATTGGAAAATCTTCATCATTGGATAGTCTTTCTATAATTTTTAAATGGCAAATAGACATGGATTTCTTTACTCAATCTCTAGTAATCATCCTTATATCACTCATTACTTGTTTCTAGTAAGAAACGACTAGTTTCAAAGTTCATCAAGAGGACCTTGCAGTCATATTAGCTTGTCAATCAATGTGTCAGCCAGTTTAGTAAGCTATCCCACTGCCTGGGGATTTAATCTGTTGCCTTTGTAGTTTTCGCTTATTCCCAAACATTTTCTGCACCTTGAGGAATACAAATAAGCCAGTGAATGGTTTCAAACTTTAATAAAAATTGCTGGAGTTGATTTATTGAAGGAAATGTAATTTGAGAACCCAGAAAGCAGGGCAGGTGGGAAAGCTAGGACCACACATAGTAAGTCTTCATGAGAATCACAATTCCAGTCGTTATCATTACAAGATGGTTATTTATAGAAAACCTCACCAGTAGAAACTGCTTGACATAATTATAAATTATAGGCACCTCCAGGTGTATTTACAGAAAAATTAGCACATTATGAGTGCTAAACTTCCCGACTTCCAGAGCTTATTGCCCATGAGTTGCTCTATTTCTTCCTAACACAGGAAAGAATACCCATAAAAGGGAGGAATATTGCCATATCGTGGGTTGAAGGAAAATAAAATCTAGTGCAGTCTGACTTAGGGGCCCATACTTCAAATCTGTGCCAATAATTCCTGGCAGGAGATTGCCTAAAACTTTTATACAGGAGAGCATCCACAATAACATCTTATTCTATGAAATCTCATTCAAAGAGTCATGCTTTAAAAGGTGTCTAACTTCAATGAACTGACTGGCAATCTAGTTATGTAACTGTCAAATTTGTTTTCTACAATAAACACATAATTTAAAATAAATAGAATTATCACATAAAGGCAAAGTTGGGACAGTAAGATATGGAAGAACTTGGAACGTGACTCTGGCACAGCTAACTGTCCAGCTACTCTTGAAGTCTGGTCAAAGATGCTTCCCCACCCCATACCCCCATTTTAGAGAAATGACTAAATGAAAATTGAAAGTTACCAACCTATCTACTCTTTCCATGAACTGTGTGTGTTCTAATGGAAGTGAAGTTGCGGGGCAGGGTGGGATGGAGTAGAGTGTTGCAGAGGCACTGATGAGATACAATAACGAATAATCCCCATATGATAGTTTTCAGCAGTCCTACTACAAATTAGTTTAGTTCAGTTTTTCCCCAAGTGTATTCCTAAAAACGTGATTCCTGGAAGATGTGTGGAGATTTGATAGAAAAGCTTCCATAAGTCATAGAAATTTCGGAAACACTGAAAACTAAATTCCTTTCTAAGAGAGTCACAGTGTGCACTAACATATTAAAAACGCTGTGAAGCCCTACTGTCAAGAAACCTGGTTTAGCCTGTTGAATACAACTTTCCAAAAGGAACTGGGGACAGAAGTTATTTTTCACAACATCCACCATCAGAGGCAATACAGCATAATGGATAAAATCGTAGTCGGGAGCCTAACTGCCTAGGCTTCAGTGCCTACTCCACCACTTAGCAGCGCTGTGACCTGGGTCAAGGTACTAACCTCTGAATACCTCAGTTTTCTTATCTGTAAAATGGGGCTTATGGCAGAATCTACCTGGTAGGGTTATGTGGGGATTCAGTGGGGATTAAGTGAATGTGCCTATTACAGGGTAAGCAGCGTTTATGCGGGAGGTTATCTTTACTACCACTCCCAGAGGTGGTTCCAAGAAACGGGCTGAGTGCCATGGCTCATGCCTGCAATCCCAGCACTTTGGGAGGCCGAGGCGGGTGATTGCTTGAGCCTAGTCAGGAGCTTGAGATCAGTCTGGCCAATACGGTGAAATCTCGTCTCTACTAAAATTACAAAAATTAGCCGAGTGTGATGGTGCACGCCTGTAATCCTGGCTACTCGGGAGGCTGAGGCAGGAGAATCACTTGAACCCGGGAGGCGGAGATTGCAGTACGCTGAGATCACGCCACTGCACTCTAGCCTGGGAGACAGAGTGAGACTCCAGCAAAATAAATAAATAAATAAATAAATATAAAAATGTTCTAAGAAGTGAACTTCGTAATTACTGTTTGCAAGCTAAAGAACCTTAGTGTTTTGTTTGTTTGTTTCAAGAACCAGTAACCGTGTGCCAAAATCCAAAAATAATTTTTTTTTCCTTTCTAAAACAGGCTGTGAAAGACTTGCACTGAAGGGTTTTAAAGGGGTTTCTCAGACAAGTCATATCATCAGTGAGAACAAAGAAGTATAACGTGGGATGCAGGAAGAGCACTAGACTTAGAGAAGGGAAATTTAGACTCTACTTTTTGCTGTCACTCAACCACTGTTGGTATTAGGAAAATCACTTAGCTTCTCTCAACATTCTCACACATTATAAGTGTTGGGCTAGATGAGAGTTTCACTAATTCATTTAAGATGATCATGAGTCGCAGAAAGTTTATAAATTTATATACTATTTTCTAGATTTTACACACACACGTATGTGTATATGTAATTACATAAACCTTGTCTGGTAGGTTGCAGGATACTTGTGGAAAAGGATCATGGGCTCTTTATTTTGAAAATTTACATAGTGCCTAGTGTAGCTAGAACAGAACATGTGCTCAATAAATGTTGACTGAATACCTGCTTAGCAGCAATCAACTTGTTATCCCTTCATTCAAAAAAATTAAAGACTCATATCACATAAGACACTTTACTAGGTACAACTAAATTTACATATTTCTGGGAAGCTATCGGTTCTACCTATAAGAAGTTTACAATTTAATTTGTGACATGACTATCAAATGACGACACTGATTGTTGCAGTTTCTTTTTACTATCTTTCAATTTGAACCCCATAGTTCAAGTGAGTTTTATGTTATTATTTTAAAAAGCAGCACCATGCTAGTAGCATTATTATATAAATAAATTTGGTAATTGTGACGGAAGAGATGGCAAAATCAGTACACTATAATCAAAGCAAGGATACTCCAATCGATTTTATATAAAATTTTAGATTAATAAGGGGTTATTAGATAAAAATTCCTTAACAAGTGGGAGAAAAAAGTACATTTTGCAGATGATTTTAAAATACAGGTCATCAACTTCCTTTTACTAGAAGAAATCACTTACCATTTTTCCTTCAAAATATAGTTGTATATTGCCTCATCCAGATTAAAAAAAAAGAGACCAAAATTGATGATCTTGATATACAGCACAGGAGTAAATCAACATCTTCTATAACTGTTAATCTGATTTCAATTCTTTATATTTACTGACAAAAGCATGCCACGAATCACAGACATTCTCTCTAAACTCAAAACATCCAGCCTTAATCAAACGTAATCTATTTGATCCAGGCAGTTCTGAGACAAGGAATGTCAATACGGTACTCATTTACTTTGTGTGTTTAATCTCTGTGAGCAGTGTGCAGAAACTTTTGTGGATTATTTACGAGATCTTTAAAACCTCAAAATAATTGTGCATTGTCATCATTTTTCCTGGTGATAGCTTCTTAATAGCTCCTCCTCTACTGGCGTCTCTTTGTCAGAAATGTAATGTAGTAAAATTTTCAAGGAAAACTGTGGTAGACAAGGGCCCACATAAGTGGTATGTATGAATTGACCACACAGAGTATTAGCAGGGCTATCTCTGGTTTGCAGTGGAGAAAGTTACATTTTAATAGGTCTTAGAAAACAAGAAAGTCCTCATTTCTTGCTCCACTGTATGCGTACTGTTCCTTTTGTAAATTGTACTTGGGTTTGCAGGTGTCTGCCCAAAGGCAGGTCACTGAAAGTCAATGAAAATCAGGTCAACCTCAGCAGCAGAAATTAACCTGCAGATTGTGGCCGGCAAATGTGTATTTTAAAGAGCATTATTCCTGCTGAAACAATCAAACCGGACTTCACAAAATGAACAGAGATCCAAAAAAACAAAAGCAACCAACGGCATCTATTCTAACATTGCAAATTTCTTTGATATTACAGATGTCACCCAACAGTCCATGCATTTGCTTCCCATATGTGAACAAAACTGAGGCATCACAAGATAAATTTGAATGGAACATTAACCTTCACTTTAAATTTTTTTCTTTTCCTAGCTGACGACATAATTTTAGTATTATCATAATGGAGCTTCTGGCTGGAAAAAATTAAATTAATGGATGGATTTTAAAAAGCTTAGAAACTTAAAAAAAATAAACAACTTTCAAATATCTATACTGGATGGTGTCAAGAGCCAAGATGAATGTATTTCAATCGCAACTTCCAAACTAAACTCACAAATTACTACCATTATGCTAAGTGTTAGCTACCCCACTGTGCAGTTTTGCTTTGTGAATTTTTACCTTCCTCTATGAACACTTTTAGCCACTGATCGCACAGCCTTTCAATGTTTTCTGCCTTTTCCTTTAAATAAACTGGCTCTGGCTCCTTCCATCTGGTTCCCCTTCCGTCAGCAACCCTGCACCTGTTCACACCTCCTCTCCTGTTGGATTCCACTGAACATTTCCTCCTCTGCCAGGGCTATTCTGGCACTCGCAACCTTTCTGTCATTCAATCCATCTGTCAGAAGTGAACTTTGTTTACCGCAAGCTTCTGCTTTCTTCTTCAAGAAGCAAAGCCCCTCAAGGTCATTGTCAAATGAACTGTCGGCATGGATTTAAATCCTCTACTGCTAACCAGCAGAAGATGAAGTTCTGTTGTGTAATGTACTTGTGAAAATTACTTTTGGGTTCAGGAAGACAATAATTTGGAGTCAAAGTAGTAAGACATGGTGTTTTAATGATCATTTGTAAAACCAGACAGCTGATATGTATTTTCTTCATGTGTGTCTGCACTTCTCATTATACTGAGTATGAACTATATGTCTAAGAAGCAAAATAAAAGTTTTAAAGTGAAATCAAAATATCATAAACAAGTTTACACTATATAAAAATTGCATCATACTATATAGCATTAACTTGAGGAATAAATATTTTCACTAATGAATTAGCCAAGGGAGAGAGTATTCCAATTAAGAAATTTTACACTGAAAGGCTTAAAATGTACAAATATGTACCATTTCAATTATAAGCTATGTATTAACACACAGCTCCATTACTGCTTTGAAAAACTTAACCCATAATATACAAATCAATGCATGTATATTATAAATTCCATCATTTAAAAAACAAAGTTCTGTTTCAATAATGTTCAAATATATGCTGCCAAGCAAACACATAATCTATCTAAAGAAATGTAAGTTGTATCAATAGTCTAGTTCTGTGAAAAAAATAAACTCATAGAAATTAGGTGAAAATTATACTCTCAATTGAATTTATTTTGTGGCATCTATAGCTATCAAGTATTTACTCTCCCTTCATAAATCAGACATGAAATCACTCAATGTTGAATTATTTACTGGTATTTTAGATATCATATTCTTTAGGAAAAGGGCAAACCAATGACTCAGTTCAAATTTCTTATAAGAAAATGGAAGATCATTTTTTAGGAGAAAATATATGGCAAAAAAGTAACACTGTTACAAATGTGAACTTAAATGTGAACCTAAATGGCACTTCATTCATAAGGCTGCTTTTATATTTTGAAGGATTATCCCAAGATTTAATCTTATGGCAGATGCTCGTATTAAGTAAAATCAATCAAGTCTGTAAAATTTCCTAAATTTTTAGAAAAAATAAAAATTAAATATTTTTATTGATATAAAATTGAATGTCAATTTTATTAACAAAAGCAGTGGAGAAAACATGGAATTTAAAATTTAAATCTTAAAGTTCTGACTGATTAAACAGTTATAATTTATGAAAAGGATTTTATCAAAGCAGTTTTTCAGACATATTTTTAAAAATTGTGAGGCTAAATTAAAAACAGAAACAAAATCAAAAAGATAGGTTAAAATCTAAGTACTGAGACATGCTTCTTAGCTATAATTTCAATTTTATTGCTGACCTTCAAAATACCCAGTGTCCTATAAATCATTCTCATGTAATATATAATGTAATTTAATATATGGATTTTCTACTCAAAATATGAATTCTAGGAGGTGTTTTCTTCTTCATCTTCCTAAAACATCCTTTCTAAATAATTTCTCTTCATGTGGAGGAAATTTCAAAAATATTGCTTAAGTTTTCCCAGCAAGTTTGTTACTGCTTTTCTGGATATTTTTCCTTTAGTGTAATCTGTGCTTGACAGTACTTTGGTCACCTGGATCCCTGCTTCTGAATAGCAGTGAAACAATCCTGGTAATTTGATCACTTCCATGGTCTGATTTGCTGTATAAAAGAAAGAAGCATTTGCAAGATGCTAGTTTAATAGAGGCTGCTTAAATCACCGTGAAGGAACTCTTCACTCTGAGTAAACTGCGTTTCAAAAACACACTAGTAGCCTTCTTTTGGATAATTTGTATGATATGAACATAAACAAATGAAAAGCACTCAGTTTTAACATCACTTCCAGTCACACGCAGACACGTAAATGCGATACACACACACACTTTTCCATAAACACGCAAGAAAAAGAAACGGGAAACGAAATCATTACTTTTATAAACGGACTAATTCAGGAACTCAGAGAACACCATTAATATTTACCTGCTTAATGCGTCATTGCTTATCTTATCTTTCAAACAGAAAAACTAGGAAAAAGTTTAGATAGTTTGATACTAACACCTGAAACACAAATTTTACAGGGGGAAAAAAAAACAGAAAAAGAGGCATTGAAGCAATGTTGCCAGGTTACACTACCGAAGAGTAAAGCCGTTTCTAAGGGCGCTGCTAGGTGAAGGCGAAGAGCTGATGTCACTCACATTCTTTAATATCAGTTTTCCTAAAACAGCATATGGACGTAGGATGGAAGGTAAAATATTTAAACTCCTTAATAAAGAACTGACCTTAATTTATCTACATTCTGAATGAGACTTGCAGTTCTGTTTTTCTAAGAACTGTAAATGATGAAAATACTGTAATTTTCTCTGGTTTATTTGTTTTTCTGCCTATATATTTATGAAGTCTTTTAACGACAGAGGATATTCATTTTTCCACCCCCTTCCTCAATTACCTTAAGGCAAGACCTTCTTTCAGATGTGGAAATATTTTCAGGGCTGCAGGACAAAGAACTGGGATATTTTCATAGAGTTGATCAAGGGGGAAAATGAATTTGTGAGATTCTGTTAAGAGTAAGAAGAGACTAAATGATAACTTTAAATCTGCCACAATCATTTACTAATGTGCTGCTATATCAAATAAGTCTAATTTTTTGACAGCACCAAATTAGATTTATTGCAGAAACTGCTGCATAAATAGCATATGGCTATGTTATACCACCTATTTCAAATCCTGCAATGTTTCCCCCTCCCCCTCCAAAATGAATAAATTGAGCCAAGTTATAAACCTTCTGCAAAAAAAGAAATAGACAAGTTCAAAAGCAGATGTAGGAGATCTGGATTTCTTTTGTTAAAGTCGTCGTTTTAATACAAACGTCCCAACTCTATACTTCAAGAACCACGACTCCTTAATAAGTTATCAAATTTTAACAGGTCAGTTTTCTCTTTTATTTGCAGAATGAGTTGGTTTGATTTTTGTTTTAAGGTTTTTGGCTCTGAATTATGCTTATATTTTGATGTTCAACCCACAGTTACATGGGGGAAAAAAGAAGGGCAAGTGACTCTGAATCAAACACAGCTTAAATGAGCTTATGAAAAATTATTAAGTAGAAATGCCTGTATCACATGGTTGTTTTTAGTTTTTCATTTTGTGAAAGACATATGTGGTAGAAAGCATATCAAAAAAATCTTTTCTAATTTTAACTATAGCCTTGATACTGCAAACTTTTTGATGCATAAAATGTATAAAGTGATCATTCCATGTGCCACACTGTATACGTTAGATTGCCAGAACCATACAAACAGCAAAAATCAAGGTTCCATGGTAGCTGGAACTGAAAATTCACAGGACAAATTCAGAGATGGACAATTCTTCCTTTCTCAGTCACTATCCCAATGCCCACCCCCACCCTCCAAGTTCGACACAATTCAACTCAATTTTCCTTTTTGAACAAAGTTTCAGTTCTTCTGTAGATGGGAAAGACATTGCAAGGTCTTATCTCAGACCAATGGGCACACCACTGCAAACATCATGGCACTCGGCTACCCCGCAGACTCCCTCTCTGTGGTCAGTCTTCCCAGCTGCCCTATCTGTTACTGTCTGATTAGTTCTGCTAAGGAGCCCCTCCCCTGCCAGCTTTCGGTGCCATCTGTTCTACACAAGATGGCTGCTGCCCAGCAACCTAACACTGCCCTCCTACCTGGCACCCGGCTACCATCCTTACCCCAAAGTGCTAACACAGGTTCTCACTGCTGGCAGAGTCAGGATTTCATTACTACTACTTTGACAAGTGCAGGGTTGTTTGTAATTTCTCTTTTATCCTGATTTTGATTGTACAACCACCTCCCACTGATTCAGTTTGCTTCAGTTTTGTTGCTCACAGATTTTACTCTCCACATTAATCTCCCTCTGGCATGTTACTGCATCTGTTCCCTTTTTTATTATTAATTTTCAAATTCCCACCATTTTTGACAAAAAGGAGGTAATCTACACTCTGTTTCTGCCCATTTCATTTTCTTTAATTTGGAAGATAAGTATGAAAGCATGCCAAAGAAGTTAATTCTCCGTTAACAGTTTATTTTCTGGCATCCCTCAGCCTTTGTATATGAAAAACAGATAGGAATAAATGTTGACTGAATCACAACAACATAGTCCCAACCATTCCTGCATTTAATGAAAAGCAAACATATGAAACAGCATCTAAAAAGTTTATTAGTTACGTGAGTTGTCGCATGCTGCCATTCTTTTTCCCACTTTTAACAGATAATTCTTTGTGCAAATCAGTTTGAGTGCAGGATCTGAATTTGGGTTCCTCCACAGTTCTGATCTGGGCTCGGTTTTCACTGTAGATGGATTTTTTCATTCCTTAATATCATCATCATTTTTCCTCAAACCAAACGTTGTTAACTAATTCAATAGTGAATGATTCCGAATAAATGCCTGACTTCGGAAATAGGCTAAGAATAGAGAACTGCCATCATTGCAACAAGGCAGAACTTACAGAGCCCCTAGGGCACAGAGCTGCTTCCATTAGATATTGTTTTGACAAAGAGTTGATATCAGGAATGGCAAGATAGTTTGCCCTCTAAAGACAAAGAGGATCATTTAAGACGTAGAAAGAACAATATATTACTCTGTGCCCCAAATAGCCTTGCCATAAAGAGCTTCGGTCAGGTGGTCATGCCCTTAATTGCTCTAAAGTTTTCTAGACGGATCAATACACTGACTACTCATTAATTTATTTTACCTGAACTCATATTAAAATCATTGGAGCGCCTGAATAGATAAGCTTCAGATTTACAAAATGCTGAATGAGTTAAAATGATTTTGCATACTCATATATATCCTCATAAAATCACAGTTCAGGTCTGTAGGAAATCAAGTACAATAGGGGATTTTCCCCAAGGTGACAAAAAATAATCAGAAATAGAACTAGGACAAGAGTCAAGCTCAAGCAACGTCCAGCCTGGTGAGCCACACTTCAGATGAGCTACCAGGCAAAGGCCTGGTGAGCCACACTTCAGATGAGCTACCGGGCAAAGGCCTGGTGAGCCACACTTCAGATGAGCTACCGGGCAAAGGCCTGGTGAGCCACACTTCAGATGAGCTACCGGGCAAAGGCCTGGTGAGCCACACTTCAGATGAGCTACTGGGCAAAGGGCAAATCCGGAACACTGCCCAAACCCACTCTGAATGCTTCACCTTGACCGCCTACCACCCCCACCTCCTGCACACATTCCAATAGTGACTTGCTCTTTATTTTGTTTACCTCTTTTGTTCATATGGTTCTAATGGTTATTTCCTCAACACTGGGTTCATTCTTTTGGTAAATCTCCTGGTCAGGAATAGGCTTCTGGAAGTTAGATACAGGAAAGGTGTCAAAGGGATGCCCTGCTTATTCACTGGTGCCCACCCTGGGGAAGGAACCCCTTTGATATTCTGAAAACCAAGCAGCCTGTGGCTCTCCCTCCCTACCCCCCATGGCTTGGTCAAGGCAGGAGATGCTCAGCCCTATCACAGGTGACCCTGCCTGCTGGGGAGAGGCCACACAGAGCCAAGGTGGAGCACAGTCTTAGCTCAGCTAGATGGCAAGCTGCTTCCAAACATTTTCTGACCTGTTTAGTGCCTACTCTCATCTCCCGAGATTGACTGCATCCTTTGCTTGGTGGCTCTAACAGAGTTGCAGCATAATAAAAATGTGTTTACTTGAAGTGGGCCCTGGTCTCCCATGAGACATGGCTTGGGAGAGGGCACTGAGGAGACTGAATATTCCCCAAGCCTCTTACTTGCTCAGGATCCTTAAAATGAGCTTTAATTCCAAGATTTATCAATCAACAAATCACCATGTACTTTGTGGGTATCACGGAAACATTAAATAACAAGGGAGTAATGCCTAATAACTGATGTAAAGAACACATTCACTAGGAGGAGGTATTTAAGAAGAAACTAAATATCAAAGGCAGGCACAGTGGCACGCACATGTCATCCCAGCTACTTGAAAGGCTCAGGCGGGAGTTCCGCTTGAGCCCAGGAGTTTGAAGCCAGGCTGGGCAATACAGCGAGACTGTGCCTCTAAAAATATATATAAAAGAATGTGAATTAATTTTAGAAATTTACCGGAAGAAATTAAACATCAAGGTGATGGGCTTTTGTTATATTCCTTTTACTTTAAAAATAATATTGGAGAGCAGAACTTTCTTTTAGAGACATACTCTGGCTTAGGGCTACTATGAGAACAATTCTATGTTTTTGCTTTTTCTTTCCTATTTTCATTGAACCTGATGCTCATTGTTGTTGAGTCAGGCAAGTGGTGTGGGCAATACATTCTCGGTTTCCTCTGGGCTTCTTCAGGAAATGAGTTGGCTGCCGCTGCCACCATGCTCCAGGCTGTGGGCCTATGTGGCAGGGGAGACGAGTGTATCCCCAGTGGAGATTTTCATTGCATTCACATTTGGGCTTCACAGAACTCAGAGGAGCGAGCCAGGGAACGTTAAGCAGAACCTGCAAACACACATTTCCTGGCACTGCCTGACTTTCGAACCTCTCCCGCCCCGGGCCACACTGAGACCAGGGTTCTTAGCCCTTCAAACAGGTGGAGCAGGGCAGGCTCAGGCAGTGTGGTGTCCACCAGAGCAAAATGAAATGCCTTTTCTTTTCTGGCTTTCTGACAGCCTGTTTTCTCTGATACTGGGTGGGGGAAGGAAAAGAGGACGCAATTTAAAACAGCACCAAGGCCATCTATTTCAAGCCTTGAAGATGTTGGTTGCACATATATCCATTTAAAATTATTTTTGACACATTCTCTGCTTAATTTATTCATGAAAGGAGTACAAGAAAAAAATGAGCTTAACTTTGAAATGGAAACTTTAGGCTAAAAATTCTTGAATAA
Source organism: Gorilla gorilla gorilla (assembly GCF_029281585.2). NCBI lineage: Eukaryota > Metazoa > Chordata > Mammalia > Primates > Hominidae > Gorilla > Gorilla gorilla. Next base: position 12,079,343 of record NC_073224.2, read on the forward strand.
AACTCAGGAGGAAAAAAAGATAAAGTTCACTGTAAAATAGCAAGAATATACATCAATGTTATAATATCCTCTTCAAATAAACAGATAATGAGTTTGGCTTTTTGACCTAAGCTTGTTGTTATCTTAAGATGAGTTCCCCCCAGCTTTTTGTTTTAATTTTCCCAATAATAAAGAGCAAAGGGAACTTGACTCAATGTTTATAGAAAATCTGCTAAACACCCAGTGCCTAACTTGGTGCTGGGGGCACCGAGATGAAAGAGGCCTGCTTCCTGGTCTGGGGGCTGAGATTTTACAACACCAGAAGTGTTTCTATCTCAGTTTGAAACAAGCTTTTGCCCTTCATCCCCTGCCTACTCTCCTCCCTCCTGGATGCCCAACCTCAAGCTTCACCTTCGGAGGCTTGGCTTCCTCATCTATAAAGGACTGTTTTTTCTTAGCCTTGCTGGAAGCAGTGAGAAGCATAGCATCTCAAGCTTCTTGTGGTAAATGATCAGCATATTTGTTTTAATTTCTAATCTTTTGCAAATAGTTTTTTAAAACACAATAAAAATGAATTACTAGAAAAAAATTTAAAAGATACCCCTCCAAAAAAAGCTCATTGATCATGCACTTGAAAATTGTGACAATTTAAAATTGATATAAAATTTGCCAAATACTTCTGTAGATTCTGGTACTTATCTTGCCATAGACACTAAGAAGCAGCCATCATGGGCCACAGCTGGAACAGCACTACGCAGAAACCAAGCACAATACATGTGCATGCTAGAGATTTAGCTGTGCTTCTTTCTTTTTATATTCTAAGAGTTTTCTAAGTAAAACAACAAAGAGACCCTGTTGTTGCGAAGAACTGATGATGCCTCTTTGGACTTATCACATGTTGACAATGGAGAATATCATTTTCCAACATACATGGACAAAAATGTGCGCTTCACTCCCCTCTCTCCACTTGAAACCATTTCTTAGAGGAAAAATCAGGACTTGCATTTTTATTATTATTATTTTTTTTGTGTGTGGGGGGGACAGAGTCTCGCTCTGTTGCCCAGACTGGAGTGCGATGGCAATCAAAGCTCACTGTAGCCTTAAACTCCCAGGCTCAAGCAGTCTTCCCAAGTAGCCAGGACTACAGGCACGCACCACCACGTAGCCTCCCAAATAGCCAGGACTCAGGCACGCACCGCCACGTAGCCTCCCAAATAGCCAGGACCCAGGCACGCACCACCACGTAGCCTCCCAAATAGCCAGGACTCAGGCACGCACCACCATGTAGCCTCCCAAATAGCTAGGGCTACAGGCATGCACAACCATGCCTGGCTAATTTTTTAATTTTTTTTTTTTTTTTGGTAGAGCTGGGGTCTCATTATGTTGCTCAGACTGGTCTTGACCTCCTGGCCTCAAGTGATCCTCCCACCTTGGCCTCCCAAGGTGCTGGGATTACAGGCATGAGCCACGGCACCTGACCAGGGATTATATTTTTAAAAAGACAACAAGGGCAACAGTGCAGATACTTGGTGTTTTACTCACCCAGGATCCCTGACACCCTTCCCCTAGTAAGAGCACTTCCCCTTACTTAGTGCAACTTTCTTCCCTTATTCCATGTGGTTCTGAAGAGGCTACCAGCCACAGCACCCAAAAGTGTGTGTGTGTGCCCAAGGGTGATCCTAACCAAAGGTTTTGAAATTGGAAGTGAAGGAGCTAGGAAGTCACATTCTTACAGTTTGAAATCAAGGGTATTTCCTTTATCATCAATTTCAGAATGAAAGATGTTTTACTTCGTGGTATGAAAGAATCTGAAAGAATTAGCAAAATTCAGATAGAAATTGAGCCCTGTTCTGGAAAGTTAGAATATGATAGCATGCTGGCTCCAGGAAACACTGAGTCCAGCTGCACCTGGATTGTACATGGTCTAGTTATAAAAATTTATCAATTTCTCCTTTTTGGATTTCAGTTCACCCAAAAAGTCCTGACTCGTATGGATAGGCTGGGAGGTCAAACAATTAACTTCAAGAAAATATCTGTACTAGAGGCCAGGCACAGTGGCTCACATCTGCAATCCTAGCACTTTGGGAGGCTAAGGCAGGCAGATTGCCAGAGGTCAGGAGTTCGAGACCAGTCTGGCCAACACGGTGAAACCCCGTCTCTACTAAAAATACAAAAATTAGCCAGGCATGGTGGTGCCTACCTGTAATCCCAGCTACTTGGGAGGCTGAGACACGAGAATTGCTTGGACCTGGGAGGCAGAGGTTGTAGTGAGCCAAGACCACACCACTGCACTGCAGGCTGGGCAACAGAGCAAGACTCTTGCTTCAAATTAAAGAAACAAATAAGTATCTGTACTAGTTACTATGTGGAAACTGAAAGCCCTGGAAAGGCAGCCTCTATCATTCTCCCCACATGATCTGTCTATCATAACAGGTTAACCTAGTGACTCCTCTGCTGTACCCTTTTCTCACTTTCAAAAAGACACAAATCCTATAGGTCAAGTTGCTGTCTCTCTAGGTCACAGGTCAGATCTTCCCATCTGGATCACAAAAGTAGGTCACAGTATAATACCTGTTTGGTGGACTCTCACTTAGATTCCTGCTCTGAGAAATTCTTTGAAGTACATACATATTATTAAAAAGATCATTTATGTAAAAGGAGAAATAAGAATTTTTAAGGTTTTATACTTAGGGCAATCCGAGTTCTAAATTCTCTGGATAATAAACAAAAGAAAGCTTCCTGCAGTAGTTCCCCTCAAGATCAGATACAAGAAGAAAAAATGCAGGATTTAAAAAAATGTGTTTCAGTACATGGGCAAAAGGTATGGAAAAGAATGTCTCAGTAAGCAGTTAATAAGAATCACATAAACGGTAAGAAGTGGTTGCTTTATTCAGCCATATCGTAAATTAACCCAGACACGTGTGTATAAATGGTAGTCATATGAGCGGCATAAGCCACCGCCCCTGGCCTAAGATGAATATATTCTTAACCTCCGAGGTGATACCTATAGCTCTTTACAGATATTTGGACATGTCAAAAATAAATACTTGAAAAATTTCTACTTTTTAATAAAAGCCTCTCTTTCTTCTTGGGTGAAAATTAAGTAAGGGAGTAAAGTAGAATGACAATTGCATTATAATATGTTTAAATGACAATGGCAAATAATGGGCCAAAGGAAACTATGTTTCTTAGGAAAAATTCAAGCCAAAATTCACCGTCACGTGTCATGCATAAGGGAGCAGCTAACACTTCTTTCCTTTCTTTCTTTCTTTCTCTCTCTCTCTCTCACTTTCTTTCTTTTTTGAGATGGAGTCTCGCTCTGTCACCCAGGCTGGAGTGCAGTGGCACAATCTCGGCTCACTGTACCCTCCACTTCCCGGGTTCAAGAGATTCTCCTGCCTCAGCCTCCTGAGTAGCTGGGACTATGGACGCATGCCATCATGCCCAGCTAATTTTTTGTATTTTTACTGGAGACGGGTTTTTACCATGTTAGCCAGGATGGTCTTGATCTCCTGACCTCGTGATCCGCCTGTCTCGGCCTCCCAAAGTGCTGGGATTACTCCTGACCTCTGGCGATCTGCCTGCCTTAGCCTCCCAAAGTGCTGGGATTACTCCTGACCTCTGGCGATCTGCCTGCCTTAGCCTCCCAAAGTGCTAGGATTACAGGCGTGAGCCACCGCGCCCGGCCAGAAGCAGCTAACATTTATTTCTATTATAAATTCATGTTACTGATTTTCTAAGTTGTCTTTTTCAGAACAACTGCATTAATCCATTTTTCTAGTAATTTACATAGAATTACAGCTTAATGGATAAGGGTACAAGCTTTGCAGGCAACTTACTGGGGTTCAAAACCTGCTTCGATAACATATCAGCTGTGTAACCTTAGATGACTCCTTTCCTTCTCTGTGCCTTAGTTGCCTCAGCTGTAAATTACAGAAAATAAGAGTCCGTACCTTATAGAGCTATTGGTAGGATTATATGAGAAGCTCTCAGCTTGGTTCCTGGAACAGCAGGGGCTCAGCAAATGTTAGCCACTGCTGTTAGCTATAACTCTATTATTTTTTAAAGAGCTGCTACATGTAGCATGGTACCACGCAGATACTAAGATGAATATAGTGTTGTTGTTGTTGCTGTTGTTGTTGTTTTTGAGACGGAGTTTCACTCTTGTTGCCCAGTCTGGAGTACAATGGTGCAAACTCAGCTCACTGCAACCTCTGCCTCCCGGGCTCAAGTGATTCTCGGGCCTCGGCCTCCCGAGTAGCTGGGATTACAAGCTTGCACCACCATGCCTGGCTAATTTTGTATTTTTAGTACAGACGGGGTTTCTCCGTGTTGGTCAGGCTGGTCTCGAACTCCTGATCTCAGGTGATCCGCCCGCCTCGGCCTCCCAAAGTGCTGGGATTACAGGCGTGAGCCACCGCGCCTGGCCTAAGATGAATATATTCTTAACCTCCGAGGTGATACTTGTTAGGTGTCTGTTTGATCGTTGTGTGTACTGTATTTAACTTACTCTTATGCATACATGCGCACCTCCCAAATACCATCGATTCCCCTACACGGAATGCCCTTCATTCCCATTTTCCTACATCCAAATCCTACCAAAATCAGTAAGAAGTAATCTGTCTCTCTCCCTGTAATCCTCTTCTAGAACCTCCCTTCTGGATCTTATCATTTATCTTACCGACTACATGTGTATTTTCTTTTTCTTACTTTTTTCTTTAATTTTAGAGACAAGGTCTTGCTCTGTTGCCCAGGCTGGAGTGCAGCAGTGCCATCACAGCTCACTGCAGCCTTGACCTCCTGGGCTCAAGCCATCCTCCCACCTCAGCCTCCAGAGCAGCTGGGACTACAGGCACGCACCACCATGCCCAGCTAATGTTTGTATTTTTTGTGGAGATGGGGTTTCACCACGTTGCCCAGGCTGGTCTCAAACTCCTGGGGCTCAAGTGACCTGCCCGCCTCAGCCTCCCAAAGTCCTGGGATTACAGGCGTGAGCCACCACACCCGATCTACTCATGTATTTTCTTCTCTTCCCCACTAGCCTGTAAGCTTCTGAAGGGCAGCAGCTGAGGCCTCTTTATCTTTCTATCTCCCATCATCCCTAGCACAGCATCTTATGACAGAAAATGCTCCATGTAGAATGGGTGAATAAATGGATGAGCATTTTTAAATGTACCTGAAAGTCTGTTACGGAAAAGGAAGAAGTTGTTTGAATAACATTAACAGTAATAACTGGAAGAAAGCAGCCTTGCTTTGTTTTCATACATGCTAGGCTAGACATGTTTAGTGAACATGCTTACGAGGCACTTGTTTCGAATGCTGTCTTTTTTTTTCCCCCAGAGATGTGGTCATGCTATGTTACCCATGATGGCCTTGAACTCCCGGGCTCAAGCGACCCTCCTACCTCAGCCTCCCAAGTTTCTGGGACTGCAGGTGTGCACCACAGTACATGGCTTCCACTGTCATCTTTTAATTATGCGGAACTCTAGTTTAAGAGTGTGTGTGTGTGTGTGTGTGTGTGTGGTTTTTAAACAGGTACATGTAAGTGAGAGGCCTGGTGCACTTTACTAAACCTACTTGCATTGTTTGTTAGAATGATTATCATTTGATTCTGATATACTTAAACATATACATTTACACAAAGTTAAAAATTAAAAAAAGTGATTATTACAAAATCATAATATAGTATCATAGGGACAAGTAAAATCCCCAATAAAAAATTTTAGCCTTATCACCTTCTTATACTTTGTACTCTGATATTTGTGAGAAGATATTTATTTGTATAGCAGTACTGAGCTTGAAAGAATAGTCATACATTTGGAATATAGTCACCATTTTTATTAATGACTTACTGAGCTCCAACTCTGCAAAGTGATGAGCTAGGGGCTCTGAGAAATATAATACTGATAAGACCTCTCCTCCTACTTGAAGAATAACACATTCCAGAAGCAAAAAATAGCAAGTACACAAAAAACTTCCAAATATTAATTCTTTTTTTTCCCACATTTTGCTTTTTCCTCCTTTGAGTAATTCATTTACTCAAATGCCATCAGCTCAAAGTGGGAAGAAGGATTCAAGGGGAGAAGCGCTCCTTTCTGACAAGAATCAATGGGGAGGCCTAGGTAGAAAAATCAGGATTTCAGGGAGACCTTGGTAAGAAGGTAAGATTATAATAGAGCTAGAGAAGGTCAGAGGGGTATTCTAGGTATAGGGAACAGCAAATGGAGGGAAAAAGGGGAGCTATGTGTACTGACATTTGTCTGGAAATCAGCAGGTAAGAGGGTTTCATCTTAGATGAAATAAGACTGGAAGGTTGAGAGCCTATCAGGATGACCTCACATGCCATGCTGTCATTTGCCTTTCTCTAATAGAGTGGCACCATGGAACACTGTTCTGTTGCTAATAGAGTATAGCAACAGAGTCAAGGCAGAGGCTTATGAATATTCACTGGGCAATGGTCAGCAAACGAGACTGGAAGGGTGTTGAGACAATTTTGATAACCTTTGTGAGAGGTCAGCAGAACCTAAGTTACAATGAATTCAAGTGGTGGGTCTGAGGGTCATTTCAATGAACTTTCTGAAGTTCAAACTAAGGAAATACCTTAAACAAAAGATCATCAAAGCAATTTAAATGCCTAATGTCCAGAAATACGAACTTAATAATGGGTTGTCTTAAATCATTATTAGAATCATTGATTATCAGAACTGGAAGGAAACTTATAAATCATCTAGCCTCACCTCATTTTATAGGTACATAAGCAGGCCCAAAGAGTTAAGTAATTTGTCAAAAGTTGCAAAGAACGCCTGGAGTGAATGCCTACAGAAGATACTATAATTCAGGTTTCTTCAATCCTAGGCTGTCTGGGGACCTCCCCTAAGAAAAGTATATGGTTTTAATTGTTACTGCCCCCCGAAAATACTCTTTGAATCATTCTTCTTTATTCTTTTCTTATATATTCGAAGACCCCATTTCAGTCTTATCGGCTGGTGGCTGTTCTTCCATTGTTCTTTAAAACATGATCCTTTCTATGTGCTTTTAACCACTCCCTTAGCTACAATGAATACCTTTATGTAAAAGGGATCCAGATCTAAGCCTCTAGTCATGACCTTCTCCTCACACCAAGCCAACATTGGACATCTCCACTGGGGTTGCACAGTGAAAAGTATTCTTTTCCTCTGCGACCTCTTTTAAGTTCCTCAGTTGGCTTAACAGATCCTCTAGTCAATTTGGGCTAGAAAACTTACAGTCACCTTTAATTGTGTCCTCTCTTATTCATGACTCCAAATGCCTTCTGAACATACTACTTCCTTTCCACTTCACGGGACAGCCACAGCCAAGGGCTTCATTACTCTCCCCCTGGACTATGGTGCTTATATTCTAACTGGGGTCCCTGCCAGTCATCTCTTCTCAACCCATCCATTTTTCACAAAGCTCTTCAATGACCTTCTTTAAATACATATTTGAATCTGTCATTATTCAAGCCCTCTTGACTTCTTACTTGAACTAAACAGCCTCCTGAGGAGTTGGTACACTTTTCTGTAAAGGGACAGATAGGAGATATTTTAGGCTTTGAGGACCATATTCAGCTCAAGTGTGGTAGTGCCATACATAATAAATGAAGGATAATGGTAGCGTTTTCCAATCAAACTTTATTTATAGATGTATAATCTTTATGTGTCAAAAAATATTGTTTCCCCTTTTTTTCATCCACTTAAAAATATAAAAACCATTCTTAGTTAATGGTCACACAAAAACAGATGATGGGTCAGACTTGACCCATGGGTTGCAATTGCTGACCTTGGGCTAACTGGTCTTCCTGTCTCCTAGATCAACTCTCAAAGCTCACTTTCCACACTGCTCTCTGAGTCAAGCTCCCAACCCAGAAAGTCAATCATGTTGACGCCCCTGCCTAAAATGCATTAAGAGTAACTCAGAATGGGCGAAACTCCGGAGATGGCCCATAAGGCTCTTCTGCTGGTCCCTGCTCCCCTTTCCAGCCTTATCTCCTACCAAACACCTAATCTGATAGTAGAGTTTCTGTTTTCTCCCATCTTTATGTCTCTGTATATATTGGTCTCTCTACCTGGGGTACCCAACCCACTTTCTTCCACTTTCAGAATTCTTACTCATGAACTCACTAATCAAGATTGCTGCCAAATATCTCCACCTCCCTGACTATCCCTTTTCACTGTCAGCTTTCCCTGATATCAGCTTTGACTATCGCCTTCACCTATGGTGTAGAATGGGCCAATCCCCCTCCCTATGTGCTCCTGTGGTAATCATCACTTTTATCATTGCACTGTTGTCACAGTCTATTACATTTGCATATACAGATGTAGCTTCTTTACTAGAGTATGAGCAATCTAAGGGTAGAAACTGAGTTTTATTTTTTCTCTCTATGCCTAGGACCAAGCAAAGTACTTAAAACATAGTAGGTGCTCAATAAATATTTGTTAGTGAATGTTACACTCACCCATTTGGGTCCTTTAATTAATGCTAAATTTCTATTTTCCATTTTTTTTTTTTTGAGACAGGGTCTTACTCTGTCACCCAAGTTGGAGTGTAGCGGTGCAATCACAGCTCACAGCAGCCTTGAACCTCAGAGTTCAAGTGATCCTCCATCCTCAGCCTCCTAAATAGCTGGGTCTATAGGTGCACCACCATGCCTGACTAATATTTTTTGTTTTTTTGTAGAGATGGGGTCTCACTGTGTTGCTCAGGATGATCACGAACTCTTAGCCTCAAGTGATTCCCCTGTCTTGGCCTCCCATAGTGTTGGAATTACAGGTGTGAGCACTGCGCCTGGCCTCTATTTACCGTTTTAAAATCCAATAAGGAGAAACACCAAAAAAGTGGTAGGCTATTTTTCTTTTAGGTTGATGTACAGATCTCTACTACAGTTTTTAAATTTTCTTTGCCTCTAAAGATTTGGATCCTTATTTCATCATTACTTTAAACATGGTTTTCATATTCAATTTTAAACTTTGTTTAGAATATGCCATTTGAAGTGTTTAAGTTGAGACTGTGTGGTAAGGTGTTATCTGCGTGGGAGTTATGTATTTCAGCTGATCTACACTGAAAAAGAACGACACAACATTTCTCAGTCACACACCTGAGTATACTGAATCAATAAAGTATGGTGAGGGGTGGCAAACTTAAAAACAAAAAAACAAAAAAACAAGTACTATAGATCAGAAATAGCCCAACAACCAAATCACATTGTCAGTGCAAAGGGGAGATGTACACAGTTCCTTGCATTTCTAATTGTCATCTTTAAATTTATGAATGTGGATTTTATAAAACATGAATATAGACTAAGCATAAAATGCTTACAAAAGAGTACCGCACTTAGAAAATAATTTTTATTTCCTGTAAAACTACGTTTAAATTTTAGTAGAATTGGTTTAAATAAAGCTCAACAAAAAAAAAAGCTTTCTATGGAACCAAGCAAAACCGTTTTTCCTAAGAACAAAGGAATTAGTTACCACTCGTCCATTTTCAGCAGTTGCTGCATCTTAATATGCTCTACTTGCAAGAAATTGATCTTCTCAAACACTACAAATTGATACTACACGGGAAAACTCTCTACGGACTTTGACTTCAGAAATTAACTCTCTGAATAAGACAGAATGGCAAAAGGGGCAAAACCAGCATTAATATTTATTTACTGAAGCTCAGCCACACTGAGACATTAAAAGCTGTCCTATTTCTGAGGTTTAGCAGTGCTTAGCACACAAATGGTTGGCTCTGAATAGAAGTCTGACAGAAAAGAAAAACTATTAACATTACCACGATGAAGCTAAATTCTGAAACTTCTAAGATTAAATAGCCACAGGAATTATGCTAATGTTATGTTCTCAGTTCTACAATGACAATACTTTAAATGAGCATTAAAAGAACAGTTATTATTCTGCAATATTAAGCAATTTTTTTCTCATATATGTGTTTCATCTATTAGGATTTTTTTCTAGATACCATACATGTATTAATAATTTATTTTCTTTCTTTGCTTTCTCTTTCTTTCCTCTTTCTTATATTGTTTAAAAGGGAAAATGTCAAATCATTTGGAACATTATCATAACAAAATGTTTTATACAAGGTTTGATTTTAACAGAACCAGAGGCATCTTAACACTCACCCAAAACTTTGGGAGGTTCACCAACCTCTAGAATATTTTTTTCTCCAAACGCAGGCTGTTCAAGTGGTGCTTTTCTCCATCTGTTAGCATACCGTGCTCAGAATTACATTGTCATATTTAATGTAAAAGGGATCAGTCCCCTTTCATAGTTTAAATTCAACATATTACTATGATTGGAAGACCAATGTTTTTCTAATTTATAAACCAAACCAAATATCATAAACTTACATGTTTATTTAAACAAAGTTCTCTCTAAAAACTGAAAAACTCTAACAACTGAGCAACCCCAAAGGCTTGATGTGAACACTGCAAAATCGTAATAAAACTCAAAGTGAAAAGAAACCACATATGATAAAGTGAAATATCTACTTTCTCTTTTGAATTTTTCTTTCCATGTGTGTATTTATGTGTGTGTGTGTGTGTGTATGTGTGTGTGTGTTTTTTTCCAATGCAGCAAATTCACAATGCTTACAACCTAAAGAGTCTTACTGTAATTTAGGGCCGAGCTACATATTTACTAAAGTTGATGACAATGATGATCACATCACAAAATCTCATGATGGAAATGAAGTAATTTGAAACCTCAATGGTGTAAGCCTGGTTATAATAATGATTTGAACATGAGCAGTGCCAATCTATTTCATCTCGAAATTTTACACCTCCTTAGGATGCAGATTCCTTATTTTGTATCAGTTCCATTTCAATTTGCATCTTACAATTTATTTACTTTGTCTCTCTCACCACTGACAGTATTTTATTATTTTCCTAAATGAATTCCTCACATCCTTCAGTTCAAGATTTTTATTAGACGTAGAATTAGCAGAAGAGGTAGTAGTGGTGGTAGGAGAAATATGTCATTTTGCTTATATTGGTAGAGAATCACCTAAATATTTGAGCATTGTAGATGAAAGGTTTTGTAATCTATCAGTAATTCCCTGCCACACTTATCATTCACATGTCTGGGTGTTTTGCTTACCACATCTCCACTTTTCTTAATATGCCTGAAAGCTATGTGTGAATTGAATGACTAAGACTAACTCTAACAACTGTTTGGAAGCCTGTGGCAAAACTCAGTGGAATGAAATCGGTGCTATGGCGCATAATGGGATTAGGGAGTACCTGGTGAGGTGCAGTTGGTGCTCGGATTCGCCCAGCAGTTCTGTTAGTCTCAGGCACTCCTCTCTGGCCCGGGCTGCCTTCTGCTGCTCCTGTTCCAAGTGTTGTTTGCTTTCACCCAGTTCTATTCTCAATTTCTCTATTTCCTTAGGTAGAGAGAAGGGGAAAAAGCATCCATATAAAATACATGCACTTGAATTCAAAATTAGCTCATTTTTATTTTTTGCCATGAATTTCAATGTGATAAAAAATTATTAGAAAATTTAGGCTAGCTTCCATTTTATGACAAAAGGAATTAGCACATCCAAAAATGCACATGAATGAGGTTTTATTTTGGATTGTAAAATGAAATCTAATTTTAAAAATGAAATGATTAAATGAGAGTAGTCAAAGTGGATAATTGCACTTTCATTCTAAGAGTTGTTCCCTTTAAAAAGTAATATTTACTTAAAATACCACTGCCTTTAAAATGTAACATTTTTGTGTGAGATTCAATCAGACACATGCAGTGATTTACATCAAGTATGTACTTTTTATTCTAAAAGATAAATTTATGGCTTCATTTGGGTGTTTTGAAACCCAAATTAAAGGTAAAATAAATAATTTAAGAGAGATTTTTGAAAAATGTGAGGTGTAAAAAATGGCATGATTATGATGTTCAATATTACTTGGAAAAAATAATCCAGGAAAAAAAAAAGCATGAGAAATGTAAGCATTGAGAGTGTATGAGATTTCTGAGCTAAAATAATATTTCCATTTAAATTTGCAATTTAAAAAGTCAACAAGAACACTCTAAGACAAATATGAATATATAAAATTTATGAAGGTTTATTTTTTGGTTTCGGGATGAAATTATCCTTATCTTACTGAAACTCAAATATTTCAAAGCAAAAATACCTTATATAGGCCATAATTTTAAATAATTTATATATTAAAGTAGAAATATTTATCAATAGAACATCTGTAAAATTAAGCCAAAGAATATAAAAGATGAACCTCTAAAAATATTTAGGCTATTAAAACAAGAAAAAAAAAAGAAAGGGCAGAAACATTTTCAAATTCAGCAGAAAGCAAGAAGCAAATTTGATACAGAAAAAATTGCAACCTCCTTTTGGAAAACAAAATCATGTGTAAGTAGAGGGATTTAAATTTAGTATTTAAATAAACTTCCAAATTTCCTCATGTCCTTATTCAATATTCTGAACAATCTCCAACTACATTTGATACATCATGGAAGATAAATTAAATAATTCATTTACATTTTTTCTTGTATTCATAACAGTATAAATATTCAGTTTATCTCCATCAAAACCATACATTAACCAGCAATAACTTAGTACAGTTCTCAAATATTGGCTTATTTGAAAAACTATGAAATAATTGTATCATTTTCATTCAGTGTAGATTTTCTGTATCTTTCAAATTGGAATACTAAGTTAAACTGACTTATTTCTTTAAAATACTGTGTTATTAAAGTTATACCCATATATTTCCAATTTCATAATTAAATATAATTAAAGAGATAAAAATAATAAAGACTATTAAATTTGTATTGTTTAACATTTATAAAATTAACAAAAGCAAAGAAATACAGAATTGGAATTATAGGTTAACTTAAAAACTTCAAAAATTTATTCATTAATTTTCTTACACAGTCCTATATGTAAGAAACTATACTAAATAATATGATGAATTCAGAGTTCCCATCTCTAAACTCAGTAGTTAATAATTCATCTGGGTAAATGAGACATAGATACACAAGAAGACTATCAAAATGCAAAGCATATAAAAACACCAACTGAGTTATAGAGAAAATTCATGCCTCAGTAGCCAGATGAGGGATATATTAGCATGAGCAAGAAAAGTGAGAAAGAAGTAAGGGCACAAAAGCTCTGGAGTGATACTTTAGATCACATTATGAAAGCTCTTTAATTGTAGATTAATAACGCTACATTTTTCTTATAGATAATAGGGTGACATTAATGGTTTAAACAGGTATGCAATATGACAGAGGTTGAGCTTGAGAAAACTGGATCAATGTGTACAATCAGTTTAAGGTGGCAAAGAATGGCGGAAGGGAGACCATGAAAAGATAATTGCAGTATTCCAGACATGAGGAGTGGAGAGACTTAAAACAGAAATATAAAGAGAAAATGGTGATTTTATGGAAATAAAAGGAGAGGAATCAGAAGACCAAAGATTACTCCGGAATGTTGAATTGAGAGAAGACAAAAGAATGACAGTAATAGAAAATGTATAAAATTCAAAACTTTTTTAAAAAGAAAAGATACAATTTTTGTAAGCACTATGCAACAATAACAACGTATGTACCTTACACTGGTAATTAGGTTTTAAGTACAAATTAGCTGCTTTCTTTTCCTCATGCAATAAAAAGTCAAGGGTTGCGTTGCCAAAACAGCCCAAACACAGAGGTAAAGAACATGGGTCTAACAGCCAACACAAATCAGGGCTCCAGACACAGCTCTGGCACTTTTCTGTGACCTTGGACAAGTCATTAGACTATTATACAGTTTCTTCCTTCTAAAATCGGAGTGATAACAAGCTTCTAAAGCTGTTGTGAAGATTAAATTAGGCTAGGAATACTTAGCAGAGTGCCTAGCACATAGTAAAAACTGAATAAAAGACAGCGAATATCATTATTACTGATTTTTCCCTCTGTCTTTCAAGAACAGCAAAGTGACAAGAAAAAATGACCCACCTAAGAATATATGACTATCTCTAAAGAGTTCTCAATTTAATTCATAAAACTTCCCCCTTCTCAATGAAGCAGTATTTTGGTGAAAACTGAATAAAACTTCATCTATTGTAATTTCAAAATGTGAAATGCATTTTTGTTAGGAAGATGGAAAATTACTGCCTGCTTCTGATTATCCATGCCAGTGAAAGAGCTTATTGGTGCAGATAATCAAAATCAACAAATAATCTAACCAGCTGGACCAGGGCTCAACACTTACTCCCTGAGTCAGGAAAATCTGCCATGGCACCAAGTCCAACCGTTAGAAGAGAAATCTCTTGCCAGAAATGCCATGCTCCCACTGGCAGGATAACCCTTTGCCTCACCCAACTAGGTCAGGGCTGCTTCCCTGGCTGTATATAGTAGCTTGGGGATGAAAGACCAACAACAGCCATAGGCCAATTGTAAATTACTCTCAAAGCACACTATTAACCTGCATGTCTACAGTGCAGTTTGATGTGGCCATCTTTTGGCTAACTGGGCAAAGGCAGGTCCAGATAGCTTTACACCTTATCAAAATGTATCTTTCAAGTCATGACTATAACCACCAGAACAACTCAAAGTAGAAACTGTTAAAAGTGGTCACTGCAAGAAAACAGTACTGGGGATCGAATTTGGAAAAGGGAGACTTGATGCTGTTCATTTATATCCCTCCACACTGTAGGAAGTTTTTTTCTTAATCATGGGCATATGTTAACTTTCTTTTTATTGTTGATTAAATTTGCCCATCAAAGTAATGCGCCTAATTTAAGTCACATAGTATTAAATGGCTCATAACAAGGAACAGCAGTGCCCATGGTCTACCTCCCCGATTTCAAACCTAATCTCCAATGGCATGCACCATTAGTTCTTCTGATGTTTATCTTCATATTTTTAAAAGACAAACTTATACTGCTATTTCTTAAGTTTTCAATATTAGACCTTTCTTACGTGAAGAAGGGTGACAATTTAGGTCTCGCACCACCCACCCTACATACCCACCTCATGCTCCCATATAATGATTTTGGTTAAAGCATTAGTCAGTAGTTCATTTACTATAATGATTATGAAAAATCTGCTCACTGCTGAGACAAGCATTATCTTGTTTAAATTAATTTTCTTATGTATCATTTTATTATTTCTAGAATTGTCTAGTTTTTTAATAGTTTGTTTTTCTAGATAACTGACATTTTCCCCCAAGTATTCAAACATATCTGTTAAACAACCATCAATAATTTTTTTTAAATAACCACACATATTAGATAAAGTGTATGTTCTTTTAAGAACTGGATATATCCTTCTTGGCACCTTATGTATGGCCTGGTTGATCTCTATCTTGTGTCAAGCCTTCCCTATGCTCTTTTAGAGTTCTCTGTTTTCTGTGTCATAAGTCATCATGTTTCTCAATTTATTCCCTTTTTTGGTCGAAGTACAATCTCCAGGTAGCTTTAATAAGAAAAGGTACACGAAAAACACATTTTCGAGTATTCGCCTGCCAGAAAATGCTATTATTGTATGCGTACACTTGATTGTTTGGCTGGGTATAAAACTCTATTTTGAAATTAGTTTTCATTCAGGATTTTTAAGAACTATTCCACTGTCTTCTAGATCCTAATAGTACAACTGAAAATCCCTAGGCCATCCTGATTCTTAGTACTTGGTCTATGATTTACGTTTTTTTCTTTCTGGAAACTTTTACAGTCATCTCTTTTTCCTTGTCATTTTGAAATTTTGCAATGCTGAATCTTGGAATGGAGCTGTTTTTCATTCCTTGTGCGCAGTTTTCAGTGAGTCCTTTTCAATCTGAAGGCTTATTTTTTTCAGTTTGAGGATGTTTTCTTCTACTATTTTAAAATATTTTAATGCCATACACTTTAGCTCCAGGACATTAGTTGTTGGATTGATTATCTCATTTTCTTATATTTTCCATCTCTGTCTTCTGATTGTAACTTCTGGAAGATTTCTTTGACTGATGACACCTCATTTTGAACGTTAAGAAAATTTTCTACCCATTTTGTATTTCTATGAGTTATTTCTTGTTTTTATTGACACTTTTTTACATAGCATGCTAATTTTAATCTATGAATATAATATTTTACCTATTAGAATATACAGTATTTAAATGTTTTCCTTTGCTTATTATATGTTGCCTCAGTTTCCTCCACATTCCCTTCTTGTCTGTCTGATTTGGACTTTCCATTATGTTGTAGGTTTTCCTCAAATACAGGATAATACTTGGCTATCCTTTTATATTTAAGAATAAGGCAGTTAATAAACGTGTGGGTTTAATAAGTTTTGGGGTAATATGATAGTTTATTTAGACTGTTGTTCAGCAAATATTCACTCCCATCTCCCTTCCACTGAGAGTGGAATACATTATGTCTCCCCAGGGACTTTGGGCTTAGCCATATAATTTCATTTGGCCAGTGGAATTTGCATGGCTATAATGTAAGCAAAAATCATAAATAGGTTTATGTTTAGCTCATGTTCTGGTGATTAACCATGAGAAGTGTATGTACTGGGTAGCCACTGCCCCTTCGGCTTAGACCACAGAAAGAATACATGGAGATCAGACCCAAACCCCAACCATGGCCCAGACAATGCACAACCCACGACCTGAAGCAGAAACACCCAGTCAAATACAGCACAGATCAGCCAAAGCGTACCTGACCTGCAGACTCATAAATATAAACATACATGATTGTTGGTGCAAGCCACTGAGTTTTGTCAATATAAAATTATTACTTGAAAGGAATAAGGAGTGTTACAACTATACATCACCTTAGAATTTTATTTGATATTTGAAACAACTGCATGAAACATATAGGGCAGGTATCTCTGTTTATACATATAAGAAATTTTGGGTTGAAGACATTGAAAATTGTCTAAAGCAGTACACTCAAGCCTTGAACCAGATCTTCTGACTTCACTGCCTCCACCACATCATACAATAAATTATGCAGTTGCTTTCAAACATTTTTTTGGCCAAGATCCACAGTAAAAAATCCATTTTAAATCACAATTCAGAGACACACACACATATAAATGTAAGAAGCATTTCAAGAAATAATATTAACTCTTACTATGTGTGATGTGCTCTGACATTTCCTATTCCACCTTATTTTATTCTACTTCTTTTATTTTATCTTATCTTATATATATATATTAAGATATATATATATCAAGATATATATATCTTAAGATATATATATATCAAGATATATATATAAAGATATATATATATCAAGATATATATATAAAGATATATATATCTTAAGATATATATATATATATATATATGGCTCCCAAGTAGCTGAGACTACAGGCATGTGTCACCATACCCAGATAATTTTTTTTTAATTGTTAGTAGAGACAAAGTCTCGCTATATGGCGCAGGCTGGTCTTTAACTCCTGAGTTCAAGCAATCCTCCCACCTCAGCCTCTCAAAGTGTTGGGATTATAGGCATTAGCCACTATGCCTGTCCAATTCAACTTCTTAAAAAAAAATTTCTTGCTTCAATCTATAAAATTGATTTCACAATCCTACAATTTGAGAAGCATTCTGTACTTCAGATAATTAAAATATATTTTTACATAAATTAAGTAGAACCAAATAAAAAGTTTCATTAAAAGAAATTCTACTATACATTTTTCCTGATTTCCTAAGAAAAAATATCCAAAGAAATGAATGCAAAACCTATTTGAAAAATTATATAACATCTTAATTCAAAAGGATAAATTTGCCTGGAAAGAAAAAGAAGCATAAACTATAATACCTCAATGGTAGTGATTTATTCCTGCTAGTAAACATTATGTGACTTAAAAATTATTTCACCATCTTTAATATAAGGTGACTTGTTTGTGTAACAGAAGATGAGAATGGGGAGAAGAAAAATTACAGAACAGTAAGAAGACTAGATCCAAAAATCCTTACAAGTTAAAAGAAGGAACTGGTGGATTTGAGGCTGACAAATTTTGACAATGTGAATTTATCACTCAGAAGCCAATGGATGAATTCAAAGAATATATTTCCAAAAGTAAGGTAGTACATAATACTGAAAATTGAAACATATAATCTATCACTTGGGAGAAAATAATCATTTCTATAAAGTTCGGTGTGTGTAAAATATGAACTCATCGGAAATTTAGTATTTACTAGTTCATACTTTTATTAACTTATAGATGTTAAAATTGATTTTGTCAAATCATTAGTAAATTTTTGTCTAGAGCTGCACTAGCTTGCTTTGGCTATTTAAATTTAAGCTAATTAAAGAATTTAGTTCCTTACTTGCATTAATCACAGTGTAAGTGCTTGGTATCCACATGGTGATTCCATGGCTACCATATTGGAAAGTGCAGGTATAAAATATTTTCATCATCACAGAAAATTTTTTGGCATAGCACTGGTCTAGAATACAGCAAAATTTATTTCTAAGACTCATTCTCCAAGCTAGACACTTGGGGAACCAGCCTATGTGAACAAAAGGATATTATAAGTAGTAACTCATTTTAGAAACAGCCAAAAATGCTTGTCCCCTTCACTGTAGCAGATGCAGAAGGTTGCTGATACCATTCTAGAAATCCTGTTCATGGTTACCATTGTTGATTGCACATAACACTGACTTAATGCTTTTATTGTGGACTTAATAGTAACACTGATACCAGCTATCATTTTTGAGTGCTTACCATGTACCAAGCACTGTCTTAGCATTTTATATTTTAAAATTCCATTCTGTGTTCATGACAACCATATAAAAATAAGTATCCTATTCCTGTTTTACAGATGAGAAAACTGAAGCTCACAGATGTTAAGTAACTTACATAAGATTATACAGTGGCAGAGCTGAGATTCAAAACGGAGTCAGTCTGATTTCAAGTCCTATAATCTTTCTACTACACCATATTGTCTCCCTAAACAATCCTAGATACAAGAGAAAATAAAGAGGAAATGACACAGTCTGCCTTCTAAAACCTCTTGGCCTATAATGTGACATAGGTGGAAGACACAAATAGCACAGAGACAAAGGAGAAGATACAACCCAGATGACATGGGTCAAGTATCACGCTACCAAACACAAGGATCTCAATGTGCAAAGCCCTGGTCCTGGTTCACTCTGAAGAAGCATTTCTGCAGGAGACTTTAGGGCTAGTGACTTGAAGACGTCCTGAGGTTTGGATTTGTTTAGCCTCAAGTCCCACTGTCTACACCTTTTACAACATGATGAACTCCACGCCAGCCTAAGAATCAACGTGCAACTTAACCTTTCAGCCTTCCCAATAAAATATGCAACATTTTTGTGGAACTTTTCAGTTTTCCAATTGCTTCCAATGTGGCTATTTAATCAATCCTTACTCTAAGCAAATATTCTTTAAGGAATTTTAAGAAACCTTTTTTCTTTGCATAATGTTAACAGAAGTGGCATCAACTGATCACTTAAATTCAGAAGCACTTCCTCAGAGCTAACGTAGCTCTCAGCCAAAACAAGTGTTCAAAACAGATGAAATGGAACTATGGCAAGAAAGAAGTGCCTTTCTAAAAGTATGTGTCTAAAGAAGAGAAGAATTTAAGACATCTGATATAAAGCTGACTGTATTACATTGCGACAATACAGCAGACTTTTTGACTAAGCCAAGTTTACACCACTGTTCTGTCATGCCAGGCAAAAGAATCATTACAACTCTGTGGTCAGTTTACAAAAATGAGTTCAGGTGATATCTCTACTTTTTTGGGATAGGTTTAATAAAGACTTTATGTTTGCTAAAAATGGAAAAAAAATTGCTTTGCACTCTTATGAATGTAAGTTTCTAATCATCGTAGACAAAATATCAGGCCATTCATTAAATCTGTAATTTTTTTTCTTTAAAATAATATAGGGCCTTTTCTGCCCCTAATCCTATCATGCTTTTTCAGTGTTCTAAATGAGTAAAATATTAACAATGTTCAAGGTATTGTATGCTGACATATTTGCATACACAGATAGAGATCTTGACTTTTTATGTCTGCTGATGCTAGGAGCAGACATAAAAGGTGTAAAGGAACATTAAGATAGCCCTGGATGAGGGAAAAATCTGAAATAAGATGTGATTGTTGGAAAGCTATAAAAGAGAGGTGATACATTTTTCAAATGATGCATTGCAAAAGAGTTGTTAGGGTAATGTGAATATCGCCAAGAGTAACTGGGAGAGGTAGATTCAGATTACAGATTGAAATGGATAAAGACAACCCGAAATTGTGAGTAAAAAGAGGTGAAGTGAAAAAAGACAATGTTGAAATAAATAGAAAAGTCTTAAAATAATGAAGGAGTCAAATATATAAATCTCCTAATTATTGACCACACCAGTTATCATCTGTCAATGGTGTGGAGTTTTAAAATTGTCTGACAATAAGTTTTGCATTGGTTCAATACCAGAAAATGTATCAAGAGCTGAACTATAAAAGACAGCCATCAATCACAATGTTAAAAACCTACCACTTCAGAAGCACACCTGTCTCTTGCCCAGGTTGTATCCTTCATTTCTTACTTTTAAGGTCCCCTGTTTCTGCTCTTGAGTTTGATGTAAATGGCTCTCAAGAGATGCAATCTCTTATCACCCTGCTATGTGGTACATTTCATCCTTGTCTTCAAACATTACCATCATAAAATCAGATGGTTCATAGTTACTGCAATAGGAACATATAGTAGAGTTGCAACATGTAACAGAAAGAGATAAATGGAAGAAGTATGGGTGACTCCACCCACCATTCAACTCAATGAGTGAATGCCTTGGAGTGAGCATGAAGAGTGAGACATGACTCCACTGAGCCCTTGGTCGGTCACAGTACATGTGTACCTTTCATAGTATGACCATCTGACAACACTATGTGGTAATTTCATCTAAGAAACACGTATATTTTTCATACAAAGCACAAACATTGCCAAACACAAGTCAACTTGTTTATCGACTCCCCATTTGATTCAACAGCAATCTATCCCAACAACGAAAGGAAAATGATATGGGTTAAAATCTTTGAGATAGGGTATGAATGTCTCCAATGTGGCAGGAATATATGGCTCTAAGTGCACATAAAATCAATACAGACAAATCCATGTAGACCATTAAATTATGAGGAATTTATGAGATTTTTTTAAAGTAATTTGGTCACATGCAATATTCAACCTTTTAGGCTGAACTTGGAACATAACCCCCTCCTGAAATGTCACTCCACTGGGATGAAATACACTGAGTTTATCTTAGTAGTAGGATTTATTTCACTGGCTTCACAAATAATTTTTATTCTATGTTTATAAACATTCCAGAGGTTGAAGGGACCCGTTATACCTTACTACACTTACTAGGAGAAATTCATTGTTTTTGCCTTCACTTGTGAAGATCTTAGATTTGTCCCTACGAATATCAAGGGTCTGATATCACTGTACAGATTTTGAAAGCGGCTTCCTAATACCGCTCTTCCCCCTCACTCAGCTGGGAGTTGACTGTTTTTAGTATCTGACTACTGGAGGACTACAATGTTTACTGTATCTGTAGGAAAGACATCCCAGGAATGGTGCTCAATGACTTACAAACCCACCTAAATGAACTATCATCCAAGAGAATGTTTCTATGTTTTGTTCAGAGCTGTATCACAAGAGCTATGTTAACGAAGTTAATAAACTCAAAACATTTTGGATATTTGGCAGTTCCTTGTTTTGCAAAGCTGGTAATTCTATGGCATCTATTCTACTGCACATACTATAAAATGCTATATTGGGACATTTAAATATGATGGTCTTATAATGTTTGTGGAGAGAACATAACTAAAAAGACTAATGTAGACCTATATTCCTTTGCTTGGTATACATATAAAAGGAATCCTTTAATATGCTATGACCACCCAAATGTTATGATTTCTAAAGAAAGAAAGGCTCAAAAAAGTAACAGTTTGGCCCTTCTTTTCTTTTCTCTTCTTTTTCTTTTCTTTTTTCTTTTTTTTGAGACAGGGTCTCATTGTCTTAGTGTCACCCAGGCTGGTGAGGTTACAGTTCACTTCAGCCTTAACCTCCCTGGCTCAAGAGATTCTCATGCCTCAGCCTCCCAAGTAGCTGGGACTACACGTGTGTGTCACCATGCTGGGCTAATTTTTGTATTTTTTTTGTAGAGACGGGGTTTTGTCATGTTGCCCAGGCTGGTCCTGAACTCCTGGGCTCAAGCGATCCTCCTGCCTTGACCTCCCAAAGTGTTGGGATTACAGGCATGAGCCACTGTGTCTAGCCAGCTTCTTATTTTCTAGAAGGAAATTATGTCAGCCATGTACTTGACATTCCAATTTAATGAAAGAAAAAATCATTTTCCACTTAAAATGTTAATATATAAGACTAATTTTATACACATGTATATTTACATATAATATTTAGATATATACATCTATTTTAAGATATACATATATAATAATATATTAATATTATATATGAATGCATATATTAAATATATGTAATATATTCAAGTTGACTTATAATGCTATTTAATAAAATAGCCCTTGGTACATTAGTAAACAAAAGTACCAGGAAGAAACTGGGACTCCTTCCTTTCTTCCCTGAGACCAAGCCATGATCCCTTCCTTGGCAGAAAAGCAGAAAGAGGGTGACTGGTGAAGATCACCGCACTGTTTCTGAGGTGAAAGTCACCAGTGTAAAGGTACCTTTGACCTGTGTTTGCTAACAAATTGGCACAATTTTTAAAAATAGCAACTCTAAATTTACTTTATGTAAAAAAAAAAAAACTACACCTAACCCTGACCTAATCCTTTTGAAAGCACTTCAAAAGGATTTTCTCATGCTACACTAGCTGTATTCAAATGAAAAATAAACCTGGAGTTGCTTCTTTCAAAATGAACTGCAAAAAACCAGGAAAAAAATCTTTTCTGGTGGGACATCTCCATATAAAAAAAGTAGTCTTTCCAACGGCGAATAAAAATGAAAAATCTAAAAAGTATAAAAGCTGGTAGATAAAAGAATTACCAAAGAAAAATTATCTTTAAACAGTTACCCAAAATGCAGGAAAACATATCACAGCATAATAAAAGGAATATTCATTACAGTTATTGAGTTTTATTACCATTTGAAAATAGTTTTTTTTGCCAACTGAGAAAATCATCCAAAAGCAAAAATAAAATATAATAAAATAATTCCAGTTTAGGAAAGCAAACTGTTAATTTATTCCCTTAAACTATTCCTTCCCAAGCTCTCAATTCAATACAATAAATATTTTTGAGCACATACTATGTGCCTGCTATGTGCAATGTGCCAGACATTATATATATATATATATATATATATATATATATGATCCAGATGGCCAGATAATGTTATATATATGTGTATATATATCTACATATACATATGTGCACACACATATACACACTATATATGAATAATATCCAAGCTATTTCACTCTTCACTTTCTTTTGTAACTATTAAAATATTAATTGATTCCCTATCATTTTGATAAAAAACAAGTGCAAGTCCAGTGACCCATCTAAGGTACATCATTTCCTCCTCAAATTTACAATCATCTGGGCTACAGTAAATAACAGAAATTATTATGATACTCTTATTTAGTTTTCATAAAAATTTACAGCAGGAAATTATAAGTATTAATATTAGGGCTTCAGGACTCAGTAAGTGAAGTCTAAACATCATTTTCACATTATGTTGTTATATTTTGGGCTAATTATATTCACTTATGTCTAAACATTAAAGTTATTAATTACTCAATAGAGTAATTGCATTGAAATTATATTGAAATATAAGATTAAAAAAACTTGGTCACATTGCCCACTACTAATTACAGTGGTGTAGCTCCTGCACCATTCCCTATGTGTAGAAATATGGCTAAACACAAGTGGAAAGCAAGACTAAATATAAAAACCACACTAAAGCAATCTTAATAAATAAGAGAATGACAGGCACTTTCAAATAAGATAAAGATGCTTTCACTATCTATAAAAATAAAATAAATTTAAATGAACTGAAAATATTGCTATTCATAAAGTTATAACTGATTTTGCCTTAAGAAAACTTCATAAGTCAATTTAAATACAAGAAGTTTATTACTGACTTCAAGTTTAGAAAATATCTTTTTCATTATTAAATGTATTTACAATGCTCTCAGATTCTCATCATGAGGTTAAAAATACTTAAAAACCAACAAGGATGCCATTCATAATCCTAAATTAAATAAAGTTTTTGAAACAGTTGGTTCAAAATTGACACTATTACCTTAAATGAAGAGCAGCCTAAAGGTCATTTCAAAACAGAATTTCAACAATTTTCTATACTTCTACATATGCTTCAGATGGAATATTTTCCCAGATACTAAAATTACAGGAAAATCAACATACATGCAGGCATACTTTTCAAAGCCAAAAACTTTTCAGTGTAGATATAAAAGTATTGACAACTACAAAAGTCACAATTTCCAAATAAAGCTGGATAATTAGTCTGCTACTATTGCCATAGTAAATATAGTTTTTTAGATATGGTATCTGCTACTAAAAATTATTGTGTAAAAGAAATTGGCCCATTTATTCTTAACCAGAACAAAAGGCAATTTTTGGCAAAACTATTTTATCTCTTAGATGGTGTACCCATTTTTATTACTTTTCTACTATCACAAATTAAAACTCTTATACCAAATGGTACCCTAACAGAAACTGTCTAGAAAATAATCAAATATTCTGATTGCTAAAGGGAATATACAATGAAACTTTTGGCTTATTTTGTACCTAACTTTCAAGACTTCAATGTACAGTATTTACTTAGCAAATACAATTTCTGTTCTTTAAATACTGTGCTGCTTATATTTTTTTCTAAAGTGTACTCCTATCTAAATGGTCCCAAAAACATTTGGGAGTAAACTCCCCTGTGAACATAAAATATTTTGTTTCATAAAAAACAAAATAGGCCTTTAGGAAAAAAACATGCAGTTAGGGACGCAAGACACCTCAGTCATCATCTTAATCTATCGCCTCACTTTACAGGTGGGAACGTGGGATCCAGTGAAGTTAAACCACTCGCTAAGCCCACTCAACTGTACTAGAACTCAAGCTCCAGACTCTTCGCCGATACCCATTTCCCTTCAAATGTGGAATAATGCCAAGCCACAACGCTAACTCAGTTACAAGCATAAATAAGCTTCTATTGGCAATAATTAACTTTTCAATGCAATAAAGAAAACATATCGTCTGTTTCTCCTCAGACAACTGTTAATCAACAAGAACTTTTTCGTTTTGCTCTTTTATTCTCTTATCAGTTCTGTCAATCTCTGACAACTAGAACAAATGTAAGACTTACTCTTTTTTTTTAAGCAGCATCTTAAAGCCATACATACTATTTCTTAATTTAGAGGAAAAAAATGCATTTTCTTAGGTTTGGTTTTTGTCAATATTACTGTTTGGTATAGGTGCTAGGACAAAAGAAAATGTTTATTTTCTCTCAAACCAAGAAAACCTCAAATGTTTTTCCAGTTCAAACTAAATGATTTTGTTTTGTAGGAAACTGTATTTTAATTTTTCGCTAAATGAACTTCAAACAACTGAGAAAAGGAAGTCATATTCTTGTAGTCTGGATCACTTAATAGTTGAGACCATGGAATACAGCTCCTCTTCTTGCCTATACAAACACACCGGCTCTGGCTGAGGTCACCCCTCTCTACCTACCTACCCACCTAGTTTCTGTTGCTCCTTGGTGTACCTAATTACAGAGAACATCAGTATGAATGCACTGGTTCCCAAATCCTAAAGAGAGTAGCAGAGGTAAAGCATTACTAAAAACATACCTAAAGCATTCTCACCTGTAGGCTCTTACTAACATTTATGCTTGGATGCAAAATATTCTGACCACCCAAACAGCATGTCTGTGTTCAACTTACCTTTAAGCTGTTACTCTGCTTGTTGGTGACACAAAATAATTCCTCTTCCACTGGAAAACTGGACAATTTAACCTTATTTTGTTGGAAGGTTTTCACCAAAATTAATGAAATGTTCTTATGTGAAGAGGAAACAGCAATTTTAACAACAAAACTCGGTTTATTTATAGAGACATAACTGATTGAAAAAAAAATCCTTCTGTACTGAGACATGGTGTACGTGATCTCACCTTATGGGGAGTTTTTAGAAAACTCACTTTAGCTGTGGGTTATGTAAATATTTCTGTAAAATTCTATTTGAGGAACTTAAGAATTTATTGAACTTGGTTTTAACTCAAAAATAACCTATATTTTCTAACTAATTTTAGCAAGCAGCACCAAAATGTGAAATAGATTTTTAGCTAATATTTTGAATGTGTTATTTTAAATTAACAGCTTCCACATACAAAGGAGTAAACTCATCTCTTCAATTTATTGACCATTCTATTCCTATGTATGTATACAGCTTTTCATAGTTTAGAAAACACTTTCATATACATTACTGAATTTATATGCTGTGATAATTAGAAAACTAGCAAAATTCCTGCTTTCACCCATTTTCATAAAGAAAAATAAAATAGGCATAGAACAGAGAGATATAGGGTAAATGATTAGGACAAAAGACTTTAAAATGGAGAGTAAGTCAATAGAATGAATAGGAGAAATCTCAAAAAAATGATTTTAAGACTCAAATTTCCAATTTAGCCCATTTATCCAGGTTATCTAGATGAACAAAATGGAATTTCAGGCAGCCCCATTTCAATTTTGCCCTCTCATTGGGAGTTTCCCAACACGGGTTTATATCCTGCCAAACTACAAATCTGCTCCATATTTACAAAGGCACTTTGATTTCTTAGCCATCCATGCCCGATTTCCTCATTGCCCACCATCAATGCAAGCTTCTGTCACACGGTTCGTCGGTATCTGAGCAAGCTACTTATACACAGTAGACATAAAAATAATTTTTTTATTTGACTAGAATTATTTTGAAGAAGGCAATGGTCTGGTTCTTAAACAGAAAAATAAACATGATCTGGTTCTTAAACATCAATTAGAACAAATCATATGGAAGACAGAACAGCAAATATCAAATTACAAGGAAGCTGCAGGTCATAGGCTCTGTGATGCTCTCTGTGCTATACTATTTAGACCACTGACTTTAATGAGGATGCCACCGATGTGCTGATCAAATGTGTCTGTGACATAAACCTCAGAGGAAGAATTTATTATGGCAATATGTTGAAAAGAGGATCCAAGAGAGCTCGGAAAAGCTGACACGACAGGCCCAAACGAAAATGACCAAGTTCCAGACAGGTAAATGCAAATGTCTATATTCACCGCCCAGTTGTAGGTCAGCAGATGCGTGCCATGAGGGGTTTTAATTGAATTTTAAGCTCAATAAGAATTTACAATGAGACATATTTGATAAACAATAAGGCAAATGATAGTTGGCTCTGATGCTAGATTAACATAAGCTTAGGCAATAGCTCCACTGCTATGCACTGGGCAGTTCAAACTAGCAGTCTCATATTCAGTAATCATCATGACTCTGGAAAGCAATGTGATAAAATGGGACACAGATGGGAGAGAGATGAAGGTGGAAAAGGTAAGGATCACAGTATTAGTAAAACTAGTAAATATTAGTGTGTATTGAGCAATTATTACATGTCATGCATTGTACTATGAGGTTAACATAGATGACCTAAAATTTTACAAAATCCTACAAGGTAGACATTGTATCTATCCTCATTTTACAAAGAGGAAAACTGAAGCTTGCACATTTTCAGTAACTTGTTCAGATTCATCGGGTAGTGGGTAGTAAAATGAGAAATTTACTTGAGGCAGTCACTTGGCCATCTCTTCACCTACCTATCCATCCAGTTACTGTGTTACTTGAGGCAGTCACTTGTCCATCTCTTCACCCACCTATCCATCCAGTTACTGTGTTACTTGAGGCAGTCACTTGGCCATCTCTTCACCCACCTATCCATCCAGTTACTGTGTTACTTGAGGCAGTCAACTGGCCATCTCTTGACCCACCTATCCATCCAGTTACTGTGTTACTTGAGGCAGTCACTTGGCCATCTCTTCACCCACCTATCCATCCAGTTACTGTGTTACTTGAGGCAGTCACTTGGCCATCTCTTCACCCACCTATCCATCCAGTTACTGTGTTACTTGAGGCAGTCACTTGGCCATCTCTTCACCCACCTATCCATCCAGTTACTGTGTTACTTGAGGCAGTCACTTGGCCATCTCTTTACCCACCTATCCATCCAGTTACTGTGTTACTTGAGGCAGTCACTTGGCCATCTCTTCACCCACCTATCCATCCAGTTAGTGTGTTACTTGAGGCAGTCACTTGGCCATCTCTTCACCCACCTATCCATCCAGTTACTGTGACCCTAATTGCAATCAGGGCACTGGGGCACTGAATACAAAAGAGAATAAGACAAGTAAAAGTCTCTGTCCTCAAACAACCTACATTTTAATGGAAGAAACTGATTGTTAAAAGCAAATGAACAATAAAATAATAAAAAACTTATAATAAGCTCCATGAAGGAGGGGAATGAGGTGCTGTGAGAGAATAACAGAGTATACATTAGTAGCCAGTGAAGTAGAGACATTGAATTGGAAACCAAAAGAAAGAAAAAGAGCTGGTTAAGCAAAGGAAGAGTGGGAAAGAATATATGTGGAAGATGTTTGTCCAAAGGCCGTGGCATGTCTGAGAAGCTAAAGGCAAACCACGGAGGCTCCACTGAATGGACAGGGGAAGGGTGGATGAGAAGAGGGTGGAAAGACAGGCAGTGGGGAGATTATGCAGGGCCTTATAAACTGTAGAAAGGAGTTTGGACTCAGGTTTCTAAATGCAAATGGGAAGCCATTCCAAATTGCTAAATGGAAGAGCAATGCAATGCAATTCACGTTTTGCTTTCGCAAATGTGTTGAGTATGAACTAAAGAGGGCATAACTTTATGAAGCTAAGGTTGTGGTAAGGAAAGATGACAATAAACAAATGAGTAAGATATGGAGTAAAATAAAGCAGAAAGGGGGCAGGAGTACTCGGAAACTGGTTTACAACATAAAACAAGGTAGTCAGGAAAGTCTCACACACATGATTTCAGCGATGACTTGGAGGGTTATTTTGTGATCCACAGGATATCCCAGAGAACCCGGCGAAGAAAAAAGCGAGTCCAAAGGCTCTGAAGTGGTTGTGGGGGCAGACTGGTTAGCACCTTGCTAACCAGTGACATAAACCTGAGAGGAATAATTTATTATGGCAATATGTTGAAAAGAGGATCCAAGAGAGCTCGGACAAGCTGACACAACAGGCCCAAACGGAAATGACCAAGTTCCAGACAGGTAAATGCAAATGTCTATATTCACTGCCCAGTTGTAGGTCAGCAGATGCGTGCCATGAGGGGTCACTGTTTGACTTTGCCTTTGACTGCTACTGAGGTAGGAACCACTGGATGGTTTCAGAAGGGTGACAAGATCAGACATAGGTTGTTTTTTGTTTGTTTTTTTGTTTTGTTTTGTTTTGTTTTGAGATGGAGTCTCACTCTATTGCCCAGGCTGGGGTGCAGTGGCACAATCTCGGCTCACCGCAACCTCCACCACCCGGGTTCAAACGATTCTCCTGCCTCAGCCTCCTGAGTAGCTGGGACTATAGGCACCTGCCACCGCGCCTGGCTAATTTTTATATTTTTAGTAGAGACAGGGTTTCACCATTTTAGCCAGGCTGGTCTTGAACTCCTGACCTCCTGATTCACCTGCCTCGGCCTCCCAAAGTGCTGGGATTACAGGAGTGAGCTACCTCACCTGGCTGATAAAGGTTTAACAGACTTTCTCTGGCCCTTATGCTGTGAAGAGGCTAGATGAGGAGAAGCAGGGAGCCCCAGTTAAGAGACTGTTGCTGGCCGGGCATGGGGGCTCACGCCTGTAATCCCAGCATTTTGGGAGGTCGAAGTGGGCAGATCACAAGCTCAAGAGATCGAGACCATCCTGGCTAACACGGTGAAACCCCATCTCTACTAAAAATACAGATAAAAAAAAATTAGCCAGGCATAGTGGCGGGTGCCTGTAGTCCCAGATACTAGGGAGGCTGAGGCAGGAGAATGGCGTGAACCCAGGAGGCGGAGTTTGCAGTGAGCTGAGATCGCGCCACTGCACTCCAGCCTAGGTGACAGAGCGAGACACCACCTCAAAAAAAAAAAAAAAAAAAAGAGACTGTTGCAATAACACAGCTGAAGACGACAGTACCTTGAACTAGATGGTAGCAGTGGATATATGTGAAGAAGATATATGGACAGAAGAAAAGCATCTGAAAAAATGCTCAGTACCATTCATCACTAGGGAAATGAAAATTAAAACCACAATGAGATACCATTACATACTTACTAGAACAACTAAATATAAAAAAGACTGATCAAACATTTTCAACACATGTAACTGCTAAAATATGAGTATCATTATAAAAGGAGTTATTCTCATCTTAATTCTAAAACTTTCCATCAGACATAGCACAACAAAGACTGACCTAGGAGTGAGAAGCTCAGTCATCTCATTTAGATACTATCACTAAGTATTCAAGGTTTGTTCTTAGCTCACTATGCATTCACTCAATCAACAGACAAATATCTGTGGTAGGTCTCCTCTGTGCCGAGTACCGGACACACAATGAAGGGTAAGCTAAGACCCTGACTTTAAGGACCTTACAGTCACTTCTGGCACGTCATTTCAGTTTTGTGGGGCTCTGTCTTTCCCTCCTCATCTGTTGCACCCGCTTGTGCCCTCCAGGTACACACGGAACAGTGCCTTTGTGACTCTGTCCTGTTTGCCTGAATGGCCTTCACTTCCCACTCTCTTGTTCCCTCCAGACTGGGCTAAAATATGACTTGGATGATATATTTTTTTCTAAAATAACAACTTTATAAAGATCATCCACACACCATAGAATTCACCCACCAAAAGAATACAATTGAATAGTTTTTAGTACATTCACGGAGTTGTGCAACTATTACCACAATCGATTTTAGAACATTTTATCACCCCAAAAGAAACTCCATGCCCATCAGGAGTCCCTCCCATTTGTCCCCAATTTCAGACCTGGACAATCACTAATCTTTCTGTCTCTATAGATTTGCCCATTCCAAACATTTCATATAAATTGAATCATACAATATGTTGTCTTTTGTGACTGGCTTCTTTCATCTAACATGATGGTTTCAATTGTAAGTCTACCATGCTGTAGAATGTATCATTACTTCATTCTTTTTTACTGCCATGTAATATGTATGTATATACACACACCCCACATTTTATTTATCCATTCATCAGTTGATAGACATTTGGGGTATTGGCAGTTTGGGGCTACTATGAATAATGCTGCTGTGAACATCCGTGTAGAAGTTTTTGAGTAGCATGTTTTGATTTCTCTTGAGTATAGACCCAGGACTGGAATTGCTGGGTCATATGATATCTCTATGTTGAACATTTTGAGAAACTGCCAGAATATTTTTCAGCCTGTATGACTTTAAATTCTACCAGCAACTTATGGGGGAGTTCCAGTTTCTCTACATCCTCACCGACATTTGTTATTATCTGTCTTTTTTATTACACTTATCCAAAGTAGATGTGAAATGGTTTCTCATCTTGGTTTTGGTTTGCATTTTCCTGATAGCTAATGATGTTGAGCATCTTTTCACATGTTTATTAATCATTTGTTAATAATATAGTTATTATTAACATATCTTCTTTAAAAAAAGTCTATTCGGATCTTTTGCCCATTTAAAAATTGAGGAGTCTTTTTATTATTAAATTGTAAATGTACCTTACATATCCTAGATACAAGTCTCTTATCAGATACATGAGTTACCAAAAATTTTCTCCCGTTCTGTGGGTTGTCTTTTTTCTTGATAATGTTCTTTAAAGGTCAAAAGTTTTTAATTTTGATGACATTCAATTTATCTATTTTTTTCTATTGTTCTTTGTGCTTTTGGCATCATACCTAAGAAACCATTACCTAATCCAAAGTCACTAAGATGTATGCCTATGTTTTCTTCTAAGAGTTTTCTAAGTTTAGCTCTTACATTTAGTCTTTCATCCATTTTGAGTTAATTTTTGTCTACACTATGAGGTAGGAACCCAAGTTCTTTCTTCTACCTGTGGGTATCAGGTTTTCCCAGCACCGTTTACTGTAAAGTCTGTTTGCTCCCTATTGAGTTTTATCATCCTTGCTGAAAATCAATTGGCTGTAAATGTGTAAAATCTTTCTCGACCCTCTCCCGCCACAGTAGGCCACACCCTTTGCTGAGCCCCCAGCACATTTAACTTCCTCACCAAACTATAAGAGTTGTTAAGAGCAGTAAATACATTTTTATTTTTCATTGCAACCCCTGTGCCTATTTGTTCGCAACACATAATAGGTTATCACTAATTATTAGTTAAATAAATGGCTGCATGGAAATAAGGTAATTACTCCCAGCTGACTCACAGTCTAATCATATACAGAATGGAGGAGGTGGACTAAGTTATTAAAGTCTTTTTGACCCTTGGTGCCCACCAAGCCATTGCTCTTTATTATCTGAGGCCTTTCCTTCCATCCTTTATATGTGGCCATTGAAATAGGAAAGACTAAAGACAAAAGTTACCTTCTTTTTTTTTTCTTGTTTTTTTGAGACAGAGTCTCACTCTGTTGCCCAGGCTGGAGTGCAGTGGCACGATCTCAGCTCACTGCAACCTCCGTCTCCCAGGTTCAAGCGATTCTCTTGCCTCAGCCTCCCGGGTAGCTGGGAATACAGGCATGTGCCACCACGCCTGGCTAATTTTGTGTATTTTTAGTAGAGATGGGATTTCACCGTATTAGCCAGGATGGTCTCGATCTCCAGATCTCATGATCCACCCACCTCGGCCTCTCAAAGCGCCGGGATTACAGGCATAAGCCACCACACCCAGCCCAAAAGTTACTTTCATAAATTCCATTGCTATGTGGGTAAGAAGCATCTTCTGAAAAATGCCAAAGTACATAAAAGTTATTATTATATATTATTATTACTTTTCAGACAGGGTCTTGCTCTGTTGCCCAGGCTGCAGTGCAGTGCATGAACACAATTTATTGCAGCCTTGACCTTCTGGGCGTGAGTGATCCTCCCACCTCAGCCTCCCATGTAGCTGGAACTACAGGCACATGACACCATACCTGGGTAATTTTTTGATTTTTTTTTTCTTTTTTTTGTAGAGATGGGGTCACCCCATGTGGGCTAGGCTGGTCTCAAACTCCTGGGCTCAACGATCCTCCCGCTTTGGGACACCTGAAGTGCTAAGATTACGGGAGTAAGCCACCATGTCTAGCATGAAGTTATTTTTGACAATCAGCAGTGGTTGTAGGGGAAAAGGGATTTTCATACCAGTAATGGTTTTTTAAAATCCATTATTGTGGTTCCCTTCTGAAAATCCTGATGCATTATTATACTGATGGATAGGTGGTCATGTTTGCCTCTTCTGAGTTATAGTTTAAGGTGAAACAGTATAAACAGGAAAAAAAAAAAGCCCAATTCTTCTTAGTATAAATGCCTTTAGAATGTCTTCCTCTAAAGACTTTCCCATTTTCTCTTCCCACTTCCCCCACCACCCCCCTCCGCCACTACTTTTCTTTTCTCTTCTTGTTTTTGTAACTAAAGATAATTCTAGCATCTTTCTTGCTCTCCTAGCCTTTGAAGTAAGTCTATGGTATGTCAAATTCAGCATTGAGATACTTCAAACTTCAGGTTCTGCTCAAGAAAAATCATTAGTAAGTCACAGTAAGGTTATAGATTAATAAGATATATAGAAAGCTATATATCTACATATAGATATAAAAATACATACAGATATTTGACCTATTCGTTAGTCTGTGTTGACGCCGCCTTTAAAATGAAACATGTCTGGTTCTTATTATATAAAACCTTGCATAGCTTAATTCGCTATACACATAGTGGACCTTCAGTAAATTAGGGAAGAAACACTGACCCTCCTACAGTTCTACGATAAATTTAGTTGAAAATGACACCCTAAAGTTTCTAATGCAAACTAGGATATGACAATCACCTCTCCATATGAGTGAATTCAGATTTCTTTGCAGAACATTCTAAGCAAGCTAAAGAAGAATCCACACCAGGTGCAGTGGCCCAGGCCTGTAGTCCCAGCACTTGGGAAGGCAGAGGTGGAGGGATGGCTTGAGCTCAGGAGTTCAAAACCAGCCTGGGCAACATAGCAAGACCCTGACTCTACAAAAAAATACAAAAAGAATTAGCCGGGTGTGGTGGCATGCACCTGTGGTCCCAGCTACTTGGGAGGTGGAGGCGGGATGATCACTTGAACCCAGGAGGTCAAGGCTGCAATAAGCCGAGATGGTGCCACCGCACTCCAGCCTGGACAACAGAGTAAAACACCAAATCCAAAAATAATAATATTAATCATAAAGAAAGAAAGAAGAGTCCAACAGAAAAGGTAGCATTTGAAATAATCTTTCGAGTAGAACAATTCTTTCTCTTCCATCTTAAGATCTCCTTAAAAGTTTATTTTTACCTCCCTTGTTTCCTTGGCAGCCACACTTTCTATAAAGATATGAGCATCCCCTTGCACTTTAATGGGAACTTTCAATGACAGCTTGACTCATGAAGAAAGGCTAATACTACTACTTGTATAATTTATTACCATGGAGAGAGGGTAGGGGACAGAGAGAGAGAGAGAGAAGGTATCAGGACTTCAGTTGTAAGTAGAGAGATTTTACACAAAGAAGAATTTTCCATTCCTATAGGAAACTCCAGAAATTTTCAGGGATGGCAGAAGGCAGGCCAGAAATAAAGACCCTGCAGCTTTCTTGTCTTTTTCCTAAATGTAAGTGTAACAAATCCACTTAAGTACAGATGTTAACACCAAAAAGAGTTAAATTAACTTGACCATCTGTTAAGAAGAGTAATATGAAAACTCTAAACACCTTGCAACTCATTAACACTCATGAGCAGCCTACAGTTAGATCAGGAATCTCTGTGTAGCGTGATCTGTCTCACACTGTGTGTCTAACACTCATGAACAGCCTAGAGTTAGATCAGGAATCTCTTTGTAGCGTGGTCTGTCTCATACTGAACTCCAGTGAGGGTCAGAAAAACATGCCAGGGATCTGTAAAACCTCTAAGACAATTGCAAAATTGTTTTTGGTTTCATTTTGATGATTTATTTTAAAAAGAACTCCCAGAGCAAAATCTTAAGATGATCATATTCTAGGTCATCTGTGTCCAGAACTACCACAGCTTTTCATTCCATGCTTGCATTTATGAGGGCAACAAGTGAAAACAGAAAGTGAAAGCATTAACTATTAATAGTGCGTTTCTCTAGTGGGAATCCACCAATGTATTCCTGATCATCATAAGTTCACACACCTAAGAAACTCTGGCCGAAGAGATTTACTTTCACAGGTCTTGCAAAAGCTGGCTACTCTCACACAATACTACCTTTGACAGTTTGCCAGTGCCTCAAATCTTTCCAGTAGAAATTTTAATTCAGAGTGGGGCTTTAATCCTTGTTGCAAATTAGATGATGTCTGTCTTGTAAGTAAACTTAACTCTTTACAAGGCTAGACATTTTATTGTTCTATTACCAATCATAACGACAATGTCTAAAATTGCAGATGACAGTCAAAATTCATTTTTACAATCTTAACAAAAGTGTCATGTTTATAAAGTGAAAGTGAATAACTGGAAAACACAGAATAAAACTTGAGGCTCCATGCAATTTCTGTTGATTTTATGAATATTTAATTCACAATTAAGAGGGGCAAAGAAATACTTCCTGTGTTTCTAGAAATGTAAGAATTTAGAGCTGGAGAAAACTTTTGCTACCACTTGTCCAAGCTTCTCACTTCACTGGGAAATAAACTGAGGCTCCGAGAGGTTTGCTCAGGAAATTAGCTGGAAAAGCTAAATCAGAAAGTCATGTCTTTGTACTCATGGTCCTTAAGTAAAGTAGTACCCTGTGTGATCTGTGTTTCACCTTTCATCAACAGTCATGTGCTAATCCTCCACAAATCAAGATAATTGTCAATTCTTTATTTCTAGGAAAACAATCCTATATGACTCTAACACTGTAAATAAAATGACATTTTATTTATGTTATCTGAAATTTGAAAAATCTTAAAATTTTTCCATTACATAAAATCTACTACAAAGCAAATGAAATACATATGCATACATTCCCAAACGATACCATGACTTCTGTGCCTGACTGCAGGGCATACAGTATATTACAAGGAGACAATTATATTGGGATTCTGAGTGTTACTAAAACCCATTTT
Organism: Gorilla gorilla gorilla; assembly: GCF_029281585.2. Classification (NCBI taxonomy): domain Eukaryota; kingdom Metazoa; phylum Chordata; class Mammalia; order Primates; family Hominidae; genus Gorilla; species Gorilla gorilla. The sequence continues at coordinate 12,115,586 of NC_073224.2, forward strand.
CTATGAGCAATCTATTACAACAGAGAAGTGGCACTTGAAATATGGAGGTCAGTTATACAAAAATGCTATGGAATCAAAAGACACATATGTTCTTGGATGCACCCTCCTTTTTCACCCCCATTCCTTCGCTCAAGCTGCCATGTTGAACCTTCTAACCAAATAAATTTCTTCTTCTATCCGTGCTGGGCAACATTCTTTTTTTTTTGAGATGGAGTCTTGCTCTGCTGCCCAGGCTGGAGTGCAGTGGCACAATCCCAGCTCACTGCAACCTCCGCTTCCTGGGTTCAAGCAATTCTCCTGCCTCAGTCTCCCAAGTAGCTGGGATTACAGGCGCGCGCCACCACACCCGGCTAATTTTTGTATTTTTAGTAGATGCACAGTTTTACCACGTTGGCCAGGCTGGTCTCGAACTCCTGACCTCAAGTGATCTGCTTGCCTCAGCCTCCTAAAGTGCTGGGATTACAGGCATGAGCCACCACGGCTGGCCCTAGGCAACATTCTAACCATCCTGCAAGGATGTTATTTTCCCCTCCCAAATTCCCATGCCTTTTGCATTTTGCTGATAGTTACTATGTTCTCTTTGACGTATATTTATTGGCATACCTGGTTTACATACTCCTTTCTGACAGAAATTGATTATAGATAAGTAGAGTGCACATAATATATGGTTATTGAATTAAAGCAACATATGAAGTTTAGGGCAAAAGGGCTCTAAATCTGTCATAGTGGCTGTTCTCAAAATCTAACTTACTATCATTTTCTCTTACAGGTATATGTAAATGGCCACAGTAAAGTGATCACTATGAAGAATAAGGAGCAACACAGAAAAAATGCTTAAGATAATGTTAAATGAAAAAAGCAAAAACCAAAACTAGAATCTATTTATATTTGCAAATATTATAGATGCATAAGTACAAAAAGTGGAAGGTAAAACAGAAAAATAAAAACAATTTGCACTGTTGGGTGATGGAATTACTGGCTTCTGTTAATGTGCTTATGTTTATACAATAAATTTTTTTAAATGTATGCATATGTAGTAATTAGTGATATTTATATTGGATATAGGTACTAATATTTCTGGACTATAAACAAAAAGAAAGCATATGTAGTTGTCTTATGTCTAATGTCTCTCAGCTTGTTGGGCTGCATGGACACATTTAAAGAACTGTCACTACCTGGTAGCTACCAGAACTGCAGAGTTGGTACCTGAGAAGGCACTTTGCAAGTTGGCAGTTGGCTGGTGAGTCAACTTTTACAGTCAAAACAAGCATGCAAAAAAATGTTCAAAGAACCAAAATACATGTCATCCACTGAAACTGAAAATATAGCAAACATTATATTTCTTCAGGGCACACAGGAATATTCTTAGAGTCCAGTTTACGGTTTTCTATTCCCATCCAAAGGCAAACATTTATTTCTTAATGTTTCTCCTATAAGGCATATTATTTCTAAGAAAGCTTGTTTTATTTCCTATTTGTACTCTTATCTTCTAAATATACCTAAATTGCTATTTTCAGATGTGTTGTCTCTGCTTATACATTTGATTTTGTAAAATAAATTATTATGTTAAATAGCATTATCATCTTTCTTGGAAAATCAAATAACAAGCAGAAATTAATAGATTCTTTTTTGAGCATGTTAATTGAAAAGTCAGTGTTTCTATGAATGAGGTATACATACCCTGCCTCAGAAAACAACTGCCTAAATCATTAACAACGTGACTAAATGCTAAATGCCCCAGTGATCTCCAACTCAGTATTATTCGCTGGATTGATTTGGAACTGCTTCTTTATGCAGAAAAATTGAATTATATTTTTTTACTGCTAATTTTGTGATTTTACCAACATGATGATTTTAGATGAAGAAAGTAATTTGGCACAGCGTTTTAGAAAAATAAGTTCAATCAATAACTTAGACTTTTATTAAATGAACATATTCTAAATTATTTGTATAATCCAATAAATCCTACTTGTCCCATTCAAGCATCATCCAGGACAAGAACAAAAGAGGCTGATTTATTAGACATATGTTAGGCTGAAGAATTTTCTCAGAATTCTTGGTTAGGCTGTGATAAGAACACAAATTTCTCTAAGTATGCTGAACAATGCTTTAGGGCATACTTAGAGAAGATGCTATAAAAAAGCTTTATTGCATCACACACATGGAACCAGATTCTCCCTCTCATGGGCTGTAGCCAGCATGAAGTTCACACTACATTAATTTGCACTTGTCGATATGCTGCTTTGCAAGTATTCTTAAGGCATGTTCGAATGTGTACTCTGACTCCTCAACTAGAATATAAACTCCCTAAGGGTAGGACCTGGGTCTCCTAGTTATTACCCCCACAGTGTCTAGCATACTGGTCTGGGTAAGCCAAGCCCTCTGGAACTGCTGTTGTCTTCGTAGGGAGCAGGGACAAGAATGTGCTAAGTCTACAGACTGAAAGAGGGTGTGAAGAATACTGGAGAGCAACTCTGTCATCACCAGGACCGAGTGATTACATGTACCAAAGGCAGGCCCAAATGGCCCCTCTCCCAGTCATTTTGTAGAGGGAGAAGTGAGACTGCAGGTGGTAGTTGGATAAGTTTCTGAAGTCTGGCTCTTGAGAAGTCATCCATTATCTTAGCATATTCCCCAAAAACCTTCTGAAAAAGAGTACATAGCTTTACAGACACAAAGCAGAGAATAGAACGGAACAGGATTTTACTTTAATCTGTAAGCGCTAGGTTTCAAGTAGAAAAGACTAACACTGCTGTTACCCACTTTTAAAAGATACAACGATGTCTTTCTAGGACGCTTCCAGAATCAAACAGAAAACTGGACCTCAGAGGTCCATGAGCTGGGTCTTCAGGTAAATCATATTGCTGCTACTATTTAAAACTAAAACTTCCAGGGAAAAGGTTCCATGGCCTGTTGCAGCAATTTCAATCTTCTTACTGTCAGAAAATTCTTGTTTCAGGCTATTGTGATTTGTAGTTGCTGTAGTTAAATCTCTTTGTTCTTGTTCTGTCCATATTGAAGACTCAAATCAGGTGTTTAACTTTTTCCTTGAAATAATTTGTCAAATCCTTGAAGATGTGAAGCAATGGTGAAGTCTTCTCTAAGTAAAAGGTACAATTCTTCAACTTTTCTTTATTGCTTATATATTTCTCTAACTTTAAAAAGGACTGACATAGGCCGGGCGCAGTGGCTCACGTCTGTAATCCCAGCACTTTGGGAGGCCGAGGCAGGTGGATTGCCTGAGCTCAGGAGTTCAAGACCAGCCTGGGCAACACGGTAAAACCCTGTCCCTACTAAAAAAGAACAACAACAACAAAATAGCTCGGCGTGGCGGCGTGCTCCCATAGCCCCAGCTACTTGGGAGGCTGAGGCAGGAGAATTGCTAGAACCTGGGAGGCAGAGGTTGCAGTGAACCGAGATTGCACCACTGCACTCCAGCCTGGGCGACAGTATGAGACTCCGTCTCAAAAAAAAAAGAAAGAAAAAAGGACTGACTTTTAGGGCTTGCAGGCAGGCCTTCTTCTCCTTACACAAAGCCATACAATATAGATGCACTTCTTCCAACAGTCTAGTTAATTCAACTGAATTTAGGCGATAATTCCTGTGTCCTTACACACCATCCTTAATGTCAGTGTCCAAGTGCTGAATCACTGCTGTAGATATGAGCAACCTTCAAATCCTCTTTTGCCCTCATTTTTCCAGCCAAAATTTTCGGATCTATTTCTTTTGCAGAGATACCCCACCCTAAATATTTGCTTTGATTGCTCCATTAAAGTCATTTCAAACTTGATGTTTTCTACTCAATAGTAGCCACAACTCCAAAATTATAATTTATACAGTACCGGTAAAAAAAAAAAAAAGAAAGACGCTTTCTATATCAGCCTTCTTATCTCTGAAAAATAAAATTGGAACCAACCTAAAAACAAAATTGTAAATATAAAATAATACGTTATTTACACTCCCATCCAAGCCACTAGTAAGTCATGTGCCACTAATAAGAAAATGCCATGATTATCAGTGATACACTCGCTGAGTAATGCCATTAGATTTTTAAGAGACTAAAGATGTGGCACATTTGTTATACTGCAAAATACTCTAAAACCATTGTTATTCTTTAAGATACACGGCTCTTCAAACTCAAAGCTCAGCATCCCAGTAAGTCAGAGGAAACCTAAAAAATACAGTCGTATTTCTATACTCAAGGTAGGGATTGGCAACTTTTTCTGTAAAGGGTCAGACAGTAAATATTTTAGGCTTTGTGGGCTATATGGTCTCTACCACAACTCCTCAACTCTGCTATTGTTGCAGGAAGTAGCAATAGGTGATACATATATGAGTAGGTATGGCTGAGTTCTAATAAAACTTTATTTGTAACAAAGCAGGCCAGATTTGACCTATAAGCTGTGGTTGGCTAACACTTTTTTATGAATACTGGGCACATTAGCATATTGAATATGCATATGTGTCTGTATATGTGAGTGGGGATAGATACACATATATTAGTATGCAAAATCTCCATTTGCCCATCCCCCTGGTCATGGCAGTTTCTTGGGCACGTGATCAGTGCAGTCACACATGTGCTGTTCAGAAGGGCCCGTACACTTGCAGTTTAATACTCTGTGGTCAATGTCTTGAAATTATTAGCAATCGTATCTTAGAATTGTGTTTTTGTTTTGTTTTGTTTGTTTTGTTTTTATCCAAGACAGGGTTTCGCTCTTGCTGCCCAGGCTGGAGTGCAGTGGCGTGATCTCGGCTCACCACAACGTCCGCCTCCCGGGTTCAAGCAATTCTCCTGCCTCACCCTCCTGAGTAGCTGGGATTACAGGCATGTGCCATCATGCCCGGCTAATTTTTTTTTGTATTTTTAGTAGAGACGGGGTTTCTCCATGTTGGTCAGGCTGGTCTCAAACTCCCGACCTCAGGTGATCCGCCACCTCGGCCTCCCAAAGCGCTGGGATTACAGGCGTGAGCCACCGCGTCCGGCTAGAATTGTGTTTTGTAGGTGTACTCTGATGGAACAATGGAGACTGAACTCCTACATGTGGTCTCATCTTTCCACTGCCTCACTGCAGCCCTAGGCAGTTCTCAGAAATATACTCCTCTCCAGCTTCCTCTATCCCGCCCTGCCCTGCTGCTGGGGTGGGTCCCTCCACCTAGGGTGGGACCAGGGCACTGGGGGAGGTGCGTATGTCACTGGCGGAGGTGTGTGTTCTCCTGTGTCTTTTGCCCCTGGCAGAATCCTGAATGTGTGTTTAGAGAGGATTGAGTCAAGTGTGCCCATCCCTGCCATCTTAGAGCTGGACAGGGAGGTAAGAATTCCCGCCCCAGGCCGGGCGCGGTGGCTCATGCCTGTAATCCCAGCACTTTGGGAGGCCGAGGCCGGCGGATCACGAGGTCAGGAGATCGAGACCATCCTGGCTAACACGGCAAAACCCCGTCTCTACTAAAAATACAAAAAAAAAAAAAAAAAAAATAGCCGGGCGTGGTCGTGGGCGCCTGTGGTCCCAGCTACTCGGGAGGCTGAGGCGGGAGAATGGCATGAACCCGGGAGGCGGAGCTTGCAGTGAGCCGAGATCGCGCCACTGCACTCCAGCCTGGGCGACAGAGGGAGACTCCGTCCTAAAAAAAAAAAAAAAAAAAAAATGCATGTCCAGCCTGGGTTGGTGAGGGAGGAGGGGCAAGGAGAGAGAGACTGAAGAAGAAAGGAAAATGTTTTATATTTTAGTTCTTTTTAATATCACTTCTTTCCTGCTTTCTGAACAAAAGGGTCCTGTATTTTCACTTTGCACTGGGCCCTAATCAAAGGTTAGTGGCTATAAAGAATCGTCTTCTCAGATTAATTTACCAAAAGGGAAGTTGACAAAAAAAACTCTATTTCTGCATCACTCATTTCAGGTCAGCTCATCCTTGTCATGTTAGGGCCTCCTGCAACATGTCCAAATCTTAAATATAAGGCTGTGAAATTAATGCTAAATTTGGGGTTTCGGATGCGAGGAAGCTCCTTTTGGGATATGATTATCAGGAATGCTGCGTGGTAGCCATTTCCTTCACATACTTTGCTGCAGGATTAATTTATACCTCTTTAGAATGACAATGAGGCATTTTATAAAAATACAGCACAATCAAAACATTATGTACAAAATTTAACAGACAACAACAAAGAAAGATGAAATTTTACTAAGAGTTCTGTTTATTTCCTATTAAAAAGGGTAACACCAGAAAATTGGACATACAAAAACATACTTGTTCTCCTAATTTGAATAAACCAACTGTAAAATAAACATTTTTGAGACACAGAAATGTGAATATAGGCTGGGTGTTATTTGATATTAAAGAAGTATTGTTAACATTGTTAGGTATGATAATGACATAGTATGTAAAAATATCCTTCATAGATCCACATGGGTATTTATGAATAAAATACCATAAGGTCTGAGATCCATTTAAAATACTTCTGCAAAAGAAGAAAAAGAGGTAGAAGAAGAAGATAGAAGAAGATGAGAAGGTGGAGCAGAAAAAACATGACGAAGAAGATGAAGGTGACGATGAGGACAGAAGTAGAGAGAAAAAAGTGAGATAGATGGAATAGGATTGAGGAGGAGGACTGGCAAAATGATGAGTGATGGAATAGGACTGAGGAAGACGACTGGCAAAATGATGAGTGTAGGTGATGGAAATGTGAGGACTCATTACAATATTCCCTATACCCTCATACATGTTTTTAAATTCCCCTGATCAAGTGTGTGTGTGTGTATAACCATTGCCTAAAAAAATTTCTCATAAAAATCAAAGAGCATATTTCACATTCTCCTCCATACCAAATGCCTCTTTTTCTGGTGCAAGAAGCATCCTCTGAGGCTGACAGGAATTCTTTAAGCTGAAGAGATACAAAGGAGTTGATGGGAAGGATAATCCGCCCATCAGTTCCTGACACAATATAAAGAAGAAAAGAAGAAAGTGGGTGGAAGCGACTGCCATTGTCACTCTCCTAACCTTTCCTTCTAATTATGCCAGAGCCAAGGCTCAGGTCACAAGGAAAATTATTTTGGTGGTCAACCATTTGCCCTATTTTGTATCATCAAAAAAGCTCTTGTTCTCACACATTCCAATCTCACAGTTTCCCACCTACTTTAAAAATGTATCAAGTGGTCAGATGAACTAAAATATGAATAAAATGACTATATTATGAAGAACACCTTGTTTGCAAACCTACAGATAGCCTGCTTGTGATGCTGAACTGTAAGATACACAACGCTTAAACATTTAATCTACTTTATATTATTGTAGGTATTTCAGATAAATGCTCAACATGCCCCGCTTTTAAAAGTTAAATGTAAATTTCTCTCTTGAGTGCAGATGGTGGCCAAGCAAAGTAGTTCTTTGGTCTCACAGACAGAAGGTCAGGTCATGGCTGAAAGACCAAAGAACAATTGCTGCTTTGCTACTCCAAATCATCCATGGAATGAGACACCACGACTTCTTTTCTGAAACTGTCTGTTCAATACAAAACAGTTAAAAAGAGTACCTATAAGATTTCCTCACATTCCGTCTGGGAAAAAAAATGGAAACAAGCACATCACTTCACAACAAACATCTTGTAACTGTTCAGAGGTTTTATTCCAAAACTGTGACCTCCTAAAAAAGGCACATCTCTATCTAAAAACATACCACTAAATGTCATTATGAAAACTACCATTGTTTCACTGTTTTCAGAAAATGTTTACAAATGAAAACTGCTCCTTGTAAATCCTGCAACTTTAGCCTCCATACCATCATGGATTAATTAAAATGAGATTTAATACTGCAAATACTTCTAATATTGCAAATGCTTCTAAACAAGTTATTCCTTTACAAGTGATATTATACTCCTATTGTCCCTGATCTTTTTTCCTCTAGAAAATTATAATGGAATTTTAAATAACTGAGACTCTTTCCTGATGTATTTTTGCAGTTAGTCCAAAATATTATGCTGTCATAATGCTGTAGAGTAATACGAAAGGCCAAAAGTATGCCAATATATTGATTCCTTTTAAAAAAATTACAATATATCAGGAAAGAAAAGTTATCTGTGATAAACTTAGTAGACCTAGGCCTTCAGTCCCTGACAGAAAGCATTTTCCATTCCACTATCAGGCACGCCCCCAACTGGATGAAATAAAATGTTTCATTATTTGCACATGTTAATAATTAAAAGTCTTCTGAAAATGTAAAACCCATTACAACACCAAATATAGTGGTACAAAAGCAGAATTTTACTTTGGTTGCCAGGATTTTAATTTAGTACTAAGGATTTCAGTTATGATGTGAAAAGCTTTTTGTTCTAATTTTCATTATCACTTTCATTTTCAATACCTTTCCCAATTGTCTTTGCATCATTTGTTGTAAAGACTTCATTGGCTCAAAAGAGAAAATATGTTGGAAAATATGATGAAAAACCTCGAACTAGAAACATATTTGAAAAAAACTTATTTGGAGTGACCTACTTCTAAATTCTAAAACAATTATTTTAAAATATTGACACTAAGAACCCAGTCTTACTATTTTAATTGAATAAACAACCTGCTTTCATTGAATACAAAGAATAAAAACCTTCAAGGTCCTGTACTGTAACATTAAAATAGAAAATCAAAAGTCAGCCTATTAGAACTGCCTCTCTAAAAACTTTATCCATGTTGTCAACTAAAATTGGAGTTATCTACTTCATCTCAATAAAGATATAACATAAAACATCTGTTCAAACTGAAATTAAAGTACGCAGCTTTTATCCACTAACATTTCTAACGTCACTGTATTTAGGCTTCACGAACAAACGTATTCATGGTTATCTTAGTTAAAACTGGTTTCACTCTGCCAACAATCAATTTGATTGACATATTTACATATCAACTCATCTCATCTTACGAATTTTAAACTTTTTCATTTAAAATTGGATTCAAGTTGGCATCTTTCAAGAACTTTATGTATGTATATTTTAGGTTCAAACTGTGCATTAGAACATTTCTTTTTACTTTTGTAAGTAATAGATACACATATCCAAATGTATATTTATGACCTGTCAGATTGGAATTTTATATGCATGCTGTTGTATTCTCACCATTTCATGTGAAAGGTGATAATTTTAGGCAACTATAAAAGAAATTTTCCTAACAGTGTAAACTGGATCATCCCATTAGTTAGAAACAATACAAATAAATAAATTAGGACTAAAACAACATCAACTTGAGAAAGAATGTTACTCATATCTATAATTGCTGCAATTATGCTGTGTCCTCTCTTACCTGATCTTTAATTTCAAGATCCCTGTTAGTTTTTGCTCTGAACTCTCTGTGCTCCTTTTCTGCCTCATCCTTCTCCATGTTGGTTTTATTCAGCTGATAGCGCATTTCTCCACACACCTGTTAGATTGTAAAAAACTGGATGATTACCTGCTGGAATCTACCAGGCAATGCCTGCAATTAGATCTTTTGGTGCCCCCTAGAGGTCATATAGATAAAATACAACAAAACTTTTCTAAGAATGCCATTTTCTATTAGACTATTGAACGTAGCTTGTTAAGATTCAGAAGCAACATCAGGGATTATTGATTCTAACAACTTGAAATTACAGATAAATAAATGCACAACTAAGGAATTTAAGTAATGTGCCCAAGATTATTTTATGTAACAGTTTCAATTGCATATTATCAACCAAAATGCACTATCATCTAACCTTTAAATAGGTAAAGTTAGTAGTTAAAATGTTAAGCTATGTTATTATTCATTCACATTGATACAGTTAAATATTCACTCTATATTACAAAGGTTTCTTTTAAAGACTTCATCAGTTATGCTCTTTAAAAGGAAATGTATAAAGGAATTTTTGTCTGCTGATATACTATTGATATCTAGGTCTGTAATATCCAGTATTGACTGCAAGGTTTGCAGATGTCGTCTTATCATACACAATACGAGGTATTCAAGTTAAGGAAGATTTTCTGGCAAAAGCCATAGACTGGAACTAAGCACACTATGCACTTATGACTGTAACATTCAATATAAAAGGAAAATATGCATTTAAATGAAATAATTGTAATACAGCATCAATAATGAACACACATAGTATCTTAAAAGTGTTGTGTATCATCCTCTATACTTAACACTAAGAACTTTGTTTTATTTATTTTTTCGAATCTAGGACTGCTACAGAAATGGAAATATATTTGAAAAGTGTAATTAGCAGATAAATCTAAACAAGCAAATTATGGGCCTTTTGAGAGAACTGAGAACCTATAGAAAGTTCAATTAATGTACAAGTCAGCTAAGTTGGCTTCTAATTTACTAATATATGGCTCTTAATATATTATCTCACGGTTATGCTTTCTTGGAACTTTTCAAGTATTTGGTATTTCTCCAAAAATAATGATTTTGGAAACTTTAGAAATCAGTTTCATCATTACTGAGGTATTAGAATAGACTAAGGTATAAAACCTATATGCATTTAAGCTGGGTATGGTAGCGCATGCCTGTAGTCCCAGTTCCTCTGGAGGCTGAGGCAGAAGGATGGCTTCAGCCCGGGAGCTCAGGACTGCAGTGTACTGTGGTAGTGTCTGTGAATAGCTACTGCACTCCAGCCTGCACAATACAACAAGATCCTGTCTCCAAACAAACAAAACAGAACCTTAAAAGTAATTTTAAAAATAAATTAATCTATGTTAAAAAGCTATAGTGACAAGACAGAAGAAAAAGTCAACAGGCTTCTCCCTAGTTAGCCCTCAGAAAGCTAGAACGATAATGAAGTTATTAAAAATTCTATTGGAAGTTCAAATGCCTTCAATGTGAGAGAGTTTATTCTTCCCATTTCAAAAATTATAAATTTATAAAAACTGTTAATTTTAAACCTAAATAAAATTACAAATTCAGAGTGACAGGAAAAAAATGAGGAGCCATACTTTATTTTCTTTCTCAATTGTTCACTATTACTATTTATGTCTATGAATAAAATGGAATAAAACCCCGAACTGATAACATCAGAAGATAATAATTATACAACCACGATGTTTAAAACCCAACACCAATACAAACTGGTTATGTAAAAACTGTTTAAGCAGCAGGTCTTATTTAAAATTATTTTATCCCTTCATTTTACTCCTACGGTTCCCTGCTTTACTACTTTCAGTTCAGCATTTGCTATGTTTATCCACAGCACTCAAATTCTATTTCAAATAAATTAACACATTAAATTGAACCAGAACTATGTTATCTCCACGTTGGAAGCAACTTCAAGGCGATTTAGTCTAATCGCTCTTCTGATGCATATGTCCTTTCAGCTAGTTCTTGAGACAGAGAATTCTCTCTCTGCTGTACTGATTTCAACAGAAAGCTGCCTCTCTATTATCAACTGAAAACTGTCTTATCATAGCTTTCACCTATAAATCTAGGTTAAGTATTCCCATCCTTCTGAACTAATTCCTTCACTTCCACCCTATCTCCACACAAAAATTTGAGCTTCTTAAACTTCTACATTAGCTAATAGGAATTTTTTAAAGCAAATGGAGAATTATAGAAACTCAAGAAAAAGGGTAAAATGGCTCCCTTTCCTAATACATGTTAAAATTAATTTTAATTACTGAATTATAGAGCAACAATGGCATTACAAATATGTCAAAATTTAGGAAAATCCATTGAGGAATAAAAGGTAATATGCAAAGAGTATTTTAAGCAAATTATCTGTGTATTTAGTGGTAAAAAATAAATTGATTTTATTAGTTTCTTAGTTTTAAAGCAATTAACTATTGAAATCTAGATGGACTTCTAGTATTTCTTACAATATGTATCTTAATCATTGCCAGTAAAGACCATTAAACATTTTAGTTCTTGATTCACGAACCAGTGATGCCCATAGCACAGACAATGTAGTATTTTAAAGTATAAATTTAAGCACCAATCAGATCATGTAGTATTAGAATCTTTATTTTAATGACCAAGTCTGAAAAGGAAAAGGAAGTGGAAGATTTTTTATGTCAAGCACACCTTTTAAGTTGTCAATATATGTCTTTGGCAATTATTGTAAACACCAACCTTATGCTATCTACGGCAAAAACAAGGCACTCTTAATTAATTTAGAAAAATGAGGTTTATCAAATATTCAATAATTAAAGTAATATAACTCTATTTATTTGTAAGTCTGTCTCTGCCACTTAACCCTTAAGCTCTTCAAGGCCATGACTGGTGTCTAATTCATCCTTGCACATGCAATACCCACTGAGGGGCTGCATACAGTAACTGAATGTTTGCTGAGTAACCATTAGGTGGCCTTTTATTATTCTTGAAATCACAAAACTTTTCTACTCCAAACTTCCTCCTGAAACAGTAAGAGTTTTGTACATTAGGAAAACATTTTTCAAAGAAAATATTTCCTTAAGTAACGATTACACTAAAATCTCTTTCTGTACCTTTGTGACATCCATTTCCCGAGAAGCCAGCTGGCTTTGAATTTCCTCTAGTTGATTAATAGCTGAAATCTTTTCCTTTGTAACCTTTTCCACCTGGGCCTCCAGTTGGGCAATATTCTGAGACAAGATCAACATCTGTAAGGGAAAATAAAAGTCCTAAACAATAATGTCATTTGACAAATCAAATACTAAAACTTTCTTGAATTAATAGCGTCTCAGCACAGTCACTGGGCTCTGTGAGCCATTTCTCTGTGGATTGGGTATGTTCATTTTTCTCCTTCCTCTATTCACCTATGCCCAGTGAACTGAAATATGTACTTCTATTCATTCCCCTGATCTCTAACCTCATTTTGAGAAATGTATAACGAGATGATAAAATCAAGGTTTTGGTTGAAACCCTAAAGTGACAGTTATCAAACACCCAATTAAGTTATGAAACAGAGTGCCATAAATAAATTCAGAGGAGATACAGAAGCATACAACTCTTAAACCCTTCTTCCACATGGAAGGTATAAGAGGACTGATGGGGAGAGTTAAGGAGGAAGTTCTTTAGAGACAGCAACTGGTCTGCTATGGCTCCCACTACCCTTCCCGCAAACCAACAAACAAGAGGCTCTGTGCAGTGCCCTTTGTTGGTAAAACCCCAACCGCCCCCCTATTATCTAGTTCTCCCTCATTTCTCCGGTAGGTTTCAGCTCAGCCATTATCTCCTCTCCTCTAGGAAGTCTTCCTTGACTCCAGTTCCCAGCACAAAATAGATGACCCTTCCCACGTTCAGGGTTGATATTCAGCTTGTGTGCACTGGGACAGTCATGCCTGTTGTTTGTAGCCTGTGTCCACTCTCACTGTTTCCCACACTGTAAAGATTAATATTTTGAATATCACTATGGCATGTGCTCCTACAATCTCAGTATATATACCTCCATCACACCACAACTGCTGTGTACCTCAACCACAGTACTCATCCCACTGTTTTTAGTTGTCTGTTTCCTCATTAGAGTAGAAGTTCCTCAAGAGGTACCAAATATTTGATGAATGAATAAATACTCAGAATAAATGGCTTTCCAATGGACTGTATGGATATTAGGTTCTCAGTTTTTCTTCTCAAGATTAGAAATGCTTTCTAGATCTTAGATTTATCCTTTATAGTTTCTGGTTTCCAATTATGTTTTGTTCTTTTCCAGGAAGTCACTCTTCTAGGCTCTTAATGTCATACTGCACTGGCAGTTTTTAAAATGTAGAAGCAGCAGAACATATAGGAATACCTATCAATTTTTATCTGTTAAAACAAGAACTGGTGACACATTTTAAATAATGATGCTTGAAACTTACCATTGTATGCTGACATGGGTGTGAATTCAGTTTTATAACTTAAATCAATTACTAAAATTCTATGACAAAAATCAACATTGAACCAAAGTTTTAGTAAATTAAGAACCTGACATCAATAAAACGAAGATAGATGTCTGCCTTTGAACTACAGAACTAGTTAAAGTTGACCCTATGAAAATAATTTAGGCAGATATATTAATTAACTTTTCTGAAGGTAGTGGAGAATTTTATATTTGACTTATGGTTGTTTACACGTCCCTATCATCAAAGGATCGTCTACAAATCTAATTTTCACATGCAATTAGCTTTACTAATAACAAACTAAAAAATATTCTTGGGCACATTACAATATAAAACTAAGGTTGAAAAGAAGTTAAATATAACAAATCAAAAATATCAATTTCATTTCAATTTAAAATTTCGAGTTCATGAGCATATATATTATGAATGTGTAATTATAGCTTTTCTGGAACCATATGACAGGAACAAACTTTAATTACCAGCTACTAAAAATCATATTTTACTTATTTATGTGGACATATATAACTGATGGTAAACATCTTAACATTGTATGGTTTTTGAAGTAAATATACTGACATTTATTTTGCTAATTATAAATTCTAGTCCATTTCTCTTCTAAGGCATGTCACAAATCTCTCCCCTTCCTTAGGATTCCTCCCTCTGCCACCCATCATTTCCTTCCTTTGCCCACTACCTGTCTGCTACCTCCTGTCGCCCACTTTCTGAGGTCTCCCCTCCTGTTGTCACACCTTCTTTTTCCCCACACCCACCATCTGGAAGTCAACATTACACGGCAGGAGCTTCTCCATCCACATCTGTTGCAGAGCCAGAAGTAACACAGACACAGCTGCAACACTGCTGGATGTCCAGGACGTTGACATCAGGTAAGTCCTTTAAACTTTGACAGGGGCAAGGAAGAGACAAGGACACCCAGGTTGGGAGAGGCTGATAGAAATTTCAGCAGAGTAGTCCCTAGTGTATTGAACCTGGTATGAAGCTGTACTCCCTATGCAAGAGATAAAAGAATTAAGGATTTTAACAATGGATACTGTCAAGGAAAGCAATTGAGAAAATGTGTGGACCTCAGGGGGTGCTCAATAAATAAATGATCAATGACTGAATGAACTAACAAAGCTGAGTGCTCAGTGCAACACCCAGGACCATTATTGAAGATAACACACAAACTCACAGCAAGTACTGTTGATGGGGAATGATTCAAACCTGTCTAGGTAGAAGGCATCTGTTCTCCTACAGCTTCCCACACAAATGGAATTTAAAAAAAAAAAAGAAAAGTAAGGGAGGAATAAAAAAAACATAGAAAGAAAGAAAATCTATACGTTTCACAAGTATTCCTACTGTTAGGAAAGCAGAGATTCTTGTTCTAGCACTAACTTTAACTACCTAGCACTTACAATGGTATGATGAACTGGTCAGTCATTATGTTCTTGGGCCAGGCAGTGTGATATGCATTCTCTCTTTAAATCCCCTTAGAAAGGCCGGGCACTGTGGCTCATGCTTGGAATCCTACTGCTTTTGGAGGCTGAGGCAGGAGGACTGACAGGAGTTCAAGACCAGCCTGGGCAACAAAATGACACCCCAATTCTACAATTTTTTTTTTTAGTTAGCCAGGCAAGGTGGCACATGCCTGTAGTCCTGGCTGCTTAGGAGGCTGAGGCAGGGGGATTGCTTGAGCCAAGTAGTTTGAGGATACGATGAGCTATGATCACACCACTGCACTCCAGCCTATGTGACACAGTGAGACCCTGTCTCTAATAAATAAATAATTAAATCCCCTAGAGAAGGGATTATATGGAATTAATTTTCATTTGAAAAAATGAGATTCAGAAAACTAAGTAACTTGCCCAAGTTCATTTAAACTAATAAGTAAAAGGTAAAGCTGGGCTTTATATAAAAGTCTGTCTGCTTTTACTAACATGAAGGGCCAAGAAATCTATCCAATAAGGCTCCTTCTCTCTTTCTCTAAAACAACAGCCACAAGCTAAAATTTATTAAATGCCCTCGGTAAGTCAGACATTATATTAGATATTTTCTAAACATTATCTCACTTAATCCTATCAATTCTTGATGTATTATTAACGTTATTTACTCCTCTGAAACTTAGAGAGGTTAAGTGAATTGTTCAAGGTCACAGAAAGGTCAAGCTGGATTCAACTCTAAATCCTTTTACTCCAAAACCACTTTCTGCCATTTCCTGGTGAGAGCTGGGACCTCAGTGCTAGGACCACTGTGAGCTCTTTATTCATACATCTTTATTTAGAGCAGGATCTTGAGATCAAATGTCAGCCAGGGCTTACTAGGGACAAAATCAACTTCAATGACTCTAGCTCAGAAATGTATTGTATTGAATAGAGACCCAGAAATAAAGCCACACACATACAGCCATCTGATCTTTGACAAACTTGACAAAAATGTGCAACGGGGAAAGGATTCCCTATTCAATAAATGGTGCTAGGATAGCTGGCTAGCCATATGCAGAAGAATGAAACTGGGCTTTTACCCTTTACCATATACAAAAATTGACCCTAGATGAATTGAAGATTTAAATGTAAGATATCAAACTATAAAAATCCTAGCTGAAAACCTAGGAAACACCATTCTGGGTGTTTCCTACATGGCCCTTGGGAAAGAATTTATGACTAAGTTCTCAAAAGCAATTGCAACAAAACCCACCAATTGACAAGTGGGACCTAATTACACCAAAGAGCTTCTGCACAGCAAAAGAAACTAACAACAGAGTAAACAGACAACCTACAGAATGGGAGAAAGTACCCACAAATTATGTATCAGACAAAGGCCTAATATCCAGAATCTATAAAGAAAGTAAACAATTGAATAAGCAGAAAACAACCCCATTAAAAAATGAACAAAAGACATGAACAGACACTTCTCAAAAGAAGACATACAAATGGCCAACAAACACGAAAAAGTGCTCGAGATAACTCATGAATGAATGATATGGTTTGGACTTCTGCCCCCGCCCAACTCTCACATCACACTGTAATCCCCGATGTTGGAGGGGGGCCTGGTGGGAGGTGATTGGATCGTCAGGGCGGTTTCCCCCTGGCTGTTCTCATGATAGTGAGTTCTTACAAGATCTGGCTGTTTAAAAGTGTGTAGCGCCTCCCCCTGCTCTCTCTTCCTCTTGCTCCAACCACAGAAGACATGCCTGCTTCCCTTCCACCATGACTGAAAGTTTCCTGAGGCCTCCCCAGCCATTCTTCCCGTTCAGCCTGCAGAACCGTGAGCCAATTAAACCACTTTTCTGTATAAATCACCCAGTTTCAGGTATTTCTTTATAGCAGTGGGAGAACAGACTAAAACACTAATCATCATAGAAATGCAAATCAATACCACAATGAGATCCCATTTCACACCAGTCAGAATGGCTGTTATTCAAAAGTCAAAAAACAACAGACCATGCAGAGAAAAGGACACTTCTGCTCTGTTGGTGGAATGTACATTAGTTCAGCCACAGTGGAAAGCAGTTTGGAAATTTCTCAAATAACTTAGAACCTACCATTCTACCAGCAATCCCATTACTGGATATATATTCAACAGAAAACAAATTGTCTTACCAAAAAGACACATGTACTCACATGTTCATTGTAGCACCATTCACAATAGCAAAGACATGGAATCAACCTAGGTGCCCATCAAGAATGGACTGGATAAAGAAAATGTGGTACATATACACCACTGAATACTATGCAGCCATAAAAAAGAATGGAATCAGGTCTTTGGCAGGAACATGGACGCAACTGGAGGCTGTAGTCCTAAGTGAATTAACGCAGGAACAGAAAATCCAATACTGCATGTTCTCACTTACAAGTGGGAGCTAAGTATTAGGTACTCACGGATATAAAGATAGCAACAACAGAAACTGGGGATGACTAGAGAGGAGAGGGAGGGAGTAGGGTAGGGGTTGAAAAACTAACTATTGGGTACTATGCTTATGTAGGGGGTGACAAGATAATTTGTAAACCAAACCTCAGCATCATGCAATATACACAAGTAAAAAACCTGCACATGTACTCCCTTGAATCTAAAAGTTAAAAATAAATAAATAAATAAATGATACATAAAAAATGCGCTGCATTTCTGTCACCACCTTTATTCATGAAACAATGTCAGTAAAAGAGAGAGGTTCTGTTACATATGAAGGCACCTGGAATACTGCCAGGCACACTTCAGCCTTCGTTTTTCCTTTCTTATCAGGAATTCTCATCAACATACTTCTACACAGTAGAACTACTCAGCAAGGCAAATGGTTTCCAGCAAACAACCAAAAAATACAAATTTCCTAGGTGTGAACAATAGCTGGTGTTTGCTATTGATACCATTCTCTCTCACACAACACTCAATTTGCAACTTCATCTCCCTTCCATGTCTTATTCATATTGGTTACAGGTGGCGTTCCTTCCCCCATACTCTGCGTTTCTAAACCCCATCTATTCTTGGAAGCTCAACTAAAACGCCATTTTTTCCCCAAAGCCTTCCATGATCTCTTGCAGACAATCAGTTCTGATCCTCTGAACTCTCAGCATTTTAGCCATAACTTCCCAATGGCATAGGGACTTTTTTCTTTTCCTTGTAATTCATTCCTTCATTCATCTAATATATACTGAGCACATTTTACATGAGAGGAATGTGCCAGGCATTGAGGATGTTACATGCAAGGGACTCACTGAACTAGGGGAGGCAAGCTATTCGACATGAATTTGTATTGAAGTGAGCTATGGGAGCCCACAGGAGACGGTCCCAATTCAGCTATGGGAGGCGCTGAGAGGAGGTGGTACCAAGAAAAATTCTGGGCCAGGCGCAGTGGCTCATGCCTGTAATCCTAGCACGTTGAGTGGCCAAGGAGGGTACATTGCTTGACCCCAGGAGTTCGCGATCAGCCTGAGCAACATGGCAAAAACCTGTCTCTATAAAAAACACAAACAATTAGCCGGGCATGGTGGCACACCTATCTAGTCCCAGCTACCTGGGAAGCTGAGGTGGGAGGATTACCTGAGCTCAAGTGGTCGAGGCTAAGTGAGCTGTGAACACCCCACTGAGCTCCAGCCTGGGTGACAGAGCGAGACCCTGTCTCAAATACAAACAAACAAACAAACAACTCTGAAGAATCAGTTAAAGAGGGCAGAGGAAGACTCCTCTAGGCAGAGGGCAAAGCACATGCAATATCCTGCACTGGAAAAAACAGTATGGAAGAGAGGCATATGTGCATGCTTGGGGAAGCACAAGTAGGTCAGTGTGGTGAGGGTGCAGAGAAGAAAAATGAAGGAACATAAGACTGGAGAGCCAAAGAGAGGAACAATATTGTAGAGTCTTCATGCTATGATAAAGGATCCTAAATTTTATTCAAGGTTGCAGGGAGACGTGAAAGGATTTTTAAAGCAAGAGACTGACATATTGAGAAAGATCATCCCAGCTGCAGTTTGGAGAACAGATAGGAAGGAGGTGAGACTGGAGGCAAGGACACCACAGGGGCTATAGGAACCATCCAAGGATGAGATATGGTAGCAGTAGGATAGAGAGACAGGGCAATGTAAATGCTCAGGGGCTTAAGTCTTAGAGCCTGGTGATGATGAGATGTGTGGGGTGAGAAAGATGGGGGAGAAAAGGGTGACAAGATTTCTGTGCTGGATAACTGGATAAATAGTGGGTCCACTGGGATAGGAGGTGGAAAGTAAAGCTGGTTTGGGAGCTCAGTATACAGTTAAGGATCTAGAAATCAAATAGCTTTAGTCTTGAAGCTTTAGGTCCTAAGGCTATATATACATGGAATTCAAGCTATAGTTCTGCTAAAGACACCTAAATCTTTAGCTCCCTGATAAACTCCAGAACCTCCTATCAAGCTGCTTTCTGGATGTGTCTCCTTTATTGCCTCAAAGGCACTTTAAACTCAGAGTAATGTAAAAAGCACATATCATCATTCTCCCAAATCAAGAATATGAATTCAAAGAAATCATAAAAGGAAAGAGAATCTTTTAAGGAGAATAAGACTGAAAAAAAAATCAGTAAATATAGTGTAAACAGATCTTCAGTGAACATAGCAATGGTAATTTCATTGGCTGTGGCATGGAAGTTGAAATGCAGTGGGCTGAAGAGCAAGTGAGAGGTGACAAAATAAAGACAACATGTATGGACAAATCTTTCAAGAAACTCGACTATTAAGAGAAAGAGTCAAAGAGGGAGATGGAATTACTGAAGTGGTTTCCAACCTTGGCTGCACGTTGGAATCACCTAGGTGAGTTTCAAACACACTGACACCTGGATGCTCCTCTCAGACATTTTGATGTAATGGGTGTGGGGTACTGTCTGGACAATCAGATTTTTAGAACTTCTTGTGTGCCAAAAATTAAGAACCACAGATTAGAAGAAAGATCGTTCCTTTCAACAGTAAGAGACATCTGAAAGTATTTTCCTGAGGATAAGAAAGAGACTGTAGTGAAGGAAAGATTGATTCAGAAAAGTGGAACAAATGGAATGAGTTCCTTGAGGGGGTGAAAGGAGACGAGGTCCACGGGAAGGGGAAAGGATTAGGAAGACACCTTTCCCATTTAGACTGGGTTGGAATACAGGTGAAAATTTATTTTAAGGCATGGGCAAGAGAAATAGTTGAGGTGGTCATCACCCAACGGCTTCCATTTTCTTTGTTAGGTAAGTAAGGCTCTCTGCTGAGAATAAGAGGAAAAATGGTATTATAGAGAATTTGAGAAGAACAAGTGATTTGAAACAGTCTTTAAAGAAATGCATTTAAGATACCATCACTTCCCACCTGGACTACGATAATCACCTCCAGACCTGGACTACGATAATCACCTCCAGACCTGGACTACGATAATCACCTCCAGACCTGGACTACGATAATCACCTCCAGACCTGGACTACGATAATCACCTCCAGACCTGGACTACGATAATCACCTCCAGACCTGGACTACGATAATCACCTGCAGACCTGGACTACGATAATCACCTCCAGACCTGGACCGCGAAAATCACCTCCAGACCTGGACCGCGATAATCACCTCCAGACCGGGACCGTGAAAATCACCTCCAGACCTGGACCGTGATAATCACCTCCAGACCTGGACCGCAAAAATCACCTCCAGACCTGGACCGCGATAATCACCTCCAGACCGGGACCGCGATAATCACCTCCAGACTGGGACCACGATAATCACCTCCAGACCGGGACCGCGATAATCACCTCCAGACCTGGACCGTGAAAATCACCTCCAGACCTGGACCGCGATAATCACCTCCAGACCGGGACCGTGATAATCACCTCCAGACCGGGTCCGTGATAATCACCTCCAGACTGGGACCACGATAATCACCTGCAGACCTGGACAGCGATAATCACCTCCAGACCTGGACTGCGAAAATCACCTCCAGAGCTGGATTATGATAATCACCTCCAGAGCTGGATTATGATAATCACCTCCAGACCTGGACTGTGATAATCACCTCCAGACCTGGACAGTGATAATCACCTCCAGACCTGGACTGCGAAAATTACCTCCAGAGCTGGATTATGATAATCACCTCCAGACCTGGACTGTGATAGTCACCTCCAGACCTGGACTACGATAATCACCTCCAGACCTGGACTACGATAATCACCTGCAGACCTGGACTACGATAATCACCTCCAGACCTGGACAGTGATAATCACCTCCAGACCTGGACTGCGAAAATTACCTCCAGAGCTAGATTATGATAATCACCTCCAGACCTGGACTGTGATAATGACCTCCAGCTTATCTCCAGGCATCTATTCTGCTTCTCCTTCCAATCCACTGACAAAATGATTTTTCTCAAATATAAATGGCATCGTGACACTGACAAATTCAAAGCCATTCAATGGCTTTCCATCCCTTTTTGGGCAAAATTGAAAATCCTTCATATGGATTTTAAAGCCATTCATGATTCCATCCCAACATAATTCTCCAAACTCATTCCCACTACTCTGCTCCTCTCTCTCTATGCTCCAGCCATCAGGGCCTTCTCCAAATTCCTAGAAAGTGCGATGCTTTCCAGGTCCAGAGTCTTGGGTGTGTTATTTTCCTGGGCCTGAAACCCTCTTCCCCTCTTCACCTGACCACTCATCAATGCTTTCAGGTCTCATTTTCAACATCTCTTTCTCAGGAAAGTCTTTCGTGACTGCCTAGACAAGGTCAGATTCCTGTTACACATTCCTACGGTATCCTAAACCGAACCTTATGGCTTTATCACAATGATGATCGAAAACTCACTTAAGAAAACATTTGTGTAACGTCTACTTCTCCTATGAGTTTGTAAGCTTCATGAGGAAACTGCATCGTTCCTGTGACTACAACATTCCCAGCCCCTCTGGTTAACATCTGTTGAGTGTGGAATGAATAAGAGAGAGGAAGGCATAAGAGGACTGCTAGAAAGCACTGAAAGGACCGTGGACACCGAAGACCTGGAGTCTACAGCCGTGTCATCTGCAAGTCTGTGTGATTTTTACCAGCTGAGATCACTAATCCAGGGCAGAGAAGGTAGGTAGTAGGGTTTTGACAGACACAATTTTTAAAAATGGATAAGAAGACAAGGACATTTACAGGAAATGCCTGAGTTTACTCTTATTAAGACTTAAAACTCATAGGGCAGAAGTTGTGATTTTTCTCTTTACATATCTTTAGGCCTCCACATTGCTTTGCACACAGCACATACTCAGTATATACTTACTGAATAAGTTAATTATCACACATTGGAATCTGATAACAACATAGCATTTAGAGTACAAGCTGTGAGTCCACTTTTAAAAACAAACATGTAACACAGTTGTTTTGGTTACTTGATGGACCACAACTTGCTCAATTCGAGTCTAGTTAGCAATTTTAAAGCTAGGTCCCACGCAACTCTGTATTCTAGTTTGTGAACTCCTTTTCAAACACTGCTCGTTTCATGTTATCTGTTCCTTTTGCCTTAAATCTCTCCCTTCATTTGGTTACCGTCATTATTCATCATGTAATTTGTCAGAACTGATTTCATACAGAGTGCATAATCACTTTTTCTTGGTTCAAGAAAAAGTTTTCTTGAACTTTTTCTAGGTTCAGTTCCTTACAAGGAACTCATCTTCTGCATATTTAATTTAGGGGTAGGAGATAATGCAGGGTAAGTCATCTCTCCTTGATTTAGCCAAGGTTGAAATAAAATCTGGGTATCTTCATAGCACGACTCTGGGAAACACAAGAGAGGGAATCCAACAGAATGGCAGGATTTAAAGTAAATTTTGTAATTTCATTGTATGGAATCTAACTGATTATTTTATTTGAAAAGATCAGCATAAACTATTGAGAAATATATGAAAAGATAAAACATTTTTATGAATTCTAAATTATACGAAATTTAACTACTTATATAATAACAATTTTAAAATTTAAAGTTCATTCAAGAACTCCAGCCTATGGAATCATCAATGGCATCATAAAAAACCTTTCTTCTGCAATGTGGATAACAGCAGAGTCCTTAAGTACCTTTGATCCCATGTACTCCCTTTCTTTTGTTATTTCCTTTTTCATCATGTCTTTCTCAATGGCCCTTTTCTCTTGCTGAGATGCAAGTTCTTTTTCAAGTCGCTCCGCCTGCCTCTCCAGCTCCTTCCTCAACTGGTCACACTGGATTAAAGCCTGCCAGGATAGAACAGATTGAAAGAGGAGGTTAGAATTTGGAAAAAATATAGGTAAAATGACATAATTAAGCTTTAAGTATATTTAAAATAGCAAAAACTCACTATAAAGCCCATTAGAATAATTTTTTGTTTATCAATACCACTTATTGACCTAAAAGAGTATCCAAATGTTACATTTATTGACATATTTCAATTTTCATGATTAAAGCCATATTAATTAATCAATGACAAAATTCAGGTAATGAACCTTGATGAGGGCCACAGATGAGTCAGAATTTTAAAAAACGGAACCAGAAACACCAAGTGCTCTAATATTTTCAATTATATATCATGTTTATACTACACAAAATACGTAAGTATCCAATTTAACTGATTTCTTATTTGCTCATGGATAAAAATTATTGGAATACTTCAAATGATAGATCAAAATACTAAAATGAAATGTTGAATATATCATTACACACAGGCATCTTTTGTTTAATACTATATAATAATCAAGTTTCCTTAAATATAACTAAGAGAAAATTTAGTTCACTCCCCTTAAACATACAACTGAAGTAAAAATTATGTAATAATCGTAAGTTAAATGGAAAGACTCAAGACAGTATTCACTACTTAGTTTTATAAGGATCTTCCATTTCTGGTAAAGTTCATAATTGTCCTTTACTGTAAATTTCCCACTCTGCATTTCCAGAAATAAAAACTCTCTAACTTCATTTTGGCCACTTTTACAATATCTTTATTTATAACACCCAATAATGAAATATGACTTCAAAAATCCCAATTTGGGGAGGTCTTTTTTTGTATAAATATATGGGGTACAGATATAATTTAGTTACATACACAGATTGCATAGTAAAATCCCAATTTTTAAAAATCCTAATAAAAGTAAGGTACTATAGTATCTTATAGTTTTATTCCAGTGGCCCTTATGTACAATATCCACCTCACACAACCTCTCTTTCCCCCTGAAATGGTAGAAAGAACCCCAGGTCTCATATGACTTACGTGCTCTATGATTAGAAATTTCATAGTCACATTTGATTTTAATGGAGATGGAAATGGCCTCAGTAAGCACTGTAAGTTTTATGCATAGTTATGCTTCCCTCTGGTGAAAGCTATAATAAATACAGACAATAAATATCTAGGATATGTGAATTTTCCTCTCTTCATCTGGAAAGCATTAAACTCCAATTTCTTTTGGTCTCTTCTGAAAAGTTTCTATGCTCCCAGGCATAAAATATAAAGGTAAAATTCAATTGTCTCAGATTAACTAATAAACAAACACAATGAGTAAAAAGTGATTCTTCTAGGAAATTAGTCCCAAGTCAAAATTCCAGCTGAGAATGCCTGGAAAAGGAAATTTTAAATTAGATACTAGAATAAATGAAAAGGCATACTTTTTCTATAATTTAAGCCCTTGGAGCTTGAAATATGAATGAGTTCCTTTTGTGATTCAAAATGTAATTGCTCTTGTGAAAAATATTTCACATGAATCGAGTAAATGTTCATAACTCTCCCTGATATCATGAATACTACTAGTATGAATAGACAAAATGCTTACTTAATATAAACCAATACATCCAATCAGAAAGTTTTCAATTGAACAAAAACTCAGGAGTCATCATCATTAAGTATAGGAACAGCGGAAGAGACTGAAGATCTAAAACCAGGCTACCATGAAAGGCACCTACAGAATCAATTCAAAGAACTCAATCAACTAAAGAACAAGCAACAGTAAATAATCCTGGCAGGATAAGAGGTGTAATGCCAAGATAGGATGATACAGTGAAAAGCACAAAGTGAGAAACTGTAAAATCATGTAAACAAAACCACTGCTGAGGCCTTGGTTTTGTGGATGGTCTTGTCTCTATTAGGAATGGCCACCACCAATGGCTGATGATGAGTAATGGGCAACAAAACACTGAATAAAAATATTAGCTTAAAAACTGGTTATTGGCTGGGCGCGGTGGCTCACGCCTGTAATCCCAGCACTTTGGAAGCCTGAGGCGGGTGGATTGCTTGAGGTCAGGAGGTTGAGACCAGCCTGGCCAACATGGTGAAACCCCGTCCTACTAAAATATGAAAATTAGCTGAGCCAGGTGGTGCGTGCCTGTAATCCCAGCTACTAAGGAGGCTGAGGCAGGAGAATCGCTTAAACCCAGGAGGCGGAGGTTGCAGTGAGCCAAGATGGTGCCACTGCACTCCAGCCTGGGCAACAGAGTGTGACTCTGTCCCCAAAAAACACACAAAACAAACAAACAAACAAAAAACTGGTTACTGATGTCTCTTAGCGTGTAACCAACAATTCCATATTATCAAATAGCTTCTAAGGCCGGGCGTAGTGGCTCACGTCTTTAATCCCAGCACTTTGGGAGGCTGAGGCAGGCGGATCACGAGGTCAGGAGATCGAGACCATCCTGGCTAACACGGTGAAACCCTGTCTCTACTAAAAACACAAAAAATTAGCCGGGCGTGGCGGCGGGCACCTGTAGTCCCAGCTACTCAGGAGGCTGAGGCAGGAGAATGGCGTGAACCCGGGAGGCGGAGCTTGCAGTGAGCTGAGATCACGCCACTGCACTACAGCCTGGGCGACAGAGCGAGACTCCATCTCAAAAACAAACAAACAAACAAAACAAACAAACAAACAAAAATAGCTTTTACTTTTATGTGCTTTGATTTTAACGTATATGTCCGGTCACAATGAAGAAAACAGAAAAGCGTAGTAACACTTGGAATCAGAAAAATGATTTATTCTTTCTAAAGATAACTCTCTCACACTGGACCGCACATACTAAAAGATTTGGGTCTAGTAAACAATTATTTATACACTATCTCCATTAAAGCTTTCTCTTAATTCTAGAGTTTCTTCTCCTAGTTTCAGAATCCCTGTCGATTGAGTACCCCTATAACCATTCAGTAAAGACATAATAATTGACTTCTCAAAGGCTAGGTCAGTAAACAATCAACTACCATCAAATGATTATAATTTTAATTTATATAAAATTATAAATTATAATTTTATAGTAACTGAATGCTATAAACAGGCAATTACCATTAAATGATAGATCTTTATAGGTGACAAAGTTAATTTGGGGCCTGCGGCTGTTATCTCTCTCAGCAGTTCCCAAGTCCTGGCTTCTCTCCCTTTCCCTGAACACGGCCCTTTCCTTGGTGGAAATGGCTGTAGGTCTCGGGAAGTTGGGGAATTATACATTTCCCCCACCCAGCAGACTCATTCCTGAAGGTACCTTTTCTTTTCTGGGAAATTTCTTTAGCTGTGGTCATTCTGTGTTGACATATTAACACTTTTTTTCAAACACAGTTTATTGGACTTGATATTCCCAGTCCTGGTTTTATTAAGCCAAAGGGTAGGCACTACTATCTTAGGCAGTCAAAATATTTTCAAAAACACAATTTATATCTAGTCAACTAAAATTTTAAAACAGGAAACCTATTGTATGTAGATCATATAAAAGTCCTTCCCAACTGCTAGGGTTAGTTTTCAAGAAATCTTTGTGACAGAATAATTCATAACTAAGGAATTAAGATCTTATGAAAAATATACAGCTCGCACCTATAAACATGAACTTTAAAGCTTATAAACATTTTTATTTTTATGAATAAAGCCCACAAAATTAAAAAGATTAACACATTTCAAGCATCTAACTTATGAATAATGCAAACTATTGATTTTAATTTATAAACCCTTGCTAACCAGAAATTTACCAGTCTATCCCTATGTACCATTTTTCAAGATATTTACACTTCTTTTGTGACAGATAATGTGCAAATCAAGAAGCGCTATTTTCTATCCTTGTGACTATAACCAAATAGTCAATGCTTTTCTGATTTTATTTTTAATCCAGGTTTCTAATTCCTGCCTTTCTGACTCCCTGTAATCCAAGAAACAGAATAATTTGGATATTTGAAAAGGGAGAAAAAGTCTTTGTAAATATTTGTTCAACCTACCAGGCTGCTGTTTTAAAAACTAATCTTCAGAATATCACATGTAACCCATAAATATGTACAATTATTATGTATACATAATAATTAACTTTTTTTAAAAGTTCACACCACTTACCCACAAAGGTATACGGCAGGATAGGTCTTAGCAAATTGGAAATACATACTTTGTTCAAGTTGTTATGAGTAAAAAAGAAAATTTTTTTTTTCCTTAGAGGGTTATGTCATTACAGATATGCTTATGGTAACTTCACGCCACAGCCTGTGCCTTCAGGCCTTTACACATACCTCTCAACAATTTCCCTTCCAACACAAGCAGGCAGGCCTAAGGCCTGGTTAACCTTTTCACCTGCTTCGTGTAGCTTGATCAAGGTGTCTCGCAGCTTTATCAAGGTGTGACTGCAAAAGCCTCTACTTTTTCTCACCATTTAGTCCCAGGTGAATTCTTTTCCTCTTTTAAAATTATCACCAATTGAAATAACTTCCATTTTCAAACAAAAATATTTATTGAGCACCTACTAGGTGCCAGATACTTTGCTAAGTGGTATACATGGATTATTTAACCCTCTCAATACATTTTAATTGGTTCTTATCACTCAATTGAAGAAACTGGTACTTTGAGACATTCAGTAACTTGCCCAAATCAGAGACCTAGAAAGTGGTGAGAGTAGGGAGTTTATCCAAGGTAGTTCCACACAAGAATATTTGCATGGCATTATATACTTCTCAAGTTATATATTTATTTTCTTATAAAATCCTCAGGCATTTTCACTGCCACAAAGAATGTAAATATATAATTCCTTCTACTTAGCATGTGATACCCAAATGCCACACTAGATGGCAACAAACGTCAAGGAACTAAACCAAGTAACCATTTCATCACTCAGTAATATAAGTAGTTGGGTTTTAAATTAAAATATGTATACCACCTGGCTTTTTAATGCGCTTAGAAAGCAAAAAGTCTAGTGTGTTTCAACATACCTTCTAAACAAAAACTACTAGACTTGCAATACATTTTGTCCTTGCATTCATTATTACTAATTTACTGAAAATGCTATAGATTCCTAATGAACAATAGTGTTGCTTGCTCTGTTATTACATTTTTTAAAAAATTAATTACAAATTTCACATTAATAATAATTGACTTCCACTAAACAAACATTTATTGTTAATTAACACGTAAATGGTCATGTGTGAAATACAATGATAGATGTCACAGACCTGATTTCAAGGTCTTCTGGTGGAGAAAACTGTGTAAACAACTACCAAAATTATACACCACATCAATAGGAATACAGAGGAAAAAGAAGTTAATTCAAACAAGAAGGGGCTGGGGAAAACTTCAGGAAGACTGCCACTTGAGTTGAGCCTCATAGATTGAATAGATATTTCATAGATTATTACAAGGCAGAAAAATACAGCATGAGCAAATCAATGAAAATGGCCAACTGCAGGTCATGTTCTGGAAACAGTGAAGGTGACATGAAAGAGTAGAGTGAAAGAGAAGACTAGCAAAGTTAGAATGGGGCCAGATTTGTCTTTCATTCTACTGCAAGAGGGGAGCTACCTAAACAGGGAGATTTATAACTCAGGAACTATAAATGTTATGAGAGTACTGTGAAAAGTATGCTGGAATTAGATGAAATTTGAGGGAAACCAATTAGAAAGCTATTGTAATTGTCTGCATACTTGGTATAAGAATACGTGAAGTATACCACTGGACACGGTGCCTCACACCTGTAATCCCAGCACTTTGGGGGGCTAAGGAGGGAGAATCAGTTGAGCTCAGGAGTGCAAGGCTGTAGTGAGATATGACCGCACCACCGAGCCTGGGTGACAGAGTGAGGCCCTGTCTCTGAAAAAAAAAAAAGCATGTGAAGATGTGAAGACTTGAACCAGGGCAGTGGTATAAGAATGAAAAGGTAGGCATAGTTAAATAGAAATTTGACTCTGAAGAGAGAGAGAAAAGACCTTGGGAACTGATGGAATGTCAAGAGCAAGCATAGGGAAGAACCGAGATGTTTTAAAGAATGCAAGCCAGGACTGCGGTGAAGATGGTGATGCCTTTGTTTGAAGACGATCATAGAGAAAATGGTAGAAAGAAAAGGAGTGGTAGATGGGAAGGCGGAGCCAATGAACGGTTTGGTTGTGTACAGTTTCAGACGCCAGCAGTGTATCATCCATAAAAAAAGATCTAGTAGCAGCAAAACACGTAGGGCTGGGGATCAGGAGAGCAGTTAAAGCTAAAGGCATAATGTGGGTGTATTCACTGGTAATATTTGGCCACGTGAGGAGAAATGAATCCCAGGAAGTCAAGGCAACATGGGAGGAGGGCTGGGAACTAACTCTGAGGAACGTCCACACTTAAGACTTGTGGAAACCAAGAAACAAGTTAAAAGAGACTTAAGAGTAGACAAGAATGGTACAATGTGGACCCATGAGAGTAATATATCAGCTAAATCAAGGGAAAGAGATGGTATGTTATGATAGGCCAGTTAACAGGGTTCCAAATCTATAGAGTTTAAGTCCAATGAGGATTGAGATGAGGTCACTGGGTTTGGTAATCAGGAAGTGACCAGTGATCATGAAGCGAGCACTTCAGTAACATAAAATCAGGCTACAGTTTTTTCAAAGCCTGGCTGCGATGCACTCAGAAGTGAAAGGAAAGCTACCACGGTGGACAACTGTTGTGAGATGTCTGCCAGTGAAATGAGGAATGGACGGTAATAAACGGAGTGAAAGATGATCACAGGAAAGCTGCTTTTTGTTTACTTAAACAAAGGCTGTGGGCAGGATGAGGGGGAAAAACAGTGGAGAGAAAAGGATAAAGGATGCAAGAAAAATGTGATGACATAGAAGTGGAAGACATCAAAAACGGGGAGAAAGATGTTCATCTTGGGAAATAAGAGGGCCAGAAAAGAAAGGAGAAATAAGGAGAGGAGACATTCGAGGGATGAGAAGATGCTGAGGAGGCTCTTGTCAGTTGGTCCTAATCTTAGTAAAGTGAGAAGTAGGTCATCCGAAGAAAGTGACGTGCCAGCAGTGGAGTTGGAAAAGTGAAGAAAGTGGAGTTCCTGGCTAGAGTATATAAGGTCTTCAACTGCAGAGAAAAGAATTGTTCAACACTACCTACAACCACTGAAGGTGACTAGTATTACTCTTCAGTGGAACTCATTAAGTGGCTTTTTTTTTTTTTTTTTTAAGATGGAGTCTCACTCTGCTTCCAGGCTGGAGTGCAGTGGCATGATCTCAGCTCACTGCAACCTCTGACTCCTGGGTTCAAGCGATTCTCCTGCCTCAGCCTCCCGAGTAGCTGGGACTACAGGCGCACACCACCATGCCCAGTTAATTTTTGTATTTTTAGTAGAGACGGGGTCTCACCATGTTGGCCAG
The DNA here is from genome assembly GCF_029281585.2 of Gorilla gorilla gorilla. Classification (NCBI taxonomy): domain Eukaryota; kingdom Metazoa; phylum Chordata; class Mammalia; order Primates; family Hominidae; genus Gorilla; species Gorilla gorilla. The sequence continues at coordinate 12,146,415 of NC_073224.2, forward strand.
GATGGTCTCAATCTCTTGACCTCGTGATCTGCCTGCCTCAGCCTCCCAAAGTGCTGAGATTACAGGCGTGAGCCACTGCGCCCGGCTATTAAGTGGCTTTGTTAAATGACTTCCTTTAGCAATGCTTGGGAGGTTCAAACTAGCCATTAAAAAAAAAAAAGTGTGATTGGGCCTAATTTTCACTGGGTACTTTTGCTGGCAAAGTAGGTAAGCTGGAAAGATAAGAATAAAGGAACTGTAGAGTGCTAGTGAGAACTGAGTTGCAATTTCCTTCCTCAGTGGATATTTACTGAGTACCTATTTATTATGTGTTGAGATCTACGCAAGATGCTATGGATTTAACAGTGATCAGGGTGGAGAAATTCCGTAAGACCAGAGATTTTGTAACCAAGGGACTAGTGCAGACTGATTAACCATTGTTTAAGTTATTACAGATAGCACTGAGCCAAAATTGCAAGTCATGTAGTCCAGGCATGTGCAATGGGAAAAAGCTTTAACCTCCTAATTGTTTTTACTTTATTTTTAATTTTTGTTGAGTACATAGTAGATGCATATATTTGTGGGGTACATGAGAGGTTTAACCTCCTCATTGTGATTACCACCACCCTGGCAGACTGGCTGCACTGGTATCACCTGGGGCTACTTAGAAACACCTCTGAAACCAATCTTCCTGATCTTGCCGCAGAACGAGGAGACAGATTTGAGTGTGACCTCTTGCCTCCTTGCCAGTCAACTTGCAATAAAGCCTTTTCTTTTCTTAAAAGCCAGTGCCATAGCATTGGCTTCTATGTGCATAGGGAAGCAAGCCCTTGGCTTGGTGACAATTTTAAAGTTTAACAGAGATTTCTCAAAGAACTTAATATACAGCCATCATTCAACACAGCAATCCCATTCCTGGGTATATACCCAAAGGGATATATAACATTATACCAAAAAGATACATCAACTCAAATGTTCATCACTGCCTTATTCACAATAGCAAAGACATGGAGGCCGGGCATGGTGGCTCACGCCAGTAATCCCGGCACTTTGGGAGGCGGAGGCGGGTGGATCACTTGAGGTCAGGAGTTCAATACCAGCCTGGCCAACATGGCAAAACGCTGTCTTTACTAAAAACACAAAAATTAGCCAGGCGTGATGGTGCACACCTGTAATCCCAGCTACTCGGGAGGCTGAGACAGAAGAATCGCTTGAATCTGGAGGCGGAGGTTACAGTGAACCAAGATCACACCACTGCACTCCAGCTTGGGAGACAGAACAAGATTCTATCTCAAAAAAAAAGACATGGAATCAACTTAGGTGCCCATAAATAGCAGATTGGATAAAGAAAATGTGGTACATATACACCAGGGAATGTATACATCCATAAAAAAGAATGAAATCATGCGCTTTGCAGCAACATAGATGTAGCTGGAAGACATAATCCTAAGCAAAGTAATGCGGTAACAGGAAACCAAACACCATATGCTCTCATTTATAAATGGGAGCTAAACATTGTGTACACATGGACATAAGCGTGGCAGCAACAGACACTGCAGATAACTTGGGGGGAGGAGAGAGGGGGGCATGGGCTGGAAAAGTACCTATGGGGCACTATGCTCAGTACCTGGGTCCACCATGTAACAATCCTACACCTGTACCCCTCTTTCGAAAATAAAAGCTGAAATATTTTTTTAAAAGTTTAATGAAGGATACAGACAAACAAGCAATAATAATACATTTTGATAAATGCTATATAAGTAGTGGTTCTCAAATGGGGGTAAATTTGCCCTCCAGAGGACATTTGGCAATGTATGGAGACATCTTCAGTTGTCACAACTTGGGGGAGGAGGGTAAGCTTCTGGCACTGAGTAGGTAGAGGCTTCTAAACATCCTACAATGTGCAGAACAGCATCCAAAACAAAGAGTTACATAGCCCAAAATGTCAATAGCACCAAGGTTGAAAAACCCTGCTATAAAGGCATATAAAGGGTACATCGAATCTAGACAGAGGAGATAAGAGGTTTCCTAGAGGGAGTACCATGTAGGCTAAGATAAGTAAGGCTAGAGTAATATACAGGCAGTGGAGCAGAGAAGAATGCACATGGCACATACAAAGACTCGGAGGCTGGAGAGAGGATGGGATAATCAGCAGGGTTATCACCACCACCGCTATTTATCGAGAAAATATTTTGTGCCTGCCTGGGTTTGTATAAGATAACCAATATACATTTTAAAATGCAGTCCTCATTCACAATCCTAGGAGTCACATATTTCTCCATTTTACAGATGAGGAAAAACTGGGGCACAGAGAAGTTAAAGTAACTCGTCCAAGGTCACACAGCCAGTGAATGGTGGGGCCAGAAGTTGAATCTAAATCTGGCTAACTCTAGTAAGCCCATGTTCACCCCCTAAACCCTCCTGCCTTTGACGATAGCTGAGTGTACTGGGAGACAGGGCGCGAGAGGAGGAAAGAAGCAGCAGCCTTGGAGGGCAAAAGGGAGCCACATTAGAACAGACCACGGGCATGGGAAAGAATGTGGAGACTGTCTTGAAGGCAGTGAAAATTCACCGAAGGATTTTAAATCAGTCACATGATCAAATGTGTCTTTAAGAAAGATCGCTTCTGGCTGCAGTGCAGGGAGTGGAACGAAGGAGGGAGGCAAGCTAGGAAGAAGTGTAATAGATAAATCCAGAGATTACTTAGCTTCCATAAGAAAAGTGTTAATGAGGGAAAGAATTCAAGAAAACGTTAGAAACTCAGATCTGTACTTAGTGACTGGTTAAAAGTTAGGGGTGAAGGACAGGGTGAAATCCAGTTTTCTGATCAGAGCATGTTAGTGAATAAAAGTGCCATCCAGTAAGAGAATACAGAAGGGGCAGCAGATTTGGGAGAGTGAATATGTGAGTTCAATTTGAGATGGTAAAATTTATATTTAAATGGGAAGAAAAGAAGACCAGCCTGGACACAACAGATAAAATGAGAGATAAAAAGAAAGAATGCTGAAGAACTAGAGGCGAAAATGAAGACATGGAGTAGATTTAACTTTGATAGGGAGGAAAGAAGAGCAAAGGCCCTAGTCAGGGAGTGTGGTTTCAGAGAGATCTTAGGGGCATTTCAGTTCATGCAGGACGTTAGCGTAGAAGTAGGGGATATAGTAGAGTTAAGGAAGCTGAAGAGTATTAGCATTTTGTGTATCAGCAACATGGAAATTCAAACATTTAAGGATGATGAAAGAGATAGAATGAAGAGGAAAAGGGTCAGATGTTAAAACTTTTAAAAAGGGGCCAGGCGCGGTGGCTCACACCTGTAATCCCAGCACTTTGGGAGGCCAAGATGGGTGCATCACCTGAGCTCAGGAGTTCGAGACCAGCCTGGCCAACATTGTGAAGCCTCGTCTCTACTAAAAAAACAAAATTAGCCAGGCATGGTGGCGCATGCCTGTAATCCCAGCTACTTGGGAGGCTGAGGTGGGAGAATCACTTGATTCCAGGAAGCTGAGGTTACAGTGAGCTGAGATTGCGCCATTGCATTCCAGCCTGGGCAACAAGAATGAAACTCTGTCTCAAAAAAATGATAATAAAAATAAAAATAAAATAAAATAGAAAGGGTCAAAGAGCGCCTTCTCAATTGAGAGATTTTATTGATTAGGGAGAAGAGAGACAACACTGATTTCAAAGAGGAGTGTGATATGGTTTGGATACCTGTCCTCTCCAAATCTCTCATGTTGAAATGTGACTTCCAGTGTTGGAGGTGGGGCCTGGTGGGAGGTGTTTGGGTCATGGGGGTGGATCCCTCATGAATGGCTTGGTGCCCTGTTAGTTATCCTGAGGTCTGATTGTTAGAAAGAGCCTGGTCCCTCTCCTCCTCGCTCAGTCCTGCTCCCTTGTGAGGCTTGCTCCCCTCTGCCTGCTGTCAGAGTGAAATCTTCCTGAGGCCTTACCAGAAGCATATGTTGGCACCATGCTTCGTATGCAGCCTGCACAACATGAGCCAAAATAAACCACTTACTTCTCTTTATAAATTACCAATCTCTGCTCTTTCTTTATAGCAATGCAAAACAGATTAACACAGAGCGGTAGCTTAATTTCAAAGACGAATAGGACCTGAGAGTAAGGGCCAAAACAAAGCCCTGGAAATGGCAGTCAGGAGTGAAGTAACTGCGGTTTCCTCCATCACACCCACCTGAGACGACCTGACTGACACAAGAGCCTTCACTGAAGGTTTTGAAAGTCATGGTATCGAGGGACAGCTAGAGCTCACAACAAATGAAGAAACAGGAGAGTCTGAGGAAACAGTATGTTGGGGAGTTTGGTCATAACTGAACCTAAGTTTCAGAAGCCATGAGGGTCAAATGGGAAGAGTTATGGATGAACTGGATAAAGACAAATGGACATAGCAATGGCTGACAAGAGGCTTAATGCAGAATTGAATAGCCCTAATTTTTTTTTAACTTTTATTTTAGGTTCGGGGGTACATGTGAAGGTTTGTTACATAGGCAAACTCATGTCACGGGGTTTTGTTATACAGATTATTTTATCACCCAGGTATTAAGCCCAGTACCCAATAGTGATCTCTTCTGCTCCTCTCCCTCCTCCCACCCTATATCCTCAAGGAGATGCCACTGTCTGTGGTTTCCTACTTTGTGCTCATAAGTTCTTATCATTTAGCTCCCACTTATAAGTAAGAATATGTAGTATTTGGCTTTCTGTTCCTGCGTTAGTTTGCTAAGGATAACTGTCTCTGGCTCCATGCATGTTCCTGCAAAAGATCTGATCTCACTCTTTTTATGGCTGCATACTATTCCATGGTGTCTATGTTCCATATTTTCTTTATACAATCTGTCAGTGATGAACATTTAGATTGATTCCGTCAATTTCGGTTGATTCCATCAATTCCATTGTTTACGTTTGCTATTGTGAAGGGTGCTGCAATGACCATTCACATGCATGTGTCTTTGCAGCAGAATGATTTATATTCCTCTGGGCATATACTCAGTAATGTAGCCCTAATATTTTAATAAAACACTGAGATTCGTATATGGTTTAGACCAGTGCTATCCAACAAAACTTTTCATGATAATGAAAATGCTCTATATCTTCACTGTCCAATATTTGCTACACGTGGCCATTAAGAACTTGAATTGTATGCTAGTGTGTCTAGGGAAAATACATGCAACTTTAACGGATTACGGTGTGGCCCCCAAATACAGTAATGAATCAACAGTAACCTCCTATTCTTCAAAGTGCCTGTAACACCGTCTGATCACTAAGTATAAACTGTTATTCTCATTAAATATGTTTGAGTTACCTTACAGTAAGTCCAGACTCAAAGATGCTATTAAGACCGGGCGCAGTGGCTCACGCCTGTAATCTCAGCACTTTGGGAGGACGAGGTGGGCAGATCACCTGAGGTCATGAGTTCCAGACCAGCCTGGCTAACATGGTGAAACCCCATCTCTGCTAAAAATACAAAAATTAGCTGGGCATGATGGCCCGTGTCTGTAATCCCAGCTACTTGGGAGGCTGAGGCAGGAGAATCACTTGAACCCAGGAGGAAGAGGTTGCTGTGAGCCGAAATCGTGCCATTGCACTCCAGCCTGGGCGACAGGGCAAGACTGTCTCAAAAAAAAAAAAAAAAAAATGCTACTAAATATGTATATATTATTGTCTTTGGTATATTTGGATTTTCTCCAAACTTCCCAATTATTGAGGAAAAACATTTGTCTTTAGTCATATACGAACATATACAAACTAATGCCTGGGTGTTAAGATTTTTGCAGCATTGCAAATTATCAGCAAATAAAAAGATTAAGCATATAGATCTCTCAAAGTATTATACTGTACTACATTCTCTGAACAGTGATACAACAACACTATTTGCAGAGGAGTAAGAATTCTCCAAATAGCAAATTTGTTTAATTCAGAAAAGTCAACATTAACAGATTGATAATTCACTTTGTCTGTTTGAAAAACAGAGTTTAGTTATAGAAGAATAACCAAACAAATACTCAGAAGAAAAAAGAAAAAAAAAAGAAAGACACTTTTATTTGCATCTTATTAGACTTGCCTTGGTTTTTTCAAAATTGGCTTCCTCAGATATTTGCAAAACTTGTTTCACCTGTTCATAAGCACTTGCTTCTCTTTGCTGCGTATCTGCCAAGCTGCTCCTTACGGAAACCAGTGCAGACATCAAGTCATCTCTTTCTCTGTCAGCACAAAAAGAACATTCAAAACAAGAAATGATCAAACGATCCTGTCCTCATAAGTCAGGGAGAGAAAAGCATTAATATGTATTAGAAGAGCCAGGGTAGGCCGGCTGAGCACATATGAAATAAAGCACACCCCAGAGAAAGACCCTCTGTCCTCACTTGGCGAGCGGTGGGTGGAGCAGCCAGAAAGGCTAAGAGCCTTCGTGGCAGGACGGCATCTGTGCGGGACAATCATCTATTGTGGAGAGGGCTGCAGGGGAAAGCCCAGAGAAGAGCAAATTAGTTTTTTAAAAGTGGGGGGAGGTGCTGAAAAGGAAAAATGCAGCAAAGTAGGGAAGGTACGAATTGTAAATCAAGGTAGCAGTCAACATTTTAAGGAAGGACTGAGGCTTTGTCCATGCAGCAGATTCTCCTCTCATTTACTTGAACAAATATATGTCCTTTCCTTTTTATCTTTCTCCACAATCCTCTTTTTTGCACTTCTCTTTCAATTACATTCTTTCAGTGACTTATGAACACTTGTTGTTGTTCAATGATTAGTACTGTTGAACTCCTCCAATCTCCTGGCTATGCATATAACATTCACAATTTAACACAATCTTTCCCCACTGGGTTTGATCATTGCCAAGACCCACCCTTCTTCAGCAATTCTCAGAAGTACTCTATCCCAAGCTGTTTATTGGGAGTAGAAGTGAACCAAATGCCAAAATGCTCTGGCATGTAAAATAGCAAGGATACAATCTCATTGATTAAATAAGTCCCATATAAAATATTCTAGGATATTTGCAATTTATCAACTGAATAAAAATATCCAGTAGACAAAGAGAAAGTGAGGCAGGAAACTTTCAAGACACAAAAAGCAAAAAATGTATGCTGGACTGTTACACATGGTATTCCCTGTTTTGTTAAAGAGTTGAAGACTAAACCACGGTTTCAAATTCAGTTGAAATAAATGCTTGCAGTTTCCTTTTCATTGCCAAGGTCTAAACTATGAGAAAAGGGCCAACTATGATTTTTTTTTTAATTAGCAAGTTTTAAAGAGTCATAGTGTAGAGGATTATAAACTCTGCTTGAATTACTTTCAGAATTAACCAATGATTCAATTTAAAACATCTCTTAAAGGTAAAATAAACTATTTGTGGTATTTGGAAAGCAGCCACATTTGAAGAAACATGTAATACTGAACAAAGTTACAATTATTAGCAGTTTCATAAAAGCCCTTTTTGTTTAAAAAAGAATAAGTTGCTGCAAATATAAAATTCATGGAAGCAGAGTGATCTTCACTTTAGAATTTCCTGATTTGTTTTAAATTGATAAAAATAATTTTTCTTCCAAGGAAATGAAAAAAGAAGTAAATTGTTTTAATCGAATATAATCAAACACAATTACTATGTTAAAAAGTGGAAGAATCAAGGCAAGATTAAATTATCCTAGTTAAGTAAAAAAATAAACACCAGCAAAATTGAATATGTGTCTATTTGCATTTCCATAAAAGTTCTATTACGTAAAAGGGGTCTAGCTTTATCAAGGATATACAATCCAGTTAGGATCTATGATTCTAAAAGAAAAGAAAAATTCACTCTTTAAGGACAGCAAGTCAATATAGGCATCTTACAGTCACCTTTCTTAAATCACTAAGACTTAATGAAGAGCAAAAGTAACTATTCAATGAGATTCTTATCTGTTTCTGATACCATGCAGTCACCAAAGCCAAAGTTCCAAGGAAAAAGAATGAACAAAAAAGTCCAGGCGCAGTGGCTCATGCCTGTAATTCCAACACTTTGGGAGGCCGAGGTGGGCGGATCACTTGAGGTCAGGAGTTCCAGACCAGCCTGACCAACATGCTGAAACTCTGTCTCTATTAAAAATACAAAAATTAGCTGGGTGTGGTAGTGCGCACCTGTGGTCCCAGCTACTTGGGAGGCTGAGGCATAAGAATTCCTTGAACCTGGGAGGTGGAAGTTGCAGTGAGCTGAGATCGTGCCACTGCACTCTAGCCTAGGTGACAGAGCAAGACTCCATCTCAAAAAAGAATGATCAAAAAAGCTCCATGTTTATAAGTATGCAAACAGACAGATCCACAACAGGATAAAAATCTAACAAACTTGCTGCTTATGGGAAACTTATGTTTAATAGACTTTATCTCTTTTCAGAATATCCTCTTGTCAAGAGTAGTGTTTGTCACACAGTAGATGCTCAACAGAATAAACAACAAGAAAACAAATAAATGAATAAAGAGTCTGCTATAGGATGGTGTCAAAAGAGGTGAGGTAAAGCTCCCTCTCAGTTCTAATATTTCATGATCTAAACTGAAAACATTACCTATTTTGAATTAGAAACTAGAGTTCAGTCGTTCTGGTTCAAAAGTGTTTCAGAATATTAACTCACCAAATTTAGACTATGGAACCACAGAAAATTATCAAAGATAAAACTCCAATATACAGATGTCTTGTTAGGCCCATCATTCCACAGTGAGACCACAAAACGATTACACTCAAACTCCACGTAACCACTGGGCTGACACACTCCTCCTTTCTGTAAGGCAAATGCAACGCATGCTTCAAGGTAGCTTTGAGCCCACCTGGGAAGCTTGCAGGTAGGTAGTCATTTTGGCAATTTAGGATTATCTCATTCACTCAGGTGTTACTAAATCTTGGTTTTGGTTTGGTTTTGTTTTGACTCAGCCAGTCCACATAACAAATAGCAGCAAGCAACCCCACAAATAATTTTTTTAGAAAGAGCCCTGGGCTGGCAGTCCCCTCTCCTCAACACAAGGCCTTGCTTCCTACTCCATTCCTGTGGCCATCTGGCTTCATCTTGTCTGAGCTTTCATTTTTTAGCCCACTTATCCCCTGGGACTAACAGTGCTACTTATATAATCTGCCTTTCAGAAACAGCCGATTCCAGCCACCCAGGGTAACTGCCCAGTTAGCTACAGTCCTGCTCTAGATCCCGCAGTCCACAGGTCCAGCCCAGAGCCACACCTGAATGAGGCTCTCACAATGGGAAGCTGTACAGACACATGTGGCATATCAATGTGAGAGTGAAAGGGCAGTTCTCCAAATTACCACCCTCCATGGCAAATGTTCTGTGAGTGCTTGGAAACACCATGTGAATGTGTTGATGAATGTAATCAATGAGCTTCTTGACGCAAAGCCAGCAACACTGTGTTAACCCTGCAACATTCCATGATCCAGATGAAAGAGCAGCTGAGGCAGAAAGATGACGTAAAGATCATGAGTGTTCTGGGGTGAAAAGCATGTACTTACACGCACTAATGAGCATGTAATATTTAAGAAACTTAGTGCAGCAATCAGGGCCAAAAGGACTGAGAAAGTCCCTTAACAATCTCAGCCAAGTTTATAAGCAAAAAAGTTGGTCTAATGTATATGCATGAGCTCCACCTTGAAATGTGGAGTGGCTAAGAAATGTCTTATAATTTCTAAATTACTCCAGTTATTATTAATTTTAAGCATTATTAGGCATCACTAATAAGTGTTACTACACCGTTTTTAAAAAGAAAGTCTAGAAGGCTGACTACAACATTTCTTTGTTCCTCATTTCTGGGAAGTTCCTGCTGTAGTCTTTTAAAGCCAGCTATGCAGAGCAGGCCAATGATCCACTCCAAAATCACAAGCTGGACTAAAGCCCCAGAAAAGTACCCTTGGAATTTTTTCTCTTTTTTGAAAAGTATAGTGAAACTTCTCCAAGGTACTGTGAGCTACAGAAAGGAATTTAAGCAGGTCCATCTTGATTACCATGTGAAGGTACTTTGATCATTAAGCAAGAAAAAGAGGTTACTGTTACTCTTACCTCCCTTATGGCATAAAGAGGCCAAGTGAAAGGCGAAAGGTCAGAAACAATATGAAGACTTCAAATCAACATAAAAAATATATCCAATGTCATCAACAGTTGTTAAGTATATTCTCCAAAAAGTCCTTGAGTCCTAAGAAACCACCAGAAACATATGGGTGGCCTGGTCTCCAAGTCATGCCTGATCTCCTCCTTGTCAACTGTACAAGCCATTCTTTTTTTTTTTTTTTTTTGGAGACAGGGTCTTCCTCTGTTGCCCAGGCTGGGGTGCAGTGGCGCAATCTTGGCTCACTGCAACCTCCGCCTCCCAGGTTCAAGCAATTCTCCTGCCTCAGCCTCCCAGGTAACTGGGATTACAGACGTGCACCACCACATCCAGCTATTTTTGTATTTTTAGTAGAGATGGGGTTTCACCATGATGGCCAGGCTGGTCTCAAACTCCTGATCTCAAGTGATCCACCTGCCTCAGCCTCCCAAAGTGCTGGGATTACAGGTGTGAGCCACCATGCCCGGCCATCAAGCCATTCTTGTTTCATGAATGTATATTCAAAATAGTAAACGCTAAAGGATGCAACAAAGGAGCTGAAAGCTGCTGTCACAATACCACATTTACAAGGAAACTTTTGATTTATCATATTTAAGGTATCATTTTTAAACATTCCATGTTAAAGTCATTCAGGTAATATGATAACAGCTTATGGAGGGGTCAGGCTTCTAACTATACATAAAACTAGAAATCCAAACCCAAAAGGTGCTGGACACTCTTCAAAGTTAGCATAGCACTCAATATTCAGCACTCTGCATTAGTTAAGTTAGGCCAAGAGAATGATAAAGAAGAAGAATTCATTGACAATAAAAGCAGAATCCGCTCAGTGTTAATAGGTTTAATATCCTTTCTGTCATTAATGCAGAACATGAGACAATGATATGCTGACAAGGCAGAAAATTGAACTAAGTAGGTTGACATTTACTTTAAGAGGCTAAGAGCTCAAATTTAGGATAGAGACAAAGGAATACATAACTGATCAAGAATCTTAATTTCTGAATGACTGCCAGGCTTGGAAGTAACCGAAACATTATAGCTTCCTTTAAAAATATTTTTTCATAATCTAGAATGATAATATAAAAGGCAACATAATAACTTGTTATTTCTTGGCTGAGTTTTTTTTTTTTTTAATTTTTAAATTTTTTGTAGAGACAGGGTTTCCCTATGTTGCCCAGACTGGTCTCAAACACCTGGCCTCAAGTGATCCTCCTGCATCAGGCTCCCAAAGTGCTGGGATTACAGGCATGAGCCACTGTGCCTGGCTTATTAGTTTTGCTAGACTACCTAGTTTTAAGCCCTGCCTCTTTTTATGTGCAACTTTTAATATGCTTTCCTCTTTCTAAAATTAATTTTTAAATTATATTCTCCTTGCAAAATTAGTTACCAATATTGTTAAAGGCCTATTTGACACCCTTTCAATTTCATTGCCTTCGTCCACCTCTCTAGTGGTAATCTCTGTTAAATATTTGGTGTTTACACTTTCAAATATTTTTCTGTGCATATCTATGAACCTCGAAGGGGAAAAATGTAGTATGGTTGTATATGGACTTAAAAAATACAAAAGGTTTCATACTAGATTTATCTTTAGCCATTTTGTTTTGTTTTCTTGCAACAATATATTTTGGAGATGGTCCAACATTAATACACATAGAACTACTTCCGTTTTTCATACTATGCACAAAATGTCATAGTTTATCTAAACCGTGTTTAGTTACTCTCCTTTGAACGATATTTAGGTTGTTCACATAATTATAAACAATGCTGCAAAAAGCATTCCCTATACATACCCCATTATGCATGTACTTGAGTTTTTTTCTTGAGGGTAGATTTTGAAAAGTGAAATGCACAATTTGAATATGAATGGACAGGACTAATTTACTTCCAAAGTATTTCCACCAATTTATGAACCCACCAGCAGAGTGAAAATACTTGTGTACTCATGACCTCACCAACTCTTGAAATTATCAATCTTGTTCTATTTTGTCAGTCTGATGGGTTGTTCTTTAATTTTTTGATTGTATTTCCTCAAATACTAATAGAATAAATACATTTTCATATGCTGACATCTTCCTCTTTTATTGCTCACTGATTTCTATTCTTTACCTACTTTGCAACTAGGCAGCTTGTCCTTTTTGTTTCAAAGGAAATTTATTCTATTGGTCTTTTGTCATGTATAGTGCAAATATTTTTTCTCAGCCTTTTAACTGAATATGTAATGTTTTATTGTAAGGGAATTTATTTTTTAAAAAAAACAAATGTATCTTTTTTTCCCTTATGACTTCCACTTTTCACGTCATCCTTAGGACTATAACCCACAACTATAAGATATTTTTTATATTTATTTCTAATGCTTTTATAGTCTGAATTGTATCTGAGCCTTTAAACCACCATGAATTTATTTTTGTAAGGTACAGTTCTGTTCTTGTTTTTCAAATATAAACAGGCTAATTTTTAACTTCTCTGAACCCCAATTTCCCTAGCTATAAAACGGGGGTAATAATATCTACCTCATGAATGCTTGAAGATTTTTTAAAATGATGTTCTTAAATTGCCTAGCACAGTCGTTGACATATAATAAATGTTTACTACATTTGTTAGTTGTATCTGAAAATAGTTAATACATATTTAATAGTTATATTGAGACTGTATGAATAAATTAACAACATATTGAATACTTAAAATACTTAACAAAAACAGAACCAAGCAGTATAGATCATAAAAACTACCGGTCGGGCCGGGCGTGGTGGCTCACACTTGTAATTCCAGCACTTTGGGAGGCCGAGGCGGGTGGATCATGAGGTCAAGAGATCGAGACCATCCTGGCCAACATGGTGAAACCCCGTCTTTACTAAAAATACAAAAATTAGCCAGGCATGGTGGTGGGCGCCTATAGTCCCAGCTACTCGGGAGGCTGAGGCAGGAAAATCACTTGAACCCGAGAAGCAGAGGTTGCAGAGAGCCAAGATTGCGCCACTGCACTCCAGCCTGGCAACAGAGAGAGACTCCGTCTCAAAAAACAAAAACAAAACAAACAAACATAAAAAACTACCAGTCAGTCCACACTGGAAATTCTATGTTCATATAACAATCAGTAGGTTAGGTCAGGTGTGGTGGCTTATGTCTGTAATCCCAATACTTTGGGAAGCTGAGGTGGGAGGATCACAGGAGTTCAAGAACAGCCTGGGCAACATAGTGAGACCCCATCTCTACCAAAAAAAACTTTTTTAATTAGCTGGGTGTGGCGGCACATGTCTGCAGTTACTCAGGAAGCTGAGGCAGGAGGATCGCTTGAGCACAGAAGTTCAAAGTTGCACTGAGCTATGATTGTGCCATTACATTCCAGCCTTGGCAAAGGAGTGAGACCCCAACTCGAAAACAACAGCAACTCACCCCCCACCCGAGTGAGTTAGCCATGTGTGGAAATCACAGCTACAAGACATATTGATCATTCTTGGGAGTATAGAAGGTACAGAATGGTTTTAATATTTATTGAGCATTTACTATATGTCAGGAAGTGTTTTAAGTACTACATAGGTTTTCTCTAGTGACCCCTCAAGGTAACTCTATGAGTTAGGTACTTACGTCACCATTTTAAAAACGAGAAAATTGAGGCACAAAAAGGTTAAGTAACTTTTGCAAGGTTCCATGGTAAGTTGGCAGTAGAACCAGAATATGAACCCAAGCAGTCAGTTTCAAAAGCAGTACTTCTGGTCACAGGCTAACCTGCCTTAGTAAAATCCCAAAAAGGTCTTAAATCTGAAGAAGCAGGTATTTTCCTCCAAAGAACAGAAGATGCCAGGCTCGGAGAAGAAAAGGAATTTGTTGAAGGTCAGGACGTGGAGCAAAATCGGTCTGACCTTAATGACCACAGAAGAAAGGAACCTAAGTCAGTTGACGACAAAATGGGGCAGAGCTGATGAGAGACTTCTTCTAAAAGGAAGTGATCTGGGGTTATTTAAGTGAGCACAGCAGATAGAGAGAGGTGACACTGAGCACAAGGAAAAATAGGGGGCATGGAAGAACATACACTATAAACTACCACTGGGTTCTATATTACATAATAATTCTCAATTTCCACAGAATAAAATTTTCACAGGAAAAGGCCTCCTCTGGAACAGTGAAAACAACAAAACAGATGTACAAAGAGAATTGTTTCACTCAGCTTAGACGAAAACTTGGACAACACAAAAGGTCATCTGTAACTTCTTCTCAGTTAACCCTCAAATATCAATAGTGGGATACAGTGGGTCCTTATAATATTCCTTACAACAGACACATGATGAAGATGTGGTAATAACTCATTCTACCTGAAGTACAGCAGAAAAATCCAAGATATGGCAAAACCAAAGGAATTTCTATTACACTCAGTTTTGTTAAGAATAGTATTAGATTTGTAATCATAGATTCATAGAACTGGACAGAATCATAAAGAACTGTCTAGTTCAATTCTCTCACTTGAAGATGGACTGAAACCAAGAGATACTATTATCTGTTCAAAGTGGCATGGTTTCTGTTCAAAGTGACATGGTGACATGGCAGAACCCACCCATTTGTCTTCAAGGAAGCTATAATGAAGGAACCTTTTAAAATCCATTGTATTTGAAGATTAACAATAATCACATGTGACTTAGCATAGGGCTAAAAGAACACAATGCCCCTTTAAAGGCAGAATTTTCCATATTGCCAAAGTCTCCGTGTGCGTAGAAGCATACTTACTTAACCAGTCTTTCGATGGTCTGCATATGAACATTAGTATGGGTTTGGGAAAGAACAGCTTCATGCTGAGCACATTTCAAACAAAGACCACCAACACGGTTACAAGTATTAGCAGCCAGAAGAAATTCTTTATGCTTTAGTTGCTCTTTAAGATCTTCACAAGTTCTCTGATATTCAGCTAAGTCGTTCCTAAAAAGAGGGTGAAAAAATTCTAGAAAATGGCCAGGTAAAATTACATGACTTTAAAATGAATCATCATAATGTTAACTACTACTATCGTTTATGGGCATTCACCTTATGCTTTAGTTTACATCCAATGCCTTATTAATTTTTACCACGACCCTGAAACTTTGGTGTGGTGATTCTAATTGACACGTTGAATATGATGAGACTTGAATAAATTACATAATTAGCTTAGGTTCTTGTAAGATTTTAATGTAGATTAGAATCTGCCTGATACTGGCTCTCTTCTCCCAGGATCCAACCTCCATTCATGTTATATTAACCACAAAACAAAAATAAAACTCCAAATATAAATCCCAAATCATTTTCCTTAAAAAAAGGGTGGGGTAATATAAGACAACATACTTGAGGTGAGGAAAATACCCTATTTCAAGCATTAATCTCTTAAAATTTTTAGAGTGTCCTAAAAGTTCACATAAAAAAACATGGATTTTTAACCTTGACTAGTTTATTACTGCCCATTTTTCTTCAGGAGGAAAACATTACTGTTAGATAGATAATTATCTAACGACAAACTTCTACAAAGATCTGTTTCAAAAGAAAGTAAGTTACAGAAGGAAGTTACACAGAACTTGCCAGTCATAAGATTTCAGGGGTAGTAGCTATTAGCTGGAAACATACAGGCTGCTAAAGAAAGGGCTGGGGAATGGTGGGGGTCGGGGTGGTGTAAGTGTGGGTGTGGGTGCAGTTTTTGTTTGTTTTTACTTTATCAGCTCACCTCTGGATGAGGTTTTTCTCCAAGGTGACTTTTTAAGGATTAAATGACTGGTACATGGGTTGTATTTTCCTGCCTTATCCCAGTAAAGCTGTGCTAAAGTCACCTTGGTGACTGAGCTTCCTTGCCTAGATGGTTCTTTTGTACTTTAAAACAAAAACAAAAACAAAAAACTTTATAGCTGAAAAATAAGACTACTGAAGGCAGGAACTTTATCTCCATCTCTGTCTACTCTCTGTTGTCATTGTCAGAGTCTCCATGCTCAGGGGCTGTGGCCATCTTAACAGGCTCACTGTCACAGAGGAGAAGCCAACAGCCTGGCTGTCAGACAACTGTTGAGATTTTGGGGGCTTTCAAGCAACCCAGGAGAGGCACAAAAGACCCACAAGCAATCTAAGGGTTAAAAAAAAAACTTTGGAATGGCATTCCAAAGTTGAGGGGAAGAAAAATGAGCTGCTTCTACCCTATCCCCAAAATAATAACACCAACATGATAAGTTTTCTTTTTCAATATCATGTAGGGAATGTCTGACTTTCAAAGGCTTTATAAAAAGAACTTGGGAAGCACATTCCAAAGTCAAAGGGTCCCCATTACTAATTTTGGTCAGCTCCAAACTCAAAACACTCAAGTAGATTTGGTTACTAGAAATGGCAAAAGAGAAAGTTAAAAAGAAAGTTGAAAAGAAGACTGATTTTATTTATTTATGAAAATGCCTCTTTAAATAATCTTAAATTATAGTAAAAGAAAATGAAGAAACAGAAGGATTCAGAGAACAAAGTCTAATTCGTTACAAGTTGGTATTTTAATGTAATTAAAGATGAAATATCTGGATTCTGAATGAAACAAAATAAGTCACATTCCCTTAAGTACAATGATCTAGAAATACATCACTTTAAAAACTGAAGAATCAAGTCATAAATAAAATCAAAATAAAATAAAATAGGACAAAAAGCAAGAAAGCAAAAATTAGAGTATTTTTTAAATGTTAACATTTCTTTGTAAAAAAGTAAAAATCTCTAGAGAAATCCTAAAACTAATCAGGGTAATCTATGAAAAACATAAGAACATTTAAAAAATAAATGACCATGTACAGTGAAAGCTATGAGTTCCAGCTCGGTTTTTTTTTTTTTTTTAGATGGAGTCTCCCTCTGTCACCCAGGCTGGAGTGCAGTGGCATGATCTTGGCTCACTGCAACCTCCATCTCCTGGGTTCAAGTGATTCTGCCTCAGCCTCCTGAGTAGCTAGGACTACAGATGTGTGCCACCACACCCAGCTAATTTTTATATTTTTAGTAGAGACAGGGTTTTACCATATTGGCCAGGCTAGTCTCGAACTCTTGACCTCAAATGATCCACCCGCCTTGGCTTCCCAAAGTGTTGGAATTACATGCGTGAGCCACCACAATCAGCTGAGTTCTGGCTCTTAGTATTACTCTAGTTATGTCTCTAGATAGGCTATGGCCTGGAAGATTTTAAAATTTCAAATTGGACTTATTAAAATAAAATTATAAATGATATTTCAAAGTTTATTTGATTTAAAATTACTTCATTACTACTATTTAAAAATAATATTTAACAACAAAAATATTAATTCCTGCTGTCTTTTTCTACTCATTATACATAAATCACTAATGGTTAATCTATAATATATAGGTCTTACTGGGATCTCTAATAAATAGATTCTATAAAAAGTACATGAATATTCATCATATATACTCAAATTCATCATGTATACAAATACTCAAACTATTCTATTATCATTGCAATTTTAAAATTAGATGAAGACTATCTACAGAGAAAAAATACTAATAATTTGAAAACTAAAGTGCTTTATTTTCATTATTTTACTTGAATATCATAATTTCTATAAGAGCAGTTAGTGATTCTTATTTCTTTTTCTTTTTTTTTTCTTTTTTGAAATGGAGTCTCACTCTGTTGCCAGGTTGGAGTGCAGTGGCGTGGTCTCAGCTTACTGCAACCTCCGCCTCCTGGGTTCAAGCGATTCTCCTGCCTCAGCCTCCTAAGTAGCTGTGACTACAGGCACGTGCCACCAGGCCCAGCTAAGTTTTGTATTTTTAGTAGAAACGGGGTTTCACCATGTTGGCCAGGATGGTCTCAATCTCTTGACCTCGTGATTCGCCCGCTTCAGCCTCCCAAAGTGCTGGGATTACAGGCGTGAGCCACCGCGCCCGGCTGTGATTCTTATTTCTACAAGAAAACACAAATATTTTACAACTGATGAAGACATGGGAATGTGATTTGGAAAAGAACTCAATTTTAGGCCTTTTATCCTTTAATAATCTGAGGAAATTTTTTAAAGTGTATATAAAATGTCATCAAGTAAGTCTGATAATGACTAAAACTAGAAGTTCAGCAAACATTCAAATATATTTTAAGATCATTATGCTTTTGGTATGACTATAAATGGACGATTTCACTTTACCTCAAAAACTTCAATTGGGATTCCTCAATTTCACACTTTTCCTCATAAGTAAGTTTTAGCTTCTCCTATAGAAAAGAAAAATAGAAGTACATTTTTCTCTATGTCCTGTATTTTATAAGTAAACTTTAATTTTTAATATTAAACTCAATTTTTTTCTTTTTACCCAACATGGGGGAAACATGTCTTCTTAGAAAATATTTTCCCTAGTCCACTTGAATTTTTCTATTTTTATTGTGTGAATGCCTGCAAAGAACCACTGAGTCATAAAATTGATTTTCTTTGTCTTTCAAAATTGCATATATCAGGTCTTATCCCTAAAAGTGTGACTCTGGGGAAAAACAGTTATAACCCATAAGGTCCATTAGGGCAAAGATCAAATCTTATTAGAATCCTTCATTGTGGCTGTTGAATATTTGACATATAATAAATATGTGCTAGATGAATGATCAAAAGTAAAGTTTTATATCACATGATGATAGACTAACTCCTACAAGCCTCTGTTGGTATCCAGTTATTCTTTCATTCAACAAATATTTATTGTGTATCTAAGATGAAGGTGGCTTGAACTGCAAGGAACTTATGAAATATCCCAGAAAGGAATAGAAAAATGAAGAATTTCAATTACAGTTGACCCATAAATAACATGGAGGTTAGGGTCATTGACCCCTGTACAGTTGGAAATCCATGTATAACTTTTTTTTTTTTTTTTTGACACAGTCTCACTCTATCGCCAAGGCCGGAGTGCAGTGGCGCAATCTCAGCTCACTGCAACCACCACATGCTGGATTCAAGCTATTCTTGTGCCTCGGCCACCCAAGTAGCTGGGATTATAGGCACGTGCCACCACGCCCGGCTAATTTTTGTATTTTTAGTAGAGATGGGGTTTCATCATGTTGGCTAGGCTGGTCTCGAACCCCTGGACTCAAGTGATCTGCCCGCCTCAGCTTCCCAAAGTGCTGGCGTTACAGGCATGAGCCACTGCGCCTGGCCCCATGTATAACTTTTGACTCCCCCAAAACTTAATTACTAATAGCCTACTATTGACTAGAAGACTTAACAATAATATAAACAATTAACCCATATTTTGTATGCTATATGTATTACATACTGTATTATTACAAGAAAGCAATCTAGAGAAAAGATAATGTTATTAGGAAAATCATAAGGAAAAGAAAATAGTATTTTCTACTCATTAAATGGAAGTGGGTCATCATAAAGGCCTTCACCCTACCATCTTCACATTGAGTAGGCTGAGTTGGAGGAGGAAAAGGAGGGGTTGGTCTTGTCTTCTCAGGGATGGCAGAGGCAGAAGAGATGGAGGAGTTAGGAGGGAAGGCAGGAGAGGCAGGCAAACTTAGTTAACTTTATGCAAACAGGTGGTAATTTCTGTCTCACTTTGTTATGCTCTTTAATTTCTCCAAAAATGTTTCTATATGATATCAATCCTTCTTTCATTTGCTTTGGTTTCAGTGCCTATATTATAGAAGGGTCCACGTCATAAAAGAAGTCAAAAGCAGTCTTGAATAATCAGAACCCTTCTGCCAGATTATCTCATGTCAATTTGTTTCCTGGCACTGCTTCTTCTATGTCTTCTTCCTCATTTTCTGGCACTGGTTCAGGAGCACTCATCTCCATCAAGTCACCTTCTGTTAATTCCTTTGTGTGGTGTCTATTAGCTCTCGAATTTCTCCAAGATCTCTATCTTGAAACCCTTCACTCCCAACCTTTTCCACCACATCCACAATCTCTTTCATGATTTCCTTGATTGACTGTTGTAAATCTTATAAAGTCATGCACCACATTTGGACAAAGTTTTCTCCAGCAGGAATTCATTGTTATGGGTTTGATGACTTTCATGGCTTTTTCTACAACAATAATGGCATTTTCAATGCTGTAATCCTCTCACACTTTCATGATGTTCTTGCTACTGGGGTTCTCTTCCATTGTGTTGAAAATCCTTTCCATAGAGTACCCATGTGTAATAAGCCTTAAAGGTCCTTATGACTGCCTAGATCTTGAGGCTGAATTAGAGACATTGTGTTTGCAGGCAAGGAGACCACTTTGATGCCTTTAGTGTTGAACTCATGGGGTTCTGCGCGGCCAGAGCCATTGTACAATATCAAAAAACTTTAAAAGGCAGTCTCTTACTGGCAAGGTACTTCCTAACTTCAGGGACAAAGTATCAATGAAATCAGTGTAGAAAAAGGTTTCTCATTGTCCAGGGCTTCTTGTGGCACAACCAAAAGACTAGCAGTTGGTGTTTATCTTTTCCCTTCAAGTCTCGTGAGTTAGGAGCTTTATAGACAAGGGCAGTCCTGATCATAAACCTGAGTACATTTGCACAAAACAGTAGAGTTAGCCTATCCCTTCTGGCATTAAATCCTGGTGCTCACTTCTCTTCCTTACTAATAAATGTCCTTTGTGACATTTTTTTCCCCCAGAGTAGACCACTTACATCTGCATTAAAAACCTATTCAGGCAGATATCATTTCTCCTAAATAATTTTCGTCCTTTTTTTTGTTTTGTTTTGTTTTGAGACAGATTCTCACTCTGTCACCCAAGCTCGAATGCACTGGTGCAATCTTGGCTCACTGCAACCTCCACCTCCTGGGTTCAAGTGATTCTCGTGCCTCAGCCTCCTGAGTAGCTGGGATTACAGGCATGTGACATCACGCCCAGCTAATTTTTGTATTTTTAGTAGGGACAGGGTTTCTCCATGTTGGCCAAGCTGGTCTTGAACTCCTGACCTCAGGTGATCCACCCACCTCAGCCTCCCAAAGTGCTGGAATTACAAGTGTGAGCCACCACACCCAGCCTCTCCTAAATAATTTTCATAATGGCATCTTGGAACTTGTCTGCTGCCTCTTGGTCAACAGAAGCTGCTTCTCTTGTTATCTTGACATTGTTAAGGCCAAATCTCTTCCTAAAATTATCAAACCATCCTTTGCTGGCATTAAAATCTCCAGCTTTATATCCTTTACTTTCCTTTTGTTTTAAGTTGTCATAAAATGACTTTTTTTTTCTCAAATTATATTAGAGTCTACAGGTATGCTTTTCTTATAGAAATCCTGTACCCATATAAAATCTGCATTTTCCATGACAGATAAAAAGGCATTGTGCAAAAGTACAAAGTTTTTGTGCGTGTTGGCACGGCTGCAGTGATGGCTCTACAAATTTCCTTTTCTTTTTGTACAATGGTCCTTATATTGGATTAATTTATCTTGAAATGGGGCAACAGACTTGAAATGGGGATGCAGACTTCAATCTATGGAACATATCAAGCAATGTAAGTTTTTCCTGTAATGTCATGAATTTGCTTCATGGGAGCACTTCCAGCATCACTAGTGGCACTTTGCATGGGCCTCATGGTGTTATTCAAGGTTTACGGTATTGCACCAAACATGATGA
Source organism: Gorilla gorilla gorilla (assembly GCF_029281585.2). Taxonomy (NCBI): domain Eukaryota; kingdom Metazoa; phylum Chordata; class Mammalia; order Primates; family Hominidae; genus Gorilla; species Gorilla gorilla. The sequence goes on from NC_073224.2 coordinate 12,167,990, forward strand.
AAACTACACGAGAACCACCAAGAGATCACTTTTTACTGTGATATGCAATTTACTGGAAAGACAAACTGTTTATGCAGAGATTAACTGGTGTCACATGATGTTTTAAGCAGACACTCAAAACACTTGAACTCACCACAATAGCAATAGGAGGTGGTTATGAAATTATTATAGTCGTACAGTATGTACTACATTTAACTTTATGCTGTTATAATTTAATACTGCATCTTTATGTTTTTTTGCATTCCTCCTGAGAATGACTCCATGTACAGTCTGTGATAGTGTACATAAGTTTTGAAAAATTTTAACTTTTTATAACAGATTTGTGTATATTTTATGGTAGTAGATGATAAAATAGACTATTAGCTACATATATTTTATTCATTTATGACATATCTCTTTCTTAATTTTTTCATATTTCTAAGCTACATGGTTCATCTGCAAGTTTTTTTAAATTGCCACAAATCTCAAAAAAAATTCTGGTACATTTCTTGAAAAAAATACACATATAAGTGAACCCACACAATAAAAACCTATCTTATTCAAGGGCCAACTGTTCATAAATTGCTCTAGTGAAGTATATGGAAACTGAAAAATTTAGAGAGGCAGGAACCCCTAATTCAGCCAAAGAGAAGTAAAGAAGGCCTCACAGAGGAAATGTTAAGATTTGAAGGATAATTTCCAGTAGAGCAGAAGGCACAGAGGCTGTCCAAACCATGTTTGGAAAGTAAGTAGATCAGTATCACAGGAATGTAAAATGTGAGGTGGAGAGGTGGTTGGAGATGGGCAAAATAGGTAAAGGTGGGCCACAAGAAGAATAAAAATATCAAGACTTTTATTTGGTACACATGTCTCCTGTACTTTCCCTCTAGAAGAAACACTGGAGGGCCACTGAAAACTTTTTATCAGAATTGAGTCTTAAATCATAATTGAAGTGTGAAGAAAGGGAAACCAGTAATTACAAATACATAGGTAAGAGATAAGCACATGAACAAAAGCAATCAAGCAGTAGGAATTAAAAAGAAAGGATTTAGTATAGAAATATTTAAGAGAAAAGCTGACAGAATTTTATGACAGAATAGATATAGGGGAGAAAAATACACTAAAAATAATCCTGGGTTTCTGAAGTGAGCAATCAAGTGAATACTGGTACTAAAGATTTTTTTCAGACCAACAAAAAAAAGCAAAAGGGAATCATAAAAATAATTAATTCATGGCCGGGCACAGTGGCTCACGCCTGTAATCCCAGCACTTTGGCAGGCCGAGGCGGGCGGATCACGAGGTCAGGAGTTCAAGACCAGCCTGGCAAACATAGTGAAACCCTGTCTCTACTACAAAAACAAAAATTAGCTGGGTGTGGTGGCATGCGCCTATAGTACCAGCTACTCAGGAGGCTAAGATAGGAGAATTGCTTGAACCTGGGAGGCGGAGGTTGCAGTGAGTCAAGACCATGCCATTGCACTCCAGCCTGGGCAACAGAGTGAGACTCCGTCTCAAAAAAAAAAAAAAAATTAATTCAAAGAAGACAGAAAAAGAGGTAAAGGGGAACAAATAAGAGATAGGTAAAGAAGAAGCCAAATAGCAAGATGGTGTATTTAAACTGAGTTGTATAAATAATCACAATAAATGTCTGTGGTCTAGATACCCAAATTAAAAAGCAAATATGGCCGGGCATGGTGGCTCATGCCTGTAATCCCAGCACTGTGGGAGGCCGAGGCAGGCAGATCACCTGAGGTTAGGAATTCGAGACCAGCCTGACCAATATGATGAAACCCCGTCTCTACTACAAGTACAAAAATTAGTCGAGTGTGGTGGCATGTGCCTGTAATCCCAGCTAATTGGGAGGCTGAGACAGGAGAATCGCTTGAACCTGGGAGGCAGAGGTTGCAGTGAGCCAAGATCATGCCATTGCACTCCAGCCTGGGTAACAAAAGTGAAACCCTGCCTTTGTGGGGGGAGGGAGAAAAAAAAGCAAATATTGTCAGATTGGATAAAAAAGCAAAACCCAACTATATGCTTTCTATAAAAACCCACTTCAAAAAAGATACAAATAGGTTAAAAGTTAAAAGTAAAAGGAGGGAAAAGATATACCATGCTAATACTAATCAAAAGAAACTGACATTGAATCAAAATACAAAACTCATGTGTTTTTCTCTATACTAGCAATTAGGAGTTAGAAAATAAAAATTTGGAAGATATGTGTCATTTATGATAGCATAAAAAATAAAAAGTCAGGAATAATTCTAATGAAAGATGTATGAAACCTTCACTCAGAAGACTATGAAAGGTTATTGACAAAAATTAAAGATGACTCAAATAAGTGGACTGATATGCAGTTTACAAGGATTAGATAATATCATAAAATGTTGATTCTCAAATGACCTATAATTTATAATTTAAAGCCATCTCAATCAAAATCCCAAAATGACTTTTGGAACTTCACAATTCTGAACTGTATTTGGAAATGTTAAAGGCCAAAGGATAAAGAACAATGTTGGAAGACTTGGTCTGCCAGATTTCAGGCTATAACAATCAAGACAGTATAGTATTAGCACAATTAACTAAAACACAGTCCAGTAATAGACCCAAATATATATGGACAACTTATTTAGGAGAAAGGTACTATCATAAAGGCAAAGGACTACCTTTCCAAGAAATGGTGCTTGGATGTATAAACACATAGGAAAAGAACAAACTATGACCCCATATACAAAAATAAATTCCAGGTAGGTTGTAGATCTAAATGCAAAAAGTAAAACCATAGGCCGGGCATGGTAGCTTGCATCTGTAATCCCAGCACTTTGGGAGGCCGAGGCAGGTGGATCACTTGAGGTCAGGAGTTCAAGACCAGCCTGGCCAACGTGGTGAAACCCCGTTTCTACTAAAAATACAAAGTTAGCTGGCCGTGGTGGGAGAATCGCTTGAACCCGGGAGGCGGAGGCTGCAGTGAGCTGAGATTGTGCCATTGCACTCCAGTCTGGGCAAAAAAAGCGAAACTCTGTCTCAAAAAAAAAAAAAAAAAAGGCAGGGTGCGGTGGCTCATGCCTGTAATCCCAGCACTTTGGGAGGCCAAAGTGGGCGGATTGCCTGAGGTCAGGAGTTCGAGACCAGTCTGGCCGACATGGTGAAACGCCGTCTCTACTAAAAATACAAAAAAATTAGCTGGGCATGGTGGCATGCGCCCGTAATCCCAGCTACTTGGGAGGCTGAGACTGAGGAACTGCCTGAACCAGGGAGGTGGAGATTGCAGTGAGCTGAGATCGCACCACTGCACTCCAGCCTGGGTGACGGAGTGAGACTCCGTCTTAAAAAAAAAAAAAAAAAAAAAAAGTGAAACTATAATTTCTAGAAGTCTATGTAGAAGAATAGCTTCATGACTGTAGTTGGAAAAAAACTTTTTTAAAAGGACATAAAAAACAACTACATAATTAAGGAAAACAAACTGAAGTTCTAGCCATCAAAGCAAGCAAGCAAGCAAACTATCAAGAGAGTTACAAGCGAAGCCACAGAGTGGGAATATATATTTATAATACATATACTGACAAAGGGCTTGCATTCAGAATATATAAAGAACTCCCCAAATAAATACGTCAGATACATACCTTAATAAAAATAATAAGAAGGATATCTGAATAGGCGGCTCACAAAAGAGGCATCAAATGGACAATAAATGTATGAAACAATACTCAATCACACTAGTAGTTAGAGAAATGCAAATGAAAATCACAAGATAACACTATAAGTTCACCAGAAAAATTGACAATACTATATGATGAGTAAGGATATGGAGCAAAGGTATCACTCATGTACTACTGGTAGGAGTGTAAACTGATAAAACCCCTTGTATGGGTAGGAGTGTAAACTGATAAAACCCCTTGGAAGGTTGTCATTACCTACTCAAGTTGAACACAGACATATCCTGAGACCAAAAATTCCACTCCAACATACATATGCAATGTAAATTTGTGTCATACACACCAACAGATGAAAGAATGTTCATAGCAGCACTGCTCACAATAGCTGCAAACTGGAAACAACACAAACGTTCCTTGACAGCAGATGGATAAAGTCATATCTTCATATAGCAGACCCACCAAAGAAAATGAACAAACTTCGGCCAATGCAACAACATGGATGAATCTAACAGATATAATGGTGGACAACAGAAGCCAGATACAAAGAATACATACTATACAATTCCACTTATATAACATTCAAAAAACAGAACTCAAAAGTGTTTAACGATGCATACTTGAGTATTTTTCAGAAAATTCAGGATCATGATTAGCTTTAAAGGCATGAAGGGGCAGTAACTAGGAGGAAGCATAAAGTGGTGATAATCACATAGGTGTTCATTTACAGATAAATCTTTGAGCTGTAAATTTTTGTTTTGTGTACTTTACTGAATGTTATGTTAAATTGTGTCTTAGAAAATATAAAGGAGGAGGGTATAGTCAACAAATGTACATGTTATACAAAGCTGCTACTAGGTTTAGAACAATGAGGACTGATGGCTGGAAGTCATTAATGACCTTAAAAAGAGCAGTTGGGGTGGACTACAGGGGGACAAAGCTCAACTGAAGCATACTGAAGCAAGAATAGGAGGTAAAGAAGTGGAGACATAAATATAGACAACTGCTTGGAAAAATTTTGGTATGAAAAGGAGAATGTAGATGTAGGGTGATAGTTGGAAGTGAATGTAGGGTCAGGAGAATATATTTTGGGTTTGTTTGCTTTATGGGAGCTATTAAAGAATATATTATGCTAAGAATAAACTATTGGCCGGGTGCAGTGGTTCACACATGTAATCCCAGCAGTTTGGGAGGCTGAAGATGGTGGATCACTTGAGGCCAGGAGTTTGAGACTAGCTTGGGCAGCATGGCGAAACCCCATCTCTACCAAAAATACAAAAATTAGCCAGGTGTGGTAGCACATGACTGTAGTCTCAGCTACTTGGGTGGCTGAGGCAGGCGAATTGCTTGAACCCAGGAGGCAGAGGTTGCAGTGAGCTGAGATTGCGCCACTGCACTCCACCCTGGGTGACAGAGCTAGATTCCGTCTCAAAAAAATAAATAAAATAAAAAGAATAAACCATTGATAGGGAAAAGATACAAGAGAAAGAAAAGTCCCAGAATGAAACCCTTGGAAAAAGTGAAAAACACTTGTGAGGCAGAGCACACAAATGCAGAAATTGACCTTTTTCATACACAAGGAAAAAAGATGAGTCTCCAACAGTCATAAATACAGTCCTAGGGGGAGGCATAAAAGAGAAAGGAATTCTAATGCAGAAAACAGAAGAGAGAAGACATGCTATTCGGGAAAGCAGAATGAGAGGGCGCATTTCAACTACACCCTGAAGACTGGAAACATTTCAATAGGTAGAGGGTAAGAAGGGAACATTTTGGGGAGGGAGGACTGCATAAACCAAAGCCAGTTCTTCAAAGAGAAATCAAAGTGGATTATAAATTTATGAAGCAGCAACTGGTGAGTGGTCTGCATGCCTACAGATAAGATTTGTAAGAGTGACAGGAGAAGAGTGAGGCCGGGTACAGTGGCTCACGCCTGTAATCCCAGCACTTTGGGAGGCCGAGGCAGGTGGATTGTGAGGTCAGGAGTTTGAGACCAGCCTGGCCAACATAGTGAAACCCCGTCTCTAGTAAAAATACAAAAATCAGCCGGGCATGGTGGCACACACCTGTAGTCCCAGCTACTTGGGGTGCTGAGGCAGGAGAATCGCTTGAACCCGGAAGGCCGAGGTTGTGGTGAGCTGAGATGGCACCACTGCACTCCAGCCTGGGTGACAGAGCAAGACTCTGTCTCAAAAAGAAACAAGAAACAAAAAAGAAAAGACAGGAGAAGAGTGTGAAACTAGTCTCGAACATTAGTTTGACGCAAATTGTGGATGACTTGAGACATTGGTCTTTATCCTATAGGTATTAAGTAGCTACTGTAAATTATTCAGATAGGGAAAAAAAAGACACAATTTACTTAGTCTTTCCAATTTTCTTTTTTGAAGAAGGGTACTCTTTCCCAAGTAGAATGAAGCTTGGATTAGGGACTAAGACAGGAGAGGGCGACTGGGCAGAAAGAATCTTTAGAAAACTATATCATCTGTGGATAATAATGAGAACCTGAACTACGATTCATTCTATCTTCCCCTGGAACATTCCATTTACAGTGTTAATCTCACTCTTTCATCATTGTTGATCAACTCTGACATGTCAAATTTAACGCAAAGAAGACTTCAGGTTAGCAAGAGAAGAATAAACGTCTGTTACATACATCAAAGGATTGAAAAGTATTATTTCATCTTAAAATAGAATTGTTTTTGACGCTTTGGGAAATAAGGACGTTCAAAGGCAGCTGTGTGGGGGGGAATTTAGAAAGTCATAGTATGTCTAGGAAAGATACACACTCAGAAACATCCTGAGAAGACTGTAAGCTTTCACCTATGGCTGATCCCTAGGCTCAGAGCAAGCCTGGTTAAATGGGAAAAGAATGTCCCAGCACAGAGCCAATCTGAAAAGACAGGGAGAGGTGGGTTGTTCTCTCTCTCTCTCTCTCTCTCTCGCTCTTTCTCTCTCTCTCTCTCCCCCCCCCCCCACCCCCACCTTTTGGGGGGAGTGGGGGGTGTTTGTTTTCAGCTCCTGGAATTCAGGGAAATCTCTGTCAAACATTAGCTGAACATGAGCTAATAGAACGAAGACTTCAATAATCACACATGACATGGAATAGTCTTCACAAAAATAGTATGGAAATGTCTCAAAACAAAAGGACTATTACAGCCTTCAACAGTAAAATAAGACAGCAAATTCTAGAAAAGAAGGAGTTAAAGATTTCCAGAGTTATCACATTACGATAGTGAAATGCTCAGTTTTCAACAACACAATAACAAGGAATACAAGGAAACAGGAAAACATGCTCACTCAAAAGAACAGGATAAGCTGACAGAAACTACGCTTCAGAAACCACAGACATCAGACTTACTGGGGAAAGACTTTAAAATGACTGTGTTAAATACACTCAAAGAGCCAAGAGACAAACATGGACAAACAACTAAAGAAAATCAGGAAAACACATTATAAAAAGGAACCAAACAGAAATTCTGGAGCTAAAAAGTATAATAACTGAAATAAAAAATTTATTAAAGGTATTCAAGAGCAGATTTGAGCAGGTAGAAAAAAGAATTGGTGAACTTTAAGAAACGACAATTAAAATGATCAAGTCTGAGGAGCAGAAAGAAGAATGAAGAATTACTATATGATCCAATAAGTCTATTTCTGGGTATATACTTAAAATAATTGAAACAGGGATTCAAACAGATTCTCATATGCCAATGTTCACAGCATAATTATTCATAACAGTCAAAAGATAGAAACAACCCCAATATCAGTCAATAGATTGAATGGATAAAGTTTGGTAACATACAGACAATGGAACATTATTCAGTCTTGAAATTTTGACACATGCTACAACAAAATGAACCTTGAAAATATTATGCTAAGGGAAATAAGCCAGACACAAAAGGACAAGTATTGTTTAATTCCACTTATGTCAAGTATCTGAAATAGGCAAATTTATACAGACCGAAAGTTGAAGAGAGGTCATCAGGGGTTGGCAGGGAGGGGAATGGAGATATTGTTTAATACGTACAGAGTTTTTGTTTGAGATGATCAAAAAGTTCTGAAAATGGATAATGTTTATGATTGAGTGACATGAATGTACTTAATGCAGATAAACTGTACGCTTAAAAATGGTTATAATGGTAAATTTTGTTATATATATTTTACCGGAATTTTTAAAAAGTACAAAAGAGAAAAAGAAAAAAAAGATGTATAAGAGAAAAGCACCCAAATACTCACCAGTTCTAGCTGCTCACCAGCAGATGCAGCTTTGCCAAAATCTGCATTGTCATGGGAAAATGGTCTTTTGGAGGTTTTGCCCACCCCAGAATCTTCACCTGTTGTAATCCAAGAATTCTGCATGTTTCCCTAAAATAAAATGTGCCAGTAACTGCAATTGAATTCAACTTTAAATAAACATGCATATTTTACAAATAAAATACCTATTCTTACCTATGATGAAAAGAAAAAGCATATGCTTCTACACTACAGGTCAAGAATCACTTCACATTTTCAGGCTATTAGGGTCATATTCTACAAGTGTTGCAAAGTAAAATTCCTTCGGGTACAGGCAGTAATCTAAATATGAGCAAAGAGGGCTAGATTTCAGTGCATTCAACAAATGGAATTATCCTTTACTCCTCTGAAGACATATACTCTTGAAGCACACACCTCTCTCTTAGTTTGTCTTTCATTTTCCATGTCTCATAAAGGCATGGCTAATAATAATTTTTATCAAAATGCTGCTTTCTATGTTCCAGACCCTGTTTTATGTATGTCATATATATTAACTCATTTAATCATTACAGTTCTATGGGATAGATAGGTTTCATTGTTGCCTCCATTTTATACAGGAGGAAACTGAGTCACATAGAGTAGCTGAGGGTCACAGAGGTAGGAAGTGGCTAATAAGTGGCAGCACTAGAATCTGAAACCTGTCAATCTGAATCCAAATATATATGTGGTCTCTGTCCCTGGTTCCTGACACAGAACTCCTAAAACCCTGTAATTTCCTGAGTGACATGGGTGATAGGAGCATCTTTTGTTAAAATATTTGGTCTTAGTCCTGGGTTTCTGACACAAGTGCTTCTAAGATCCTTAGGATCTCCATGGTGATAAGAGTATCCTTTCGTATGCTAATAAGATGACTGGTGGCGGCAGTCCATGATTAGAAGACTAGAACTTACAGCCCCACTCCCCCACCTCAAGGGGGGAAAGGACTGGAGATTGACTTAATCGCCAACAGCCAATGATTTAACCAATCATGCCTATGTAATAAAACCTCCATAAAAATCCTATATGATGAAGTTCAGAGAATTTCTGGGTTGGCGAATGCATCCACATGCCAAGAGGGTGGTGTACCCAAACTCCACAGACAGAAGCTCTTCTACTTGGGACCAGCCTGGACCTTGCCCTATGTGCCTTTTCAGTTGGCTGTTCATTTATATCCTTTATATAATAATAAACCAGTAATAGCAAGCAAAGTGTTTCCCTGAATTTTGTGAGCCGTTATAGCAAACTATCACACATGAGGAGGGGATTGTAGGAATCCCCAATTTACAGACAAATCAGACAGAATTGTGGATAACCAAGAGACCTACTATTTGCAGTTGGTATCTAAAATAGCAGGCAGTCATGTGGAACTGAGCCCTTAACCTGTGGGTCTGATACTGTGTAGTGAGTGTCAGAATTGAATTGAATCACTGGACACCTAGTTGGTATCTACAGAGAAACAGAGAATGGCCAGGTGTAGGAGAAAACAAACCCAAACATTTGGTGTCAGAAGCGTTATGAGAAAAAGGAACAGTTTTTTCCTTTAAAGTCCTTTATTATTACGATCTTCTGCCTTTCCGGAAAAATATTTATCTTCAGTAAAAAGAAACAGTGCATGTATGGTGATAAACAGAGTTGACATGCAGCCTGCCTGCCAGGGATTCAAAAAGGAAGAAGAGTAGGCTCTGTGACAAACCACAGAAATGTGTACCATCCAAAGGAAGCAGCCACTACTCAATTCCAGTCAATCACTGCCATGTGGGAGTGAAAATTCATATTACCAAATATCTGGACTTCATGTGAAACATTATTAAACACTGGCTCAAAATTTATCAAACAAACCAAACATGCCTGAGTTGAATTTAGTGTACCCATTGTTAGTTGCAACCTCTGTCACCCTCTCAACATTCAATGTTGTAAGCAGCCCAACGATCTGGGGAATTTATGTGTACAAGAAGGATTAAAATACGTATATTAATTTAATTCAACAAATAATTATTGAACACTTGCTAAGGGCCAAAGGATATGGTAGTAGTCACAAGACAGGACAGGTCCCCAGACACTGAACCATACTGCAGTGTCGTATCATGCTCGAATGTGGTAAACTACATTCACCTAAAGTAGTACTCTGACAGTCTATTTTATATTCTTCTGGAAGTTCAGTTTAGTGCAAACATTTGTGTAACACCTATGGTGTTCAGACACTGTGCTAAGAGCTTGGAGAACAAAAATGAGCAAGATCAATCTTAGCTCCAAGGAGTTTACAGTCTAATAAGGGAGACACACACCTAGGCAGGTAATTTCAATTTAATAATGTGAGTGCTAGGCCAAAGGTGTGCACAGGGGCCTCTACCAAAACACAGGAGGGATACTAAGGGCACCCAGAAATCCAAGGAAGGTTTTCTAGAAAAAAAATTGACACTGGTGTGATATCTTGAGGATAAGTAAGGGTAAGCTAGATGGAAAGGGCATTCTAAGAAGAGAGAACCTCATGATAAACATCACAGAGGTATGGAATAGCATGGTGCCTGCAGGGGGGTCTTAGACAATTCAGCATTACTAGACGTCAAAACATAAGGTGATGAATGTCAGAAGATGAAGCTAAAGAATCAAGTAAGGGACTTGAGAGTATACCACACCATGGAATGAGTCTGCACTTGATTCTCTCGGTAGAGTCAAATCCCCTAAGATATGATTGCATTTAAAGTTGTTTTTGAGATCAGTGAAGGAGGGTGGTACTAATTTTCTATGGAGAAATTGGAGGGAGCATGTAGACCACAGAACACTGACTTATGATATAAAATATTATCATTCTTTGGAAAGAATTGCTAGTCTAATGGACATTTTGTTCTTTCACAGATAGTCTTAAAAAACTTGAATGCTACTTAACCAAGATGTTTTTAAAAATCTAAGTACGTTAAATCCTTGAAGATCATTCAAAACCTTTGACTTCTTAATTGGGTGGTGGGGGATCGGGGGGCGGGAGCAGTGGTAAGAGAGGGGATGAAAACAAATGTGAAAAATATTGGCCGAGAAATTTTCTCTTTAAGAAAAAACTCCTGGATCTTTAAAGAAGGACACATGACAAAAATGTTGAATAAATAACATGTTTTCGTATTATTTTGATTTTGTGAACTCTAGAGAAAAGCTTTCCATGAGGAAATATTTTATGAGAAGGAAAAGTGATGAAAAATCTGGACAGGAATGAAATATACTTTGAATGGCTTGCTTCTTTAACTTCTAGGTCATAACTAGACCAAAAGTTGAAAGTCTTGCAGGCTACCATCAAAGTCCAGGGCTACAAGCAGGAGACAATAAAAAGGAGGTTCTTCTCTTTTCTGCCAGGGAAAACTTCTATCCTCTGCAAACAAAGATGGTTTGGTTCAATGTCGACAAGCTCTTCCTAACTTATGCAGAAAGGCGGTATAATTTAAGGTTCTACCGGGTGTATTTAGAGAATTAGATAGTCCTGGGTTTGAATCCTTGCTTTGCCATTATCTAGCTCTGTGACATTAGGCCAATTACTTAGGTTACTTAACAGCTGTGTACCTTAATTTACTCCTCTGAAAACAGAGATAATAACACCTGCCTTGTGTGGCTATTGCAAATCTGAAGTAATATAACGTAAATAAAGTGTTTGACACAGTGCCTCGCACATTATAACCATGTAGTCATCAATAAATGTTAGTTATTACTATATGAGATGGTTAATACTAAGTGTCAACTTAACTGGATTGAAGGATGCAAAGGATTGATCCTGGGTGTGTCTGTGAGGATGTTGCTAAAAGAGATTAACATTTGAGTCAGTGGGCTGGGGAAGGCAGACCCACCCTTAATCTGGGTGGGTACCATCTAATCAGCTGCCAGCGAATATAAAGCAGGCAGAAAAACATGAAAAGGTTAGACTGGCTTAGCCTCCCAGCCTACATCTTTCTCCTGTGCTAGATGCTTCCTGTTCTTGTACCTCAGACTGTGGGTTCTTCAGCTTTGGGACTCAGACTGGCTTCCTTGCTCCTCAGCTTGCAGATGGCCTGTTGTGGGACCTTGTGATTGTGTCAGTTAATAAGTTAATACTACTTAATAAACCCCCTTCATATATATATTATATCCTATTAGTTCTGTCCTTTGAGAGAACCTAATACACCATATAAATGTTTTAATTATCTTTTTTTTTTTTTTTTGAGATGGAGTCTTGCTCTGTCGCCCAGGCCAGAGTGCAGTGGCGCGATCTCAGCTCACTGCAAGCTCCGCCTCCTGGGTTCACACCATTCTCTTGCCTCAGTCGGCCAAGTAGCTGGGACTACAGGTGCCCACCACCATGCCTGGCTAATTTTTTGTATTTTTAGTAGAGTTGGGTTTCACCATGTTAGCCAGGATGGTCTCTATTTCCTGACCTCGTGATCCACCCACCTTGGTCTCCCAAAGTGTTGGGATTACAGGCGTGAGCCACTGCGCCTGGCCACCTCAATTATCTTTTTTAAAAGGCATTATGAAACACTGAAAATCTATACTGAAATCAGCAAATTTCAATATAGCAAGGGAAGATTTAGCACCAACATTTTAATTGACTCATTACAAAAACCCCTTCCCTCCAAAAGAAGATATTTCTTGATTTTTTATATTTAAGATATCCTAAACATTTTTATTCATGTTACAACTTGTAACACAGCACCATGCATGTATTGCTGAAATGTCTGGTTTTTTGTTTGTCTTGTTTTTATTGAGGCAAGGTCTCACTCTGTTGCCCAGGCTGGAGTGCAGTGGCGTGATCAGGGCTTACTGCAGCCTTGACCTCCTGGGATCCTCTGACCTCAGTCTCCAAAGTAGTTGGGACCACAGGTGTACATCAGCATGCTCAGCTAATTTTTTTTTTATTTTTAGAGAGATGGGGTCTCACTATGTTGCCCAGGCTTGTCTGGAACTCTTGGACTCAAGTGATCCATCCGTTCGTGTGATCATCCTTCCAAACTGCTGAAATTACATGCGTAAGACACTGTATCTGGCCTTGAAATATTTCAATTCACTTACACAGGTAAAACATGGGGTAACAATTCAACAACAACAAATAACAGAAGATTAACATTAAAATAGATATCAAGGTCATCTGGCATATCTGCAGTAATCATTTCAATATCTGCATTACATTTAGCTCACATGAATGTTTAAAAAACAACAAAACCTCTCTAAAACCTTATCCTTTCTATGATTCTGACTGTAGTTTTGTTTAGCACATTTTCTTTGCTCATGCTGCAAGGCATGTGTGCTCTGACCATCATTTCCTTCCCCTTTTGCATTACTCATTTCTCTTGCCCTCTGATTCACTTGTCTGCCTAATTTCCTTTCTCACTTCACTTCCCCTTCTTCCACTTCTTTGGCATTACATAAATACTGAGGACTATGAATAATTGAATCACTGCTTGCTAAGTGACCACGTGTTTGGAAGAAAAGCAAATGAATATTTTTAAAATAAGCTACTTCTAAGTATTTTCTATATGGTGATATCTTCCTCAAATTGACATTAAAATCATAAGCAACTAAGATGGAGTTTTTACCACTAATAATTATACAAATCTTCAGGAAAAAGTTATACAGTGAGGAGAAAAGAACTGATCACAAACTTAAATGCAATTGCAGAAAATTAAACTGAAATACTAATTAGCCCACTTCATTTATCAGAGTTAATACACTCCTATACTTCTCAATAGCAAACCCTAACATATACAACTCCAGGATTATAAACCAACTATCAATTCAAGTTAAAAAAAAAAACAAAAAACTTCAAAAACGAAAATTAGAGGATATCCCAATGAAACATCAAGACTTTCATGTTTTCTTAACAGCTGATTTACTAATGACGACAAAGTCAAAACCACCAAAGTAAACTGCAAAGTGAAGCTGGAATAGGCAAGTATGAAAACTTCCACATGGAAAGTTGAATTTGTCCCAAAAAGCAGAACAAGCTGTGACTATATCTTATAGCAAAACAGTTACAAAAAGTTTAAGACAAAAGTATTCTGATAAGTCATAAGATTTAAGCACTATTTAAATGTCACCACAATAATTCTCTGTCACAGAATTATAGAGATAATCTGACCCAATGTTCTTCAAACTCTGGGCCACTGACACTAGAATCACTTAGGCAACTTGATGAAAGTTTAGATTCCTAGGAGCCAACCAGACCAAGTGAATCAGACTCACAGGGGATGGAGTCCAGGAATTTGCACTGAAAACTCCTGGTATAGGTTAATCTTCTCAAATTACCAATAAAGAAATAAAGGACATATGGGATGAAGCTATGTAAAGCCTTCTAAAATTACTTGCTAAACACCAGCCTTCTTAGGGACAATGGGAAGACTAACATTTTGATTCTTGGATCCTAAGGCCAACATTTTTTCTGCTACATCATGCAGCTAATTAGACTTATTAGATTTCAGACCTCAAGGAAAATTTAGAGAAATCCAACAGAAATCTAAGTTAAGGTTCTGAACGGTTTCTAGACTTAGCAAAGTCCTTCCTGTATAACACACTTCCTGCTTTCAGACCGGATCTTTCCATATGGTAAGGCAGAAATGGTATGCTCAGAGAGGAAACTGTAGCAAAATATCACGAGATCATTTCATCTGAGGATTCATTCCACCACAGTGAAGTTTGATATTTGAGGTCTCAAACAAATACCAACATAGTACTTTGGCCACACTTCAGGGAGAAAATCTAAGCAGCTAAGAAGGCGAGGAGAGAGGGCAGAAGGGAATATTCACGCTAAAATAAAATTTATGATTTAAAATAATGCTCACGGATGCATCCAGAAGTGTTTGTTCCCTCAGTGTCTCCTCTTGTCTTTGAGATTTTAGCTCTTGCTGGAGCCCTTCGTTTTCAAGCACAACTACTTGTATTTTATTTTTCATTCCAGAGAGTTCCTCCTATAATAAACAAAACCAAATACATTAAGCATTATTAAGCAGTGTTTTTATTTGTTGATTATTAGAGGACCCAACATGATATAAAGTACGGAAGACTTATGTTCTCCTTTTCCTGAAATATAATTATATATTCAGACAAACAAGGCAACCTAACATTAGCTAGATAACAAAGAGAAGGCTGGGGTATATAGCAATGGGCCTGCTGGTGGCATATCACACAAGTGTGTCGTTTCTGACAATTTCCTTTTCTCCAAGGAATCGAGGCTCAAAGAAAAGCCTTAATTAAAAGGGTTATCCAAGAGATTTTAAAGAATGGAGTAGATTCTGAAAAATAAGATATATTATTACTCATGATCAAATACCATCAACTTGTTAAAAACTGATGGAAGATTAAATAGAGGGAGGCTGAGATAGAAAGGCATAGACGGGAGTGATGATTATCTATGAAATGGTAGCCAAATAAGAGAGAATTGTAGTAAAACATTTCATGGAGAATTCTGAAAGAGTATTTCCTTGGCCTCACAGGGTGTAATATAAAGAATTACAAATCAATAACAATTAAAATTACAGGATGTAACATAAGAAATTACGGTCAACAATAATTAGAATAGCTATTGAGTGGCACCTCAGTCTCTGGAAAAACATTTCAATAATATCAACATATCAATCATATAATAACCTAATATTCACTACTACTGTAATCAAAAGCTATTGTACAACATGTGAAAATTCCTCTCAATTATTATTTTTTTAAACCCCAAAGCTATAATAAAAAGCTGTAATTTAAAAAATATTGTGGACTTTGAATTTTCAGTCTGGAATGTAATGAGCTTGGAACACCTCACTCCCATCTTCCCAACAGGAAAAATGTTCAACGAACTGAAAATTAACAACTCTTCTTAGATCCATCAGAGAAATGAAGTCATAGGGAAAACTGCTGCCCCAAAATTGAAGAGATGGGTGGACGGTGAGACACAGAATTTACAGGAGGAAATCAGAAACCTCTGTAGGAGGTAGAAAATCTAAACCATAATTGATGACTTGCTGGAAGCTCAGTGTCAGCAAGTTTGAGAGTTAAAAATTCCAGACCGGGCGCGGTGGCTCACGCCTGTAATCCCAGCATTTTGAGGCTGAGATGGGCAGATCATGAGGTCAGGGGTTCGAGACCAGCCTGGCCAATAGAGTGAAACCCCATCTCTACTAAAAATACAAAAATTAGCCAGGTGTGATGGCACACGCCTGTAGTCCCAGCTACTCGGGAGGCTGAGGTAGGAGAATGGCTTGAACCTGGGAGGCCAAGGTTTCAGTGAGCCGAGATCACGCCACTGCACTCCAGCCTGGGTGACAGAGCGAGACTCCGTCTCAAAAAAAAAAATTCCAGGAAGACCCAGTCACAGAAGGACTGCCCCACTTCCCCAATTTTATCTCCAGGACACTACCAGGTTTTCACAGTAAAAACTAGAGAAAAATCCCCTTATGCAACCTAAAGGAAGAAGAAAAGCAGCCAGTTTGAAATATGCTCGGCACGTTGCATTCCTTGTAACAGGCCTGCCTCAAGGGAAACGACTTTACCAGAACCTGACTGGAGGGCTGCTGCCACCTAACCGGCCTAAAAAAAGAGAAATCCAACTCCAGCCCCCTCTTGCATTCCGTGTGGGAGAAGGGGCCTCCGGCTTCCTCTAGCTATCTCGTCTAACTTAAAGGGCAGGGGGAGACTGAGAAGCACTTGTGAATGTCACAGCCCAAGGCAAAGGCTTTACTAAAAGACTTAGATCTAGTCATAGGACTATTGAACGCTTCCCTCTATTCCCACATCTAACGACCACATCACTAGGGCTCCCGTATACTGACAGAGAAATTCAACAGAAAGAACTGCATATCTCAGACTATATTTAGGAAGAACTCACTAGGGTAATCCATAGACAACAGAAGAGACAAGACCAGGACACTGAAGGAAATTTTAGCCTCTGACATGTACGGTGACAGCAAACACAGCCTAGCTTCTAGCCAGATAAACATAAAAGCTCATGCTAAAGGCCTACTTACCTCAGTTCCTTTTACCAAATATGTCATGTCCAGCATTCATCAAACAATTACAAGACATGCTAAAAGACTGAAACACAGTTTGAAAAGATTTAACAAGCATCAGAAACAGTCTGAGATAAGGCAAAGATGTTAAAATCATCAGACCAGGAATTTAAAATAATTATGATTAAGGCCAGGCATGGTGGCTCACACCCGTAATCTCAGCACTTTGGGAGGCCAAGGTGGGAGGATCACCTGAGGTCAGGAGTTCGAGACCAGCCTGACCAACATAGTGAAACCCCATCTCTACTAAAAATGCAAAAAAAAAACTAGCCGGGGGTGGTGGTGCATGCCTGTTATCCCAGCCACTCGGGAGGCTGAGGCAGAAGAATCACTTGAACCCAGGAGGCAGAGGTTGCAGTGAGCCAAGATCACGCCACTGCACTTGAGCCTGGGTGACAGAGTGAGACTCTGTCTCAAAATAAATAAAGAAATAAAATAATTATGATTACTATGTTAAGGTCTCTAATAGAAAAAATAGACTATATGCAAGAACAGTGGGGTAATATAAGCAGAGAGATGGAAACTCTATGAAAAGAAAATGCTCAAAATAAAAAACTATTAACAGACATGAAGAGTGCCTTTGAAAGGCTCATCAGTAGACTGGATATAGCTGAGGAATGCATTAGTAAACTTTAAGAATTGTCAATAAGAATTTCCAAAAAAGAAGTGCAATAAGGAAAAAAACTGAAGACAGAAAAATTATACAAGAACTGCAGTACAATTACAAATGGTGTAATAAATATATATATATGTGTGTGTATATATATATATAAATAAACAGGGACACAAAACAGGAAAGAAAAGAAAAGAAGAAACATTTCAGTCAATAATGACTGAAAAATTTCCTGAATTAATGACAGGCACCAAACCACAGATCTAGGAAGCTCACCGAACACCAAGCAGGATAAATACCCCCCAAAAATACACTGAGGAATATCATATTCATACTGCAGAAAATCAAAGACAAAGAGAAAAATCTTAAAATAAGCCAAAGTAAACAAACAAACAAACAAAACCCAAAAATCAGGCCGGGTGCGGTGGCTCAAGCCTGTAATCCCAGCACTTTGGGAGGCCGAGGCAGGCGGATCATGTGAGGGTCAGGAGTTCGAAACCAGCCTGGCTAACATGGTGAAACCCTGTCTCTACTAAAAATACAAAAATTAGCCAGGTGTGGTGGCAGGCACCTGTAATCCCAGCTACTCGGGAGGCTGAGGCAGGAGAATTGCTTGAACCCAGGAGGCAGAGGTTGCAGTGAGCCAAGACCTCGCCACTGCACTCCAGACTGTGCGATAGAGCGAGACTCAGTCTCAAATAAATAATAATAATTAAAAAACAAAAATCAAACAAACAAAAAAACAAAAACCTTACCTACAAAGAAGCAAGGATAAGAATTACCTGGGAGTACTTTGCAGAAGCCATGCAAACAGGAAGAGAATAAAATGAATCTAATTTTTAAAGTGTTAAAAGAAAAAACCCACCAACCTAGAATTCTGGATTCAGCAAGATTAACCTTCAAAAGAGAAAGAAAAATATTTTCTTAGACAAACAAGAATTGATGGAATTTATTGCTAGCATATATGCCTTGCAAGAAATGTTTAAAAAAGTTCTTCCGAAAGGAGAAAAGGTGATAAAGTCAGAAACTGCCATCTACATAAAGAAAAAAAGAGTATTAAAGAAGGAATAAGTGGATATAAGATAAAATATTTTCTTATTAATTTGACAGATGACACTTTGTGTTCAACATCATAATTGCAATAGTGTTTGTAGTAATTTTAGTTTATGAATAACTGAAATTAATGACAGAAATGTTATAAAGGATGAGAGAGGGCTTGGGAATTCTGTTATAAGGAATTTATACTATTCAAGAAGTGGCATAGGTTTACTTGAAAGTAAACTTAAGTTAATTATAAATATTTACTGCAAATAACAACAGCATCAATCAACGGCTACCAGCAAAGAAAAAAAAAAGAAGTACAATTGATCAATTGATATGTTAAGACAGGAAAAAAATGCAATCATACAAAAATTAGCTGGTTGTGGTGGCTCACCTGGAGTCCTAGCTACTAGGAAGGCTGAGGCACGAGAATTGATTGAACCCAGGAGGCAGAGATTGCAGTGGGCCAAGATGGCGTCACTGCACTACATCCTGGGCGACTGAGACTCTGTCTCCAAAAATAAAAAATAAAATGCAATCATATAAAATGCTCAATCAAAGCCACAAAAGGGGCAGGTGCAGTGGCTCACACCTCGTAAGCCCAGCACTTTGGAAGGCTGAGGTGGGAGGATCACTTGGGGCCAGGAGTTCGCCACCAGCCTGGGCAACATAGTGAGACCCCATCTCTGTAAAAAAACATAAAAATTAGCCAGGCATAGTGGTGCATGTCTGTAGTCCTAGCTACTCAGCAGGGAGGAGGTAGGAGGACTGCTTGAGCCCAGGAGTTCTAGGCTGTAGTGAGCTTTGATTACATCACTGCCTAGGTAACAGGGCAAGACTCTATCTCTAAAAAAAAAAAAAAAGCCAGAGAAGGCAGAAAAAGAGTGAATTTTTTTTAAAGAAACAAAAAATAAAGACAATGAAGATAATAGTAACAAATGTGTTATACATTGATGCAATCATAACAATAATCTCTTTAAATATAATGGTCTGAATATACCAACTAAAAGATAGAGACTGTCAGAATGGTTAAAAAAAGAACAATAAACTATATGTTGTCTACAAGAAGCCTATAATAACTGGGCAAGGTGGCTCATATCTGTAATCCCAGTTACTTGGGAGGCTGAGATGGGAGGATCCCTTGAGCCCAGGAGTTCAAGACCAGCCTGAGCAATACAGTGAGACCCCATCTCTAACCAAAAAAAAAAAAAAAAAAGAAATCTCAAAACAAAAAAAAAAAAGCCAATTATAAATACGAAGACACAGATTGATTTAAAATAAATGAATGAAGAAAGACGTATCATGTTAACACTAATCAATAGAAAGTTGGAGTAGCAATATGAATTTTAGACAAAGCAGACTTCAGACCAATGAAAATGATCAGAGATAAAGAGATACATTACATAATGATAAAGAGGTCCATTCACCAAGAAGACGTTACAAGTCTTAATGTATATGTGCCTAATAAAAGTGTATCAAAATGTATGAGGCAAAGGAAAACACATGAATCCACTATTACAGTTGGAAATTTCAACATCCCCTGTCAAAAATTATAAAAATCACAAAGGGCACAATTGAAATGAACAACAGCATCAATCAACTGGATCTAACTGACATTTATAGACTACTTCATCCAAGAACAGCAGTACACACGTTTTCTTCAGGTTCACACAGAATATTCACCAAGACAGACTACAATGTACAAACCTTAACAAATTTAAAAGAATAGGAAAGTATGCTGTCAGACAACAATGGAATTAAACCAGAAATCAATAACAGAACGATAGCTGGGAAACTCCCCAAATACTTGATGATGACACAACACTCTTCTAAATGACACACATGAATCAAAGAAGTATCAAGATCCATTTAGAAATATTTTCAACTAAGTAAAAATTAAAATACAACTGATAAAAAGCTATATACTTATTAAAAGGATGCAGCAAAAGGAGTGTAAAAAAATTAGAAAAGAAGAAAGATTTCAAATAAATAATCTAAGCTTCTACTTTAGAAGTTGCAAAACCAATAGCAAATTAATTCCAGAGTAAGCAGAAAAGAACATATAATAAAAATTAGAGTAAAAACCAATGAAATTAAAAATAGAAAATCAATAGAGAAAAACAACAAAATCAAAAGTTGGGTCTTTGAAAAGATGAATAAAATTGATAAGACTCTATACAGGTTAAGAAAAAAAGAGAGAAAATACCAATTAGATTCTATCATATACTAAGATCAGAAGTGAAAATGGGGCTATCACTACTGATCCCATGAACATTAAAAGGATAATAAAGAAATGTTTAAAAAACAGGATAACAAAGAAATACTATGAACAACTCCATGATCATGAATTTAGTCACCTAGATGAAATGCACCAATTCTTTGTAAGACACAATCCATGAAAACTCACAGAGGGAGGAATAGATAATCTGAATAAACCTATATTTATCAAGAAAATTAAATCAATAATTAGCAACCTTTCAAAACAGAAAGCACCAGGCCCAGGTAAGTTCACTAGTGAATTGTATCAAATATTTAAGAAAGAAATTATACCAATTATCTATACTATATTTCATAAAATTCAAGAGGAAGTATTTCCTAACTCATTTTATGAGGCCAGCATTAACCTAATACCCGAACCAAGTGAAAACATTACAAGAGTGGAAAATTACAGATCAATATGTCTAATGAACATAGATGAAAAAATCCTCAATAAAATACTGGCAAATCAAATCCAACAATGTAAAAAAGAATTATACACCAGGATAAAGTAAGATTTATTCTAATTACACAACATTGGTTCGACATTTGAGGATCAGTTAATGTAATCCATCACATCAACAATGTTGAGAAGAAAAATCGTAATTTTAACAGTAGAGGCAGGAAAAGCATTTGACAAAATGCGGCAGCCATCTATGATAAACACAGATGGTCCCTGACTTGCGATGGTTTGACTTAAGATTTTTTTGACGTTATTATGCTGCAAAAGCAATATGCATTCAATAGAAACCATAATTCAAGTTTCAAATTTTGTTATTTTCTCAAGCTAGCAATATGTAGTATAATATTCTCTCATGATGCTGAGCAGCAGCAGTGGCAGTGAGCTGTAGCTCCCAGTTAGCCATGCAATCACAGAGGTAAACAACCAATAATCTATAGTATATTCAATGCATTTTCAACTTACAACGAGTTTATCAGGACGCAATCCCATTTTAAGTCGAGAGGCATCTGTACTCTCAGTAACTAGGAAGAGAGGAAACATTCTCAACTTGATAAAGAACATCTACAAATAACCTATAGCTAATATACTTTATGGTAGGAAAGTAGTTTCCCACTAAGATCAGGAACAAGGCAAAGATGGCCCCTCTCACAACCATTCAATATCATTCCAAAAGTCTTAGCTAATGCAATAAGACAATTAAAAAAATAAAATCTGGCTGGGCAGATTTGCTAAAGCCTGTAATCTCAACACCTTGGGAAGCCCAGGCAGGGGGACTGTTTGAGCCCAGGAGTTCAAGACCAGCCTGGGCAACATGATGAGACCTCAATTCTACAAATAATAATAATAATAATAATAATAATAATAATAATAATAATAATAAAATAGCCAAGCATGGTGGTGTGCACCTGTGGTCCCAGCTACTAGGGAGGCTGTGGCAGGAGGATCACTTGAGCCCAGGATGTCAAGGCTACAGTGAGCCATGATCATGCCACTGCACTCCAGCCTGTGCACTCCAGCAAGACCCTTCCTCAAGAAAATTAATTAAAATAAATGAAAAATTTAAAAAACACAAAATCTAAATATATTGGAAAGGAGAAAATAACACTGTCTTTTGCTTGCAGATAATATACTTGTCGATGAGGAAAATCCCAAAGAATCAACAAAAAATGCTGGAACTAATAAGTGACTTATACCAAGGTTGCAGAATACAAGGTCAATATACGGTCAATTGTTTTCTTCTATATTAGCAATAAATAATTGGAATTTGAAATTAAATACATAATACCATTACACTAAAAAATAAAATAGGTGGCTGGGCACAGTGGCTCATGCCTGTAATCCCAGCACTTTGGGAGACCGAGGCGAGTGGATCACGAGTTCAGGAGTTCAAGAGCAGCCTGGCCAACATAGTGAAACCCCATCTCTATTAAAAATACAAAAATTAGTCAGCTGTGGTGGCACACACCTGTAGTCCCAGCTACTCGGGAGGCTGAGGCAGAAGAATTGTTTGAACCCGGGAGGCGGGGGATGTAGTGAGCTAAGACTGCAACATTGCACTCCAGCCTGGGTGACAGCGAGACTCCGCCTCAAAAATAAAATAAAATAGGTATAAATCTCACAAAATTTGTAGAAGATCTATTTGAGGAAAACCACAACACTGATTAAAGAAATCAAAGAAGATCTAAGTAAATAGAGATATTCCATGTTCATGGATAGGAATACTCAATAGTATCAAAATGCCAGTTATTCCCAACTTGATCAATAGATCCAACACAATTCCAATCCAAATCCTATTTTGTGGATATCAACAAACTGATTCTAAAGTTTACAGGGAGATGCAAAAGTCCCAGAATACTCATCACAATATTGAAAAAGAACAAAATTAGAGTACTGATATTACCCAACTTCAAGACTTAATGTAAAGCTACAGTAATCAAGATAGAGTGATATTGGCCAAAGAATTGACAAGTAAATCAATGGAACAGGAAAGCCCAGAAATAGACCCAAAAATATGGACAACTATCCTTCAAACATGATCTAAATGTAAAATAAACAATTATAAAATACTAGAAGAAGAAAGGAGAAAATATAGTGAACCTGGATTTGGTAACAAATTTTTAAACACAAAGTTAAAAGTACAATCTATGAAAGAAAAAAATTGGTAAGTTAAACTTCATTAAAATTAAAAATTTCTGCTCATTGAAAGATACTGTTAAGAGAAGTAAATGCCAAGTCAAAGACTGGGAGAAAATACTTGAAAAAGACATATCTGATAAAGGACTGGCATCCAAAATACAGAAAGAATTGTTGAAACTCAACACTAAGAAAACGAATAACCTGATTTTAAAAATGGGTGAACGACCTGAACAGACACCTCACTCAAAGATGTTACATAGGTGGAATATAGGCATATGAAAAGATGCTCAGCATCATTTGTGATCAGGGAATTAAAATTAAAACAGCAATGAGGTCCCACTACACATCTATTAGAACAGCTAAAATCTAAAACACTGACAACACCAAATGCTAATGAGGATATGGAGTATTAGGAACTCTCATTTACTGCATAATGCATAACGGTACAACCACTTTAGAAAAGTTAGGCAATTTCTTGCAAAGTTAAAATTAGTCTTACCATACGATGCAGAAATTGAGCTTCTTGGTATTTACTTTAAAGAGGTAAAAACAGATGTCCACACAAAAACTGACATACAAATGATTACAATAGCTTTATTCGCAATTGCCAAAACTTGGAAGCAACAAAGATGCCCTCCCATAGGTGCACAGATAAAAAAGCTATGGTATATTCATGTAATTGAGTATTACTTAATAATAAAAAGAAATGAGCTATCAAGTTATGAAAAGACAAGGAGGAACCTTGAATTCATATTACTAAGTATAATAGGCCAGTCAGAAAAGGCTACATACAGAATAATTCCAAGTATATGACATTCTGCAAGTCAAAACTATGGAGAGAGTAAAAAGATCAATGGTTGCCAGGGGATGGGAGGGAAGGGGCGGAGGGGAAGAAGAATGAATAGGTGAAGCGCAAGGGGATGTTTCAGACAGTGAAACTATTCTATATGATACTGTAATGGTGGATATATGTCATTATACACTTGTCAAATTCGTAGAATGTATAACACAAAGCTAATGCAAACTGAGAGACTTAGGTAATAATAATTTAACAATAGTGGTTCATCAGTTGTAACAAATGTGCCACACGGACGCAAGATGTTAATAACAAGGGAAACTATTAGGTGAGGGCTGTCACTGAAAGGAGGATACAGGACTCTATGTGTTTGCCATTCAACGTTTCTATAAACCTAAAACTGATCTAAAAAATAAAGTCCATTAACTAAATAAACAAAATCTTTCTAAACCACTTAAACATTATTTTAATTCTATTCTTCTCTTACTAAAATGTATCAAATTTACACTCTGTCTGACAGTCAAGGCTTCCGTAATCTTCCATTTTACCAGTTCAGTATTACTTTCATTATTTCTATGAGACATTCTCCACTGTAGGAAGATAAAGTAGATGCCTTATGGCCCCCACAAACCATATTCATCCTGAATACTGTGTTTCACTGTTGCCATTCTCTTTATGAAACTCATCTCCCTTCTGCTTATCTAAATGATCCTATTCCTTTAAGACTGGTTTAGGCCGGGCATCGTGGCTCATACCTGTAATTCCAGCACTTTGGGAGACCAAGGCGGACGGATCACGAGGTCAAGAGATCGAGACCATGCTGGCCAACATGGTGAAACCCTGTCTCTACAAAAAATACAAAAATTAGCTGGGCGTGGTGGTGCAGGCCTGTAATCCCAGCTACTCAGGAGACTGAGGCAGGAGAATAGCTTGAACCAGGGAGTCGGAGGTTGCAGTGAGCCGAGACTGTGACACCGCACTCCAGTCTGGCGACAATGCGAGACTCCATCAAAAAAAAAAAAAAGATTGGTTCAAGATCTCTCTCTCCCATAGAAACATTCCCAAAGACAGTAGCTTTTCCTAACCTTCTTCTCTTATTATAATTATAGCTTATACCAAAAAGTAAAGGCCTATACTATTTTCTCTAATGTGCTCCTTATGGTGTTAATAGGGAATAGTTCTGTCTTCTCAACTAGATGGTAAATTTATTCTGCTTTATATCTTTCAAGTTTTATCCACAACATCTTAGGGATTAATAGAGTCTTGTTAATGAAATAGTTCCTAGGATATTATTTCAGCTTTACTGGTAATCCAAGACCACGTGTATATTAATAACTGTGTCCTCCAAGAACAAACAGGAAATTACATGTTAAGATCAGAAACTCCCTGGTAAAATCAGGACAGTGAAACATCTAAAGCCTCCTTAAGTTATATACTGGCCTTGCATCTTAAAATGTCAACAATATAATACATAATATCATATACTATATATAAAAACATGATACAAGAGATATCAGTAATTCCTATAAAAATATCATACAATCGAATACACTGATACTAGAAAGAAAGAAAGAGGGAGGGAAAGAAAGAAAGAGAGAAAGAAACAGAAAAAAAAGAAGTAAAACACGACATACTTCGGAAAGATGAAAAGGCTCTATTAGCATTAATGACATTAGCAAACTGCACACAGTTGAGCATATAACCTTCTAGTGTCATAAGCTATATATGATGTGTTTGGTTTCTTGATCATTACTGTCAGTACCCTATGAACCATTCTCATTCAAAGTCAAAGTAAGAGCCTTAATACTGACAGCGGAGAAGAATTGGTCTACCAGTTCAGAATCCCTGATTGCTGTACCATTGCTCCAATAGGTTGACAAGTATGGGAGAATGATTGGTATTTGTATTCCAAAGCATTTGCCATTTGCTGGGCTACAGCAAGCGGGGTGAGAAGGAAAACTTCTGAAATATGAGAGCATATTATGAAATCATTAGACATAGTAATGAACTACTGGGAAATCAAGCAATCAGAAACGGTATGGTCAAGAGCATCATTCCCAAGTCTGACAAGCTCTTGTGACACATCAGTCTCTCAATCACGTAAGAATAGCAATTGCCAATGTATTGCTACAAACATGAAGATTTATAGTAGCAAATTGTAATACAATCTATAGTTAATATAAGCTTTCATTTATTTAGTTTTAAATTCTTAATGAGAAACTTACCTTGCAGAACTTAACTTCTGCCTCTAAATGATGAATATATTGAGACTGGTCATTAATAGTATGAACAAGGTCGTGCATAGTAGGCATATTGGTTTCCTCATGTTCTAATGACCTCTATGACAAAAAATAAATAAATAAATACATAAATACATAAATTTTAAAAAGCCAAATTAAGCATGTTTGGATTTAGCAAAGAATCAGTTGTTACCCTCTCCATACTCAATTTTGCACTGATGTGATATAAACATAGAATCGATCACAATGTAGCTTATAGTCATGATATAGTTTGGATGCTTGTCCCCCACAAACCTCAAGTTGAAATGTGGCCCCCAGCATTGGAGGTGGGGCCTGGTGGGAGGTGTTTCGGTCATGATGAATGAATCCTGGTGCTATCCTCATGATAATGAGTTCTTGCTCTGAGTTTTGGTGAGATTTGGTTGTTTAAAAGAATGTGACACCTCTCCCACTTCTTGCTCTGGCTCTCACCACATGAAATACCTGCTCCCCTTTCACCTTCCACCATGACTGAAAGTTTCCTGAGGCCCTCACCAGAATGAGATGCCAGTATCACACTTCCTATACAGCCTGCAGAACCATGAGCTGATTAAACCTCTTTTTTAAATAAATTACCCAGCCTCAGGTATTTATTTTTAGCAACACGAGAATGGACTAATACAAATACTTGCTTCTCTATCATATAAATTCCACAAATACACAAGATTCATGGATGTGAATATCCTTTTTTTTAAAGATGGATGGTGAAAGTGATTATAAAAAGCACATATAGTGAATGGAAAAATGCTGGGGTAGCAGTAGTATAACTGGCTTGGAATAAACTATTTTAACAAATTGGAAAAACAACATTCCATTCAGTAATGCTGAGATACAAGGGACAACTCTTTCCAAGAAACTGCCATGGAAGAGGATTTGCTAGCTAAAACTGCAGCAGCTCCGTGAAGGAGAGATTCTTTAGGAAGCGTTTGATACCAAGCCAGTGTCAATGCGATGAAATTCCATCTCAAAAAAGATACATTAGCAAAATGTAGTTTTTGATTTTTGACTCTAGTATTGAAGGCAATTCAAGTGTATGGTGTTCTGGAGCATAGAACCTCCAAGAGTAGAACCCTAAAGTAGAGACACACTGCATTGAGGGGTCCAACGAAGAGATTTCAAAAAAACGCCAATACTATTTTAGCTCTGTAGCATTCCTGGAACTGACTGTTAATGTATAGCTTACCTTATCCTAAAATAGTTTGTAAAATCATATACCCATCACATGATTTTTTTTTTTAAAGGATGAGGAAATCAGGAAAAGGTAAAACAAGGGTCAACCAGTTAAACAAAGCCAGAGGAAAGCTTGAAATGAGGCACAGTGTCTGTTTCTCAGCCATTCTCTTTCTCAGCACAGCAGACATTTTAAATGATAATCAAGTACCAGCTATCATGGCAGAATAAAATAAAATAGAGCTTTGGTTTTTTGGTATATTTAAGAAATTTAAAAACCAAAATAACTCCAATTAAATGAATTATCTGTCATGAGTAGAAATCAAACAATTATAATCATCCTCCATTAATAGCAATAGGTTCAGAAGGTAGGCAAATATAAATTACTACTATGAGTATACAGGAGGAAGTCAATGTGAAAAATAAAAAGCTCAAGCCAATATTGTATGAAAAATGTTCACATGAAATCATTTGTGTCTACTTTGAAGGGCTTTAGTTTAGATAGCTACATTTTAAGACAATAAGTAATAACTTTTTTTCCATCTCAACAGTGCCTCAGTTTTACTCTCAATATATGCATGTATTTCTAATATGTTATACTGGCTATGAAAGTGCATTCTAAAGGTATAATCTTAAAAAGCTAATTATTACTATTATGGTTTATAATTATTACATGTAGGCTGTATACATATAGAGTCTAAGTTCCATTCTTTTACATAGCTCCATATAAATAGACTTGTGTATTTTAAAGTGCACTCTGTATGTACTAAACTGATTCTCTTAGTGAAGGTCTTCCTGCCTGTCTGGATTCAGTAAGCTCCATAATATCACTGCTCAGACTTTAAAAGGCAAATAAGCATGTCTGAGCATTCAACAGATAAAGCAACTTCATCTAGTAGACTTAAAAGCATTCCAGCAGTCTGTGCTTAAGAGCATGCTAGAAACCAGATGTCAATAGTAATAAATTCATTAAATGATGAGATGTTTTACTAAAATTATAAAATCTATATCTATAAATTTAGAATATGCATATGAAGTACATTTCTCTAAAGTAGGAATTAAGCTTAAAAGTATGTGTCAGCCTGGAATGGAGTGTTCGTATGGGAGTGATACTCTGATATTTCAGTGGTGAAGAAAAGAAAGTGACATGTCTCCACACTTTTCAGCATCTAGGCATTGTATTGAACTAGAAAACACATTGAAAATGTGAGGTGGTTACTTGCTGCTATGACATGTAATGTTTATGTAACACTTCATAGGTTTCTAAAGAATTTTAAGTATGTAATCTTATCTCATTATTCCAAAAACTCTGTGAGACAGGCACAATATCTTAGAGAGTATGTGATAGACCCTAGATAGAACTAAGCCCTTGACTATTATTTTGTCCACTTAAATCTGGTCCAGAGTTCTTTCACTCACATCTATCTCAGCCTTTAGCATATAAAATGCTTTAATCAGAAATAATACACTCTGTCAAAGCAATAACAAACAACTTCAGAAGAAATACAGCACCACTTCTTATATATGATACTATTTTATAACCATATATTTTAACAAATAGAACATTACATATTAAAACGTATTATTTTGAGGCCAGGCGCTGTGGCTCACACCTATAATCCCGGCGCTTTGGGAGGCCGAGGCTAATGGATTTCCTGAGGTTCAGAGTTCGAGACCAGCCTAGCCAATATGGTGAAACCCCATCTCTACTAAAAATACAAAAAATTAGCCTGGTGTGGTAGTGCACATCTGTAAACCCAAATACTAGGGAGGCTGAGGCAGGAGAATCGCTTGAACCAGGGAGGCAGAGGTTGTAGTGAGCCGAGATCATGCCACTGCACTCTAGCCTGAGCAACAGAATGAGACTCTGTCTCAAAAAAATTAATTAATTAATTAAAAATAAAATGTATTATTTTGACACTCAAAATTTTAAAAATATTACAAAGTAGGGCTACAATTATAATTAAGTAACTTCTAAAAATGATCAATAATAGATATGACCCTCTAAAAAAGAAATTACTAAAATAATGACTTTATCTTTTACATATACTCTGACTTATATAATTTATTATATGAATTTATTATATATTATATATTACATATTTTGCTAACAGTTGCAAAATAAATTCTCCAAACTATTCCCTTGCTCCCATTTTCCAAATGAATAATAAATTTAAAAAATCAAGATTCTCTCTGCCATGGAAATCTATTTTTTCAGCCAAAATAATCAGAGGGAAGAGAATTACTTTTAATGTTTTTCACTATTAGCATGCCATGCTTAAATTTTTTCTGCAACATGTACTACAAAATAACACAATACAGTAAAACACAGGAATGCTTTGTCAACTTGGAAAAGTTGATACTTACCAAGGGGGACATTTTTCTTCTTCTTGACAGAGATACTTCACTTTCCTTATCTGCTTGTTGGCGCAACAAATCTTTGAGCTGATTAACTACAGAGCAAAAGCAGAGGGTTTATTAACCTTATTTGAGATCCATGGTTTCTTACCACCCATCCATCCTTCCAACTAATAAAAATTGCTGATATATTATGCATCAAGAATTCTGCTATCAACTGGGGATACAAGACCAACATAAAAAAAAAAAAGAATTTCTACCCCTTAAGAGCTAAGAATCTAGCAAGAAAGAGAGAGACACTAATAGATATAAAATAAGTTTGTATGTAGACCTAAAGCTATGCACAGTGCTACAAGAAGAGGAAGAACCTAATTGTGCTTGTTTTCACAGAGGAGATAACACTGCAAAGATGAACAGGAAGGAGTTCACCAAGCAGAAAAGGATAAGAAAAATTCCAATTAGAAGTCACTGCACATGTCAAAGCATAAAAGCATAGAGAGGAGGTTATTATAAATAGAATGTGAGTTGTGAGATGGATGATTAGCATGAGAAGTACACAAAGATGAGCCGAAGAGGCAGGTTAGAGCTATCTTAGGAAAACACTGTTATTTTATAACTAAGAATTTTGGACTTTAGCCTATAAGCATTGGGAAGTCAAAGGAAAACAAGATTAAGCGAGGGAATTAAATTATCTGATTTGTGTTTCAGGAATAACATCACAGCAACAGAATGAAGAATGAATGGAGTTATTATTCTATGGAGTTTAAAAAATTCACTATGCATCATTCAGACTAGGATTGACATTCACACTCACCAGCATGGCTCTGTTGTAATTCGGGCCAGGCTGTCCTGGCATCCTCGTTTCCCACACTGGTGCTAAAAGAAAGATTTGGTGCATCTTCTCCAATAGTGACATCGCCTTCTTTCAGGGCACATTTCAGTTGGTGAATGCTTCTACTGGCATGTTCTGCAAGAACAACCTGATGAAAGTTAGGACCAATGAAATCTGGTTGACCAAACGGACACTTGCTCAAGAAGGCAGTTTTTAAAGGTGAAATCATTATTTCTCATACTTTACGGAAAAAACGCAGAGTTCTGTTTCTAGCTTGCTGAGGGATGTGCCAAAGATGGTGAGAGAAGATTAACTTCATGGTTAGAGGTAGGACTTGATGATCTCTAAGGCCCCTACCACTGTAGCAGTTGATTTCACTACATATAGCACCACCAGCAAGGATTAAATGACAGAACTCTTCCCACCAGCTCCCATTAAACAATAACTTTCTAAGGGAAGTGCTCTCCTTCCCACCATGCCTGACTCCTTTACCAACTTGGAGACAGAGGGGACGAGAGGAGCAGTGGGGAGGTGGGAAGAGCCAGCAAGAGGGACTGCGTCACACCCAGTTCCAACCTAGGGAAGCCTCATTGTCCCTGGGGACAGGAAATCCCTCCCCCACCAAGAGACATCCACATGTCTGGCCTAGTTTTGATCAAAATTTGCATAGCTGAAGTGCTTATAGTGGCAGCCCCGGCAGTACAGCTCTTCCTATATACTGCTGGCTAACCACAACTCATAGATTCTTGGTTAGTGCAACTGACCACCCCTAGAACACACAAAAACTGTCTAAAATGAAGTATTTTTAAGGTATATTACTGTGATAGTTCATCTCTAAAAATAGCCTCCAAGGGGTTGCAGCGAGCCGAGATCGCACCACTGCACTCCAGCCTGGCAATAGAGCGAGACTGTTTCAAAAAAAAAAAAAAAAAAAATAGCCTCCAAGGAACCCAGCCTCATTCTCTTGTTCTCTTCTAATCTGAAACTGACTGGGCCTGTAGTCTGCATTAACCAATAGAATGCAATAAAAGTTATACCATGTCACACCCAAGCCTCATCTTTAAAAGGACTGGCAACTTCTGCTTCCTCTTGGAATGTTTGCTTTTGGGAGCCCTAAGCCGCTATGTAAGATATCTGGCTACCCTGCTGGAGAGACCTGTGAAGAGCATACGTGGAGAGGAAGAGAGAGGCCCTGAGACCCCACGAAGAAAGAGAAAAGCCCTCCCCGCACTGCACCCCGCTGCCCCACTCTGACAGCCCAGTCCTCCAGAGGACTCCAGCACCAGAGGCCCTCTAACCGCAAAGGCACAAAAGAGACCTGATTCATTACCAACCATGTATGAAAATATATTTATAAACATATATTCTGTAGGACCTTGAAAAGCAGTTTCCATTTTCTCCAAGTGCACTGATTTCAAAGTTTGGAACAGAAACAAAAGCAATGTTAGTATTTAATAGAAAAAAAATGTCTCTGTTATACAATATCTAATACAGTTTCTTTACTTGCAGCAACTCATTTTCTACTTTGATAAAAGAAAACATGTATTTCAGGTCAGGGTTCGACAATGTAATTCTATTACTCAACTATACAAGAGACACAGTTAATTTATCACCATATTTTTCTCCATACCAATCCTATGTCCACACAGATCTTTTTTTGAAATGAATTTGGCGCTGATTACTAATGAAAACTGGCCTCCTCTGACTCATCATGAGTTTAAGGAAGTTCAGATAAGACGCTTTCCTGGTTTTGGGAATATATGAAACTGTGATAGTTTTACAATAACTTAGTATTAGAAAATAGAATAGAAAAGCGATTTAGTCATGGAAAAGGAAAATCAAAGTGTTACATGATAAGCAATTCAGTTCATGGAGCTTTAGATTTATGCCCTTAAATCCAAGAATAAAACACCTATCTTTATTGAATCTATTAGAAAGGAACGAGACAGTTTGACTAACATAAAAATGTATTCCAGGTAAAAGCATTGCGCCGTTGGTGATCACGGAAGAAACAGGAGTGTGGCGTGACCGTGAGGAAGCAAAAGAAAATGAGGAACTACGCAACCATGAAACGAACGCTTAGTCTCAGAGATCAGAGGCTTAAAGAAAAGGATAGATTAAAACCTAAAGAGAAAGAAAAGAAGGATCCCAGCGCGTTAAAGGAAAGAGAAGTTCCGCAACACCCTTCCTGCTTATTTTGCCAATATAATACACAGCTGGGCCCACCTTACCACATCCTCGTTGATACCAACTTTATCAACTTTTCCATAAAAGCCAAACTGGACTTAGTGCAGTCAATGATGGGCTGTCTGCATGTCAAGTGTATCCCTTGTATAACTGATTGTGTAATGGTTGAAATTGAGAAATTGGGGCAGAAGTATCGAGTGGCTCTAAGGATCGCCAAGGATCCAAGATTTGAACAATTACCATGTACACACACAGGAACCTATGCACATGACTGCTTAGTACAGAGAGTAACTCAGCCTAAGTGTGTGTAAGTGTTACATTGTGCCCACAGTTGACCGGGACTTTTTTTTTTTTTTTCTTGAGAGGGAGTTTGGCTCTTGTCGCCCAGGCTGGAGTGCAATGGCGCAATCTCGGCTCACCGCACCCTCCGCCTCTCGGGTTCAAGCGATTCTCCTGCCTCAGCCGCCCCAATAGCTGGGATTACAGGCACCTGTCACTACGCCCGGCTAATTCTGTATTTTTTTTAGTAGAGACGGGGTTTCTCCATGTTGGTCAGGCTGGTCTCAAACTCCCGACCTCAGGTGAAATCCGCCCGTCTCAGCCTCCAAAAGTCTTGGGATTACAGGCGTAAGCCACCACGCCTGGTGACCGGGACCTTAAAAGAAGAATCCATAAGATTCCTGGAATTCCTATCATGTATATTTCTTTTCTTTTTCTTTTCTTTTTTTTTTTTAAGACGGAGTCTCGCTCTGTCGCCCAGGCTGGAGTGTAGTGGTGCGATCTCCACTCACTACAACCTCCTCCTCTCAGGTTCACGCCGTTCTCCTGCCTCAGCCTCCCGAGAAATTGGGACTACAGTTACACGCCACCACGCGCAGCTAATTTTTGTACTTTTAGTAGAGACAGGGTTTCACCGTGTTAGCGAGGATGGTCTTGATCTCCTGACTTTGTGATCCGCCTGCCTTGGCCTCCCAAAGTGCTGGGGTTACAGGCGTGAGCCACCGCGCCCAGCATTTTTTTTTTTTTTTTTTTTTTTTTTTTTTTTGAGACGAAGTTGCACTCTTGTTGCCCAGGCTGGAGTGCAAGTAGTGCAGTCTCAGCTCACTGTGGCTCTGCCTCCAGGGTTCAGATGGTTCTCCTTCCTCAGCCTCCTGAGTGGCTGGGATTGCAGGCATGTGCCACAGTGCCCAGCTAATTTCTTTTTTCTTTTTTGTATTTATAATAGAGACAAATACTTTTGTATTTTTAGTACAGAAAAATACACCTCGGCCTCCCAAAGTGCTGGGATTGCAGGCATGAGCCACCGTGCCTGGCCTACTCACTTTTTGATGCTGTTTTGAAATTGATATTTTGTCTCATAAAAATTTTAGTCCAGGCACAGTGGCTCATGTCTGTGGTCCTGGGACTTTGGGAGGCTAAGGTGGGTGGATCACCTGAGGTCAAGAGTTCAAGACCAGCCTGAACAACGTGACAAAACCCCATCTGTACTAAAAATACAAAAAAGGTTGGCAGGGTGTGGTGTTGTGTGCCTGTGGTCCTGGCTGCTGGGGAGGCTGAGGCAACAGAGTTGCTTGAAGCCGGGGGACGGAGGTTGCAGTGAGCCGAGATCACACCACTGCATTCCAGGCTGGGTGACAGAGTGAGACTGTCTCATAAAAAAAAAAGAAAAAGAAAAAAAAAATTCAGTGATGGTCAAAGGGTACAAAATCTCAGACAGGAAGAATATGTTTTATACTTTTTGAGTTCTATTGTACAGTGTGGTGCATATACTTAATAATGGAGTATTACACATTTCAAAATTGATGTTCTCATCACAGAAATGTATTGGAAGTATTGGATATGTTAACTAGCTTTATTTAATTATTCCACATTGTATCCACAATTTATGACATCACTTTGTAACCCATAAATTTATACAATTATAAATTGTCAATTTACAATAAAAAATTTTTGTTGCGTTTTTAAAGAAGAAATGTATTCCATGGAGCTTTCAAATGACTTCACCTCTAAGGCAAGGGATAATTATTTATTTATACCTAGTCTGAGTAAAAGCTAATAAACTATATTAGGAAAAAGAAAAAAAATATGGAAAGAATTTGCATAGTTAAAAGCCTCTGTAAGCAGAGTTCTTTCATCAGATTACAAGAAAGGCAGGATTTTTTTTTTTTTTGGAGACGAAGTCTCCCTGTTGTCCCCAGGCTGGAGTGCAATGGTGCGATCTTGGCTCACTGCAACCTCCGCCTCCCAGGTTCAAGCATTTTTCCTGCCTCAGCCTCCCGAGTAGCTGGGATTACAGGCATGCGCCACCACACCCAGCTAATTTTTGTATTTTTAGTAGAGATGGGGTTTCACCGTGTTGGCCAGGCTGGTCTTGAACTCCTGACCTCAGGTGATCCACCCACCTTGGCCTCCCAAAGTGCTGGGATTACAGGAGTGAGCCACCGTGCCCGGCCTAGGGCAGGATTTTAAGAGCACTTTTCATTCCTTTTCTAATGTTCTTGTTTAATCTTTTAGAATTTATAACATTCAAAGACTACATGTTAAATTGCACTATGAACATAATATTACGTGAAATAATGAGCTATTGAATTGAACAACTATCCCAAAGAAAAGTGACACACAAGACTTTAGGGTTTGTTTGTTTGCAACTACTGATTTCAGAGTTACTAGGGTCAGAGAGGAAAAGCAGGAATTTGCAAGAACTGTGCCCTAAAACTAAAACTACAGAGTTGACATTTTAAAGTCATTTCAACGCTACATTTCAAAACATGCTAAGTGCTTTTCAAATACATAACAAAGCAGCATAATTATATACTATAACAGATAAACACAGTTAATGTGAAGAAGAATAACACTCAGATGATTCAGGACAGATGAAATCCCATGGCTCTTCAACTGGAGCCATTGCAACTGAAGCCCCCATAATCCTTATTAAGAGCACTACTCCCCAGACGCAGTTATCTGCTCCTTACATTTAAGGAAACCAGATTAGACAGAGGGTTCCAGTTACCGTTTCCTATCCAACTGCTAATGGGACACAGCTTTATCTGTTTCTAACCAAGAGAGAGAACACACTCATTTCCTCTTCTCTCCTGAGAGGACAGTAAGGGTATTTCACAATGAATGCATCCTGATTTCTTTTCCCCAGCACCAACCAGGAACTGACTATAAACTTAACTATGACTACAGACACAAACAGGACCCCTGAGTCCTACAGATCACATGAACGTAAGTGCAAGTAGATAATATTTCTGCTAATGCACTATCCAAACATCAATCAGTACAATGAGCACTTAAAAGGTACCTGAGCTAATGGCTGCTGGCTAATTTCAGTCTGTCTTGTCCATTTTCTTTCTTCTTTTTTTTTTTTGAGATGGAGTTTTCGCTCTTGTTGCCCAGGCTGGAGTGCAGTGGTGCAATCTCAGCTCACTGCAGCCTCCGCCTCCCAGGTTCAAGCGATTCTCCTGCCTCAGCCTCCTGAGTAGCTGGGATTACAGGCATGCACCACCACACCCGGGTAATTTTGTATTTTTGGTAGAGACAGGGTTTCTCCATGTTGGTCAGGCTGGTCTCAAACCCTCGACCTCAGGTGATCCGTCCGCCTCAGCCTCCCAAAGTGCTGGGATTACAGGTGTGAGCCACTCTGCCTGGCCTGTCTTGTCCATTTTCTTAGTAAGAGTTTCCCTACTTCCTATGTTCTAACTCTTAGGTCACCACTGGGCCTCTCTTCATCAAGATGTTTTTGAACAAAATGCAAGTATGTCTCAGCCCAGGAAGAATCACCACTTAAATACACACTATGAATTATTAATTTCTTCATTCTCCATCTGTCCTGGGAGATGTGAAAGAGAATTGCCCTGGTGACAGGGAGGGGGACCACTCCCTGCGAAGCGCCCAGCTGTCTCTGAGAGAATATGCAATGAACCATTCCTCCCGAGGCCGAGATATGAGATGCACTGCAGCTCCCAGCACAAGCTTTGATTAGGGCAGACATGCAGAAAAATGAAACCACAGTGAGATAAGAAATACATGTCTATCCACACTTGACTGGGCCTCAGCCTGGTTCAGAAGATTGCTGTCACTGTTTACTAGGGGACCAACAGGTAACACTACCAAGATATAAACAGCAGAATCAAAAAATCAGACAATGTCGGCTTTGTGAAAGGCAATTACAATTGTGAAAGAGATTACAAGTACTATGTGGAATACTTTTTTGTTTGAATCTCAAAGAAAATACTATCCTAAGACTCTAATAACTGAAAACATGCTAAAGTGGTTGGCGCCAGGAGTAAAAGATAATCTGATAAAGAATGTAAACATCTTAAGAAAGCAATGTCTGGAAGACCATTAAAGATATGTGGGTGTTGGCAAATCCAGGAGATTGGCTATATGCATTCTGAGGGATACACCTGGTATTTCTTTGGCATCAACGGAGAGGACTGATGCACCTGTCACTTTCCACTGATAAAAGAAGTAAACCTAGCCAGGCTGGCAAAGAACACAGGTAAAATCACCAGCAAATACAATCTGTATATCCTTACTTGTAATTACTGTAAAGTAGGATTCTTGCAGAGCAAGGGCTACGAGCAAAGCCTGTACTTCTAGATTGTGATTTCTCAACCTCAGCACTATTGACAGTTTGGACCTGATAATTCTCTTTTGGAAGGTGCTGTGTTGTGCCAGTTTAATAGCATCCCTGGCTTCTGCCTACTAGAGGCCAGCAGCACTCATCTCCACCCCCAATTGTGACAATAAAAAAAAAAATCAATAAAACAAGACAGTTTTCAAGTCAATAAAACAAGATCAATAAAACAAGAGTTTTCAGTGTTGAGGGGAGACTTGCTATCACGCTGACCACATTACATTGTAAGTGTTGCCGCCTCTTGATGGAAAATGAGCGTGACAGTGAGCTATTCTGCCACAGGAGTGCTGGTGGGGAGGACACAGCCTGAGACCGACAGTGCCATGATGGGACACATCTGATCCAGGTGTCAGGAATAGGTGTTGTATCTATCAGAAGCAAGAGCTCAGAATTCATATTTAGCTTCATTTTGTTTCAGGGCCTAAAAGCAATATTTGCCCTAAGGCCATCCCTTTAAGTATCCAGTGGGCTTTGATGAAGTTCCGCCATCATCAGGATTGCTTCAGCCAGTGCACAAGGGCATTTCTAGCTACCTTGTCTACTTTTGGACTCTGAGAAGAGTTATCATCAAGTAAAATGGTGAAAATCTTAGCACAAACTGGCAATGTGATCAGACCATAAGTCTTTAAACATCCCAGGAGAGAATATTATTACTCTCAGTATCTCAATAGTTTGAAAAAAACTTACTCTATACCTATTTCTGACAAAGAACATGAAAAAGTACCCTTACAATCTCCTAACACTGAAACATAGCTTTGATTTAGATTATTCCAGGGATGACTATTTACTTGTAAAACATTCATTTCTTTTCTGGTTGCTAAATCCTGTCTTTTGCCGATTTTATCTCATCAGTAGTAGGAAAGAAAAATTGAGATTGTACTTTTAAGTTCTAGTAAAATAAAAGATCATAAAAGTTAAAGGCACTAACTTTAGTTAGTGAGCCACATGAGGCCAGGCACAATGGCTCATTCCTGTAATCCCAGCACTTTGGGAGGCCAAGGCAGGTGGATCACTTGAGGCCAGGAGTTCGAGACCAGCCTGGGCAACATGGTGAAAGCCTGCCCCTACTAAAAATAAAAAAATTAGCCGGGTGTGGTGGTGGCACCTGTAATCACAGCTACTCGGGAGGCTGAGGCAGGAGAATCACTTGAACTCGGGAGGCAGAAGTTGCAGTGAGCCAAGATCACATCACTGCACTCCAGGCTGGGCAAAAGAATAAGACCCTGTCTCAAAAGAAAAAAAAAAGTCGGGCACCGTGGCTCATGCCTGTAATCCCAGCACTTTGGGAGGCCAAGGCGGGCAGATCACCTGAGGTTGGGAGTTCGAGACCAGCCTGACCAATATGGAGAAACCCCGTCTCTACTAAAAATACAAAATTAGCCAGGTGTGTTGGCACGTGCCTGTAACCCAGCTACTCGGGAGGCTGAGGCAGGAGAATCGCTTAAACCTGGGAGGTGGAAGTTGCAGTGAGCTGAGATTAAAAAAATGAATATGTATAATTTGAATTTTATCGGCAAAAAACCCCTCATGTTTATGTGTGTATATTCCTACATAGTGCATATGGCAAACAATATTTAAAAATCCAGAAAATATTTGAGAAAAGCAAAAAAGAAATACAAGTTTTATAAGAAAACAGGAATACTTGAGTTACACATATGTTTTCTTAAGACAGCCAGATGATATCACTGCTGGCTAATACACTGACCAAATTGTTGGCTAGTAAGACTAACACAGCCCTTCTA
Source organism: Gorilla gorilla gorilla (assembly GCF_029281585.2). Lineage (NCBI taxonomy): Eukaryota > Metazoa > Chordata > Mammalia > Primates > Hominidae > Gorilla > Gorilla gorilla. The sequence continues at coordinate 12,207,405 of NC_073224.2, forward strand.
CAATTGTGAGCCACTTTGCAGGATTTGGATAGATGTGCTAATCATATACAAGCAAAATATAGAAAGCCAACCTTATCTTTGGTTTTCTTGAACTACATCAATTCATAAAGACAAGGCCCATCCCTGAGATTATATATTTTCTTCTCATATTCATCCTCTCACTTTCTGTGTACCTGGTTCAACTCCTTACTCTCATTTCCATAAGACAAAAACATAGCCCTTATCATTCATCTGGTCCAAACAAGTGCTGATGGAAGGAACATTAATGATCAAAGGGTCAGAGAGTGGCATCTAAAGGGGAATCAGGCTCTGGGTGTGTTTTGCTTGGCTTCCTTCTTGGAAGAAAAGAGGGAGGAAAAGAGGGAAAAAGAGAGAAGAAAAAAAAGGAAGCAAAGAGGGAGGGAGCAAGGAAGAAATTGAAATGTTTTTAGAAAAAGCAGAAACTGCCCAATTTGGCCATAAGCCTCATCATTTCCCTTAATGTCTTCCACTGACTCCATCATACCTTTTGATCATTTGCTTGGCACCTAAAGGCAATAATTCTCACATCCAGTCCAAACTTCTCGTTTTACAGTTGAGGAAACGGGAATCCAAGAACAGTGTCTTTCACTTGCCTAAGGTTACACAGATGGTTGTCAGCAAAGCAAAAGTAAGTGCAGTGACCTGGCTCCCAGCTCCACATTCTCTCCTCTGACTCCACCACACTCTTCCCATAAGTTCATCTAAAGGCTGAAACACCAAAATGTTGACAGAAAAAGGTAAAACCAGAATGCAAAATGTATATAGAAAATCATGAGTTCCTGTCATACAAGAAGTTTGTTTCATTTTTCCTTATACTCACCCAACCAAAGGTGGCTAGGAATGAGGTGAATAGGTGAGTCATGTATACAGGTGTTGTTGATAAAATTGTTATCTATTCCCAACGCTGCAGCAAGAGATGAGACATGATGCTGTTATTAAGGCTAAGATACTGCATTTCTAGCAATTTTTCTCCTTTCTGATATCCCCTTACACTCAAGTGTGCAGTACTTAAAATAGAGCCTGGATTGCCTGTAATTGTGGCTTTTTTCACCCTTTCTTGGCTATGAAATAGTTCATTTCATACCTCTTGGCTTTATACAACGATGTATTGAATTTAGAGAAGGGGCATGTGCTATCTTGCCCACTTACAAATGTAGTTCTCGGCCATTCTGTGGTTGTTGAATTATAACTACCCATAGAGTAAATGAACACCTAACCTTACTGCCAAGAGACCTCCCAAATCACTTCCAGTTCTAGATTAAATTCTGTGGTTCCCAGGATACCCAGGATATATACACTTTTAACCACACTGGAAACTTTCAGACCATTTACTATGTAGGAATAATACAACAGATCTGTGGGGGCAACAAAGCCTTCCGGTTTTTCTGCCAGAACTCTCGTTTTGAAGAAGAATCATTAAATGTCTCCAATTTCTCGTAAAGGGGCATAGGCGACCCAAAGCAAGAGATATCTTTAGAGAAGTCAAACAGCAAATCCACTGAAAAGTGTAAGGGAATGGATGAAAGGTGAATGTGGAGCTGCTCCAAGATCATCAGGGTCAAAATGAGGCGAGGATCTCATTTTAAAAGCAAGAAAGTAAACGCTGACTCAGTTTTCACATTACAATTTCAAATTATTGATATACCATAATAGTACCAAAATTAAAGAAATGAGGAAAAGATCTTTTTTTGCTTGTTTTGGAGATAGGGTTTCACTCTTGTTACCCAGGCTGGAGTGCAGTGGCGCGATCTCAGCACACTGCAACCTCCGCCCACCGCAACCTGAGCCTCCCAGGTTCAAGCAATTCTCCTGCCTCAGCCTCCCGAGTAGCTGGGGTTACACGCGCCTGCCACCACGCCTGGCTCATTTTGTATTTTTAGTAGAGACAGGGTTTCTCCATATTGCTCAGGCTGTTCTCGAACTCCAGACGTCAGGTGATCCGCCCGCCTCGGCCTCCCAAAGTGCTGGGATTACAGGCGTGAGCCACCGCGCCCAACCTCATTTTAAAAACAAGAAAGTAAATGCTGACTCAGTTTTCACATTAGAACTTCAAATTTTGATATACCATGATAGTACCAACATTAAAGAAATAAGGAAATTTTTTTTTGTTTTTGTTTTTGTTGTTTTTTGAGACAGAGTCTCGCTCTGTCGCCCAGGCTGGAGTGCAGTGGCGCGACCTCGGCTCACTGCAAGCTCCGCCTCCCGGGTTCACGCCATTCTCCTGCCTCAGCCTCCCGAGTAGCTGGGGCTACAGGCGCCCGCCACCACGCCCGGCTAGTTTTTTGTATTTTTTTTAGTAGAGACGGGGTTTCACCGTGTTAGCCAGGATGGTTTCCATCTCCTGACCTCGTGATCCGCCCGCCTCAGCCTCCCAAAGTGCTGGGATTACAGGCGTGAGCCACCGCGCCCGGCCCCAGGAAAAGATCTTTTTAAAATGGAAGTACGATCACAGAAAATAGGAAAAGCATTTTGCATTTTTATGCGGCTACTTCCTGGCTGAATATCAATGAAGGGATATTAGTAGTGACTACGTGTGCAGTTATTTACAAGCTAGAGGAAAAACCGGTGAGGAAAGACCAAGACTGTTTATTAGGCTTCCATTAATCATAAACTACGCAAGGCATTTGGGGAAGTAATGGTGGGTAGACAATACCAAACAAACCAACAAAACCAAAACAAAGTAAGACATAGAACTTTAAACTGCATTTTATCTTACTACATAGTAATACAATTCTTAAATTATTAGGCACACTCAAAATAAGGAATTTCCACATAACTCCAGCATTGTTTATTAACGAACAGAATACTTTACTTTAAAGGGAATTATCAGCCGGGCGTGGTGGCTCACGCCTATAACCCCAGACTTTGGGAGGCTGAAGTGGGTGGATCACTTGAGGTCAGGAGTTCGAGAGCAGCCTGACCAACATGGCGAAACCCAGTCTCTACTAAAAATACAAAAATTAGCCAGGCATGGTGGCGCGTGCCTGTAATCCCAGCTACTCGGGAGGCTGAGGCCGGAGAGTTGCTTGAACCCAGGAGGCAGAGGCTGCAGTGAGCCGAGATGGCACCATTGCATTCCAGCCTGGATGACAGAGTGAGACTCCATCTCTAAATAAATAAATTATACTACTCAAAAATAGCAATTTATATTTGTGAAGAACTTCTGACTGTACTTAAGTTCAGGGTTAATTCTGTTTTGTTTCCTTCCAGAAGCTGTTATATAAGCTAACATACAAAAATAAAAGTGCTACTAAATAAATGATATGTCCTGAAAAACCCATAAACATTTCAGGTTACATTTCTTGATTCACTGTTAAAATTATGACTACATTTTTTTTAAAGTTGTTTAACTTTTTCTATCCTTCGTATTTGCTCTTGGTGAAATGTTTCCACTACCTTATATTGTTATCACACTAAATTTAAATTTTATTTCAAACTAATTTTAAAATGTATTATCCTTGAATGAAAACCCTTCATTCTGTAATTATTGAAAGCAGTACCACTAGTATTAAACATATTACTATAACATTAATTTAAAATGAACCCCTTTACTGCGTCAAAATGCCTAATGTTAAACAGCCTCCAACAATTATATAAAGACTTAAAATAAGGTCAAAGGAAGAGAAGCATCAGGAAAAACTTTCAATGAAAACAAAAAATTTTTGCCAATCTTAAAAATTACGATTACTCATATCATTGTGCACAGTATTTTTCTTGCTTCCAAATGAAAAGTTAGAAGTGCTTATTTTGTATCTAACAGCTCTTGAAACATCAGTAGGTTGAGGAAGGTTTTCATTAAAACCGATTTTACTCCTGCAGTTTGAATACTGAGAATGTCGACAGTTTGTAACACAATTGAGATGTAACAATACACAGTAACCCTTATAAAATCTAGAGTCATGAGAAGATAAACTTTCTAATATTGAAAAACCTTCACTTTGCTTTAAGTAACAAGTATAAATAACAATTAACATTTAATGAGTGCTTGTCTAGTAAGCACTGATCTTTACCCTTACTTTCTATCATAGTAATCTATAATTATTTTTTTTTGTCTTTCTCCCCAACTAATCCAGAAGCTCCATGGGGATAGGAACTTTGTCTTGTTCCTTACTGCATGCCTAGCACCTAGTATGCTTAACACATAGTAGGAGGCACTGACACATAGTAGGCATATTATGCAGAACACATGCTTCATAACTTAGTATTCTCAATGTCGCAAACAGTCATGACCTAGAGGCTTATGAAAATGCAACAGAATAGAAAGCAGAGTTTATTACATTTAGTAGAATAAAAATTCTTCAGTGAAGCTTATAGTTTATATGTACACATATGTCCCATATAAAATTTCTTACTATAGGTAAACATTTTAAGAAGTCTTAAAATCACTGCTTTACGGGGATTATTTCATTTGCTCCCCACAATAACCCTATGGACAATTCCATAACTTCCATTATAACAGAATCGAAATTTCTAGATGTTATATATGCTGTCCAAGTTGACAGCGCCATCTAAAAGTACAGACATTAAGTCCAACAGAGCTTAAAGGAAAATAAATACAGACATTACTTGTACAGATACTTGCTCATATGGTAATGTGGTAAGAAAATCTAAATTAATAAGGTTTTGATAATAGTAATTATGGCTTGATTAGTAAATACAAACATAGGCTTTGAAGGCAAGCCTGATAATACCTGGCTCTGCAACTAACCAGCTGTGTGGGCTCTGGCCTGTAATTCAACCTCTCTGAGCTTCGATTTCCCCATGTGTAAAATATTCACACGGTTGGTGTAAGCTGCAGATGATTTACTGTATGTAAATAGCCTAGATCAATTAAAAGGGGGCTCTTGTGATTAAAATAATTATTAGTGTTTCCCCCCACTGATCCCATAAATCACATTCAATCCACTGTGCCATAATTTAAATGTGTAAAAACTGTGAATCAGACTTTTATTGGATTAAATAGCAACGTATGGGAACTGAACAAAAATGGCATAGAGCTATCCAAGAGTTTCTGCTGTCGCCGGTTGAGAAAGATGCCAAGTTAAGATCAAGGAGTTGATTCAGGTAACTACGGGAATCTGAGGAAACATCGTTGCTTAACTGTAAAAACTAAATCAAACTATTTCATCCTCCTCAAGACCACAGCAACATCCATCTTGCTCCTCTGTAGCGTGGACGGGGCAGAACCCAGGTGTTAGGCAACGCACCTGGTCTGCTCCCGCCCACTAGGCCCTGGGCACCTCGGGGCTAGGGACAGAGGTTTGGAGCAACTCACCCCGGAGACTCCGTTGATACTGCCCCAGAATCTCCTCCAGGGTAGAGTTCTCCGGGGACTTCGCCATGCACACACTCTAGGCCCAGAGCTGGGAGTTACGTGGGGAAATGTCCAGCTTTCTCCCTTCCGAGAACAACAGGCCTGTGGTCGGGGAGCTCCCGCCTGCTTCCTGCCGCGGCTGTCACAGGGGAGCCTAGAATCCCGCACAGAGCTCTTGGGGGCTCTTCCCACCCACTGGCCCTCGCTTTGCACGTCGGGAGTTGTAGTCCTCACGTTCAGAACCTGCAAGCTCGACAATCCTCAGAGCCTTCCAGTTACACTACAATTCCCACAAACCACTGCGCTCCAGGCGCTAGCTTGGACGGTTTGGCTGCCAGAGCCTGCTGCCAAGAGACAGGCTTGCAGGCCCCGCCCTTTTCCTCCAGCCCAGCCTGGTTTAGTCCCGCCTCCATCCCACTCTTCGGCTGCCTGGACCACCCAAATGACAGAAAGGGCTCACTGAAGGCCTTGACGCTTCGAAATTTGCTAATATGCAGCAGTTGATTCTTAGGCTACTCAAGGACGCAGATAGTAAACTCTGAACCCTGCTTCAGTTGCGAGATTTTTTAAAACGGTCGAATAAATCTTCAAGAAATAGAAGCTCTAAATCTTCCAAACAGCCTAGATTGTAAAGGCGGCCGACACTACAACTCCTAGCATGCCCAGCAACCGGACCTTCACTTGGAGTTGGCGCTCTGCCCGCTGGGAACTGTAGTCCTTGTTGGTTGCGGTCCCACCTAACGCCGAGGTCCTCTTCATTGTTCAAGCTGGTCTTTCGGGGAACGCCTGCGCAGTGGGCAAGCTGGAAAAGCGTGTGGGTGAGACCCTCGCACAACCCCTTTTCATTGTCTGTGTCTGGCGCCTGCGCAGTAAGGGATCGTTGGAACTGGGCAGGAGGGGATAGGGTCCGGCTCCTCGCCCTTTCCCGAGGCGCCTGCGCACTAGGCAGTCGCTCTTTGCCGTTACCGCTATGTGTGGGGCGTGTGTGGAATAACGTTATTGCCCAGCGGAGCTGAGGGCCCCGGAGCTCGACCGCAGCGGCAGCGACGACAACAGCGGCGACGACGACGACGACGAGGTGGGGGGAGGACGGCGTGCGAGAGACTCACGGGACGCGACGCGCCCCGCCTCCCCCGTCCGGTCCCTCTCTCCACGGTAAGGGGTAAGTGATGCGATCGGCTGCTCGGTGTAGGCGCCGCAGCCGCAGCCGCCGCCGCGGCTGCTTTTCCACATCCTGCTCCTCGGGTTTGCGGCGAGGACTCGGGCGCGGCCCGCCGCGGGGCGGGGGTGCGGGGCTGGACCGCGAAGGGGGCGCTTCCCGTATGCTCCGCGCGGCGCCGCCACCCCCACCCTCTGCCCGCCTGGGACCCGGGGCTTGACGGGACCACCCTTCCCATCCCCCACCCGCCGCCCCCTGGAGCTCCAGTCCTGCGGCCCCCCGGCTTTCCCGAGCCCCTTGCTGCCGCCTCCGCATCCCCTAAGTGCATTGAATCATTTTCAGCTTTCGACTGGCTTTGTGCAGCCCTCCCCCCTCCGCCGTAGCAGTTTGCGAGGGGTGCGGGCGGAGCATTGGAGGGAATGGCTGCGCTGCCGCTGGGGAAGGGATTTTTTCCCCTATTGGAGCTGCTCCCCGGGCCGATCCCTTTTGTGTGGTTGGTTTTGGGGTGTGAGGCGGTTGGCGAGGTCAGGCGAGCAGCCTTTTGGACGCGTTGGGAGGGCGTGGAAGACGCGGTGTCATGCACCCTGCCTGGCGACTGCACCCCGTGGAGGCTCTGGCTCTGTAGTAAACCCGGGGGAGGAGAGAGTGGCTTCCTGTCGGCTTCATTGTCCTAGGATTCAGATATAGGGTTTTGGTACGTTTCGCTTCCATTTTATGCAAGCGATGAAAAAATAACATTTGCAGCTGCCTAACACAGGGCGGGAAGACGTGGGATTTGTATACTAAGTCACAGAATCTCTGTTCGGTGGTGTTTCGTAGAGTTTTATTTATTTATTTATTTATTTATTTATTTATTTATTTATTTATTTATTTATTTATTTTGAGGAATGTAAGGAAGACAGGGACTATGCCTGCTGGAGTCCAAGCACTGCCAAGGTGATCAATATAAAATTACTAGGTAACGTTGGAGCCTGGGCTAGAGAGGGCCTGACAACGAAGCTGTTGTGTCAGGGAAATGAACAAGCAGAATTGTTTTTTCATTGGGCGGGTAATGCATTTATGTTCCTGAGGGAATGGATACATCTTTCCGTTTATTTTTTAAGCAAGTAAAACAAACAAAACAACTGGCCCAGTACATTTCTGTTACCGAAGTTGTTAACTCATTTTTATTCTCTTAATGAAAATTCAGCCATTTGGGAGGAATTTGGCGAAGCAGATGATACATTTGATTGAAAATGCATATTTTAAAATGATTTAATCCTTAAGCTTACAATGTATGCAGCCGTTTGCTGGCGTTGCTTCTTAAAACACACCAGAAGAGAGAATAAAGCAGGATGGGGAGGAGCAGGTGGAGGAATAATGGGAGAGGAGAGAGTGACATTATGACTATAGTATCTGGATCTTCACTGGTATAACCCTAACTGGGTATGCTTCAGAGACTTAGGAATTCAGCTCTGGAAACAGTACACTGATGAATAGCAACTTATGTATTTTTCTGTCATTATTTTTTAAAAAGTAAAACTAGGGCTGCCTTTAGTTCTTCCTAACTTTGTAGATAACACGGAAGAGCCCAAGTGCACTTGACAGAGGAAGACACTAAAACTCAGAAAGTTAACTGACTTGTCTGCCCAAGCCAGACTGTTAATCTAAGGCAGAGCCAAACGAAACTGAAGGTCCATTCTGCAGAGTGATCTTTCCTGTGTCCCCCTAGCCCTTTTACCTTGTGAAAATGCATAGAAAGCTTCTCTGTGTGCTCCTTGAGTAGGCTGTGACTATCACTGAACTTGATTCTCACCGTTATTAATTTACTTCTTGCCTTTGTGATGTAAAAGTAGTAATTCTCCTGAAATGGACCTTTACTTTTATAAAGTAACTTGCTACATGAGGAAAGATGTCCTAACATGTGCTTTTCATAAAAACGAAGTGTTGCCGTGTTTTCCCTACTACCTAATGATAGCTACTTAACGGTAGGTTTTAATATTATTTCTTGAAAATCAGTAGTATTTTATAATAGTATGATGATCAACTCTATAGGCTGTGTTAAAAATAAAATTTCCGAATAACAGGAACCTATGATGTTTATTTTGCCACAGTTAATGAGTTGTAATCATTAATGAGTTATTAGTGATTACTTTTAACTTAAACTAGAATTTACATTTTAAGATATATTAACTTTATGTTTTTTATTGGGTTGATTTTGCCATAAAGTGCTTTTTTCTTCCCTTATAATTTTAATCGTTTAATTTTACGTTGCATTTTAATAGACTTCTTTAAAGGATTTATTATTTATCTTAAATTTCAACTTTAAAAATCTGTAACTAAATTTCAGTATGTGGGATTATATTCAATCATGCTTTAAATGTATTTTACTGGTAAATTTCATTGTGTTCTGAGATTATTTTGTATGGAAATAATCTTCCTGTTCCCTATTTTAACCTTAGAATAGTGAAATTTATACTGTAAACCTTAGCATACATTCTGCATATTAATGCTGTTATGGTACTTTTTTAAATTCTGTGCTTCGTGATTTGTTTGATTTGTTCTAAGTATCAGTTTCTTGTTCCTTTTTATCTACTGAAAAAAAGAATAGTTTTATTATTGTATCTGATTGCAATTAGATAATGCTCATCTAGTACTAAATATTGTATATGCTTAAGCTTTTTTGTCAAAATGTTTTTTATTCCACAAAATTGTATTCCTGAAAAATATTTTTTCTATACTAATTAATAGGTAAAGACTTTTCTTTCTTATCGGTCCCAAACACTGGGATGTTAAGCAGTGTACTCTTCAACTAAGTATCTGACAGACAAGCTGATATTTAATTGCTAACTAAAGTATCTGTACAGTTGCAAATTATTCTGGAAGTATAACAAAAGAGCAGTTGCGTGCCATTTGAAGAATGCTTGGTGAGTAGATAGTATTGACTGGAGCGTTCAGTGTTGATCTGTTTCATTAAGAAATGGGATACTTTTGATGGGAAGAAATATCTTTATTTCATTAATAACCAAAATTTCTAATCAAATACCCTAAGTTTTGATTTACTTAAAAATTTCGTGAAGGAGTGTTCAGCAGTGAGTTAGCCATTGTGAGAGATAAAAACATCTGTCTGGTAGTGTGGTTGATTAAACTGGATATATTGTCCATTTTAGCAGAAATGTTTTAGCCAAAGCCAGTGACATAGCCAATGTGTGTTGCTGGTAAAGCCCACTTTTATATCAAATAAAGGTGGAAAAACAAAACAGCAAAAGCAAAGTTAAGGAAAACCTCATGAAATCTACTTACATACAAACAGGATTGCACAAAGTATAGAAGTGGAAAAGAATCCCAAGCATGCATTGTTGAGGTCTGAAAAACAAATGACACATAGCAGAGAACAAGTCATTTTTTAAGTATATCCATAATTAATAAATGATATAGAAAATATTACCCTTTGAAACACAATATTTATTGAATCGTTGAATAATACCTACCAAATTTTGAACATTTCCTAGGTGCCAGGAAGTTTATGTGTGTGTGGTGTGTGTGTATTTAATTTATGCAACAAACTTCTAAATTAAGGTATTATTTTTACACATTGAAAAAATTTGAAGCATAGAGTTAGTGAATAACTTTGCCTCTGTGTTACACATTCCTAAGTGATAGGGCCTATAATTGAACCTTTGTCTTTTTGGCTAAAGCCAAAATTCTTTCTACTCATCTTTTTTAGTAAGTTAAAGGGTACCACTTATTTCCTTACTCTGGTTCATAAAATTTTAGAATTCAAGGGAACTTTAGAAGTCAGCTCATACAATGTATCACCCACTACTAATACCTCTGAGATGTTATTGGGTCCAACTTCTCCACAAACCCTTCCCTGGGCATAGGAAAGCCTGTTTAGCTTCCAAAAAGTGTAATAGGAAGATCTCACTTAAATTGAGCTAGTAGCTGCTTTTACTATATATATAACTTCTTCCCATTGGTTGCAATTCAGTCTTTAGGAGTAAGATGAAGTAAGGTTTTTCTCAATATATTAGCTAGATTTTCTCTTGTCTAAATGTTACGACACCTCCAACTTCATATGGTTTCCTTTGCCATCCCTCACATCTCTCAGCTGGATTCAATCAGTTTTGTCAGTGCTATTCTTTGTGTTCTGATCTTGTTTCCATATTTAATTCTGCAGTTATGGTCTGAATGCAAAGTGCAGTGAAATTGTCCCTTTCCTTATTTCAAGCCATACACTTGTGTTTAAAGTCTAAAATTGTATCAACTCTTTAACAACAGTCATCTCTGCTAATTCAAAGCAAAAAACCAGAGAGAGAGAAAAATGTTACATGGCTTTTCAAGTTATATTTATGTAATTGAAGGGATTATTTTTTGAGATTTTGTTCTCCTTTTCTAATGTTCATAAATGGCCTTTATTAAATGATAGTGTTAGTAACACCTATTAAGTAATGATAGATGTTAAGTTTCTTTTGATGTTGGTCATGGGGTTTTGTTTTCTTTTAGTGTTCCTGATTAACCAATAAAAAGTTGGCAGCCTTATGTTGATTCTTAATTTGTTTTCTGAAAAATTGGTCTGGAAACCACTGATGTAGTCAGCATAAATCAACATTTTTACACTTAGCTAGATTTCTCCCATTGTGTATAAACACACAGATGATGTTTTTAAAGCAGTATTTTACCATTGCCCCCTATTAAATTTCATCTCCGTGAATGTAGCTATAGTTAAAACTTGAGATCTTCTTGAATCATGATTCTGTCATCCAAGGGATTAGCTTTCCTTCCTGGCTTTTTGACATTTATAAATTTAACAAGCCCAACTCTTATGTCTCCATCCTGGCCATATACTTAATATAGCCAAGGACGAAGCCATGCACATTTATAAATAGAATGAATGTTACATAAATAAAAGATGCTGGGAGGAAAGGTGACACAAAAATAATGAAAACCATTCGGATGGGTTTTTTTGTTTGTTTGTTTTTTGGGGCTTTTTGTTTGTTTTTGTTTTTGTTTTTTTGAGACAGAGTCTTGCTCTCTCGCCAGGCTGGAGTGCAGTGGCGCAGTCTCGGCTTACTACAGCGTCCGCCTTCTGGATTCAAACTATTCCCCTGCCTCGGCCTCCCGAGTAGCTGGGACTACAGGCACGCCCGGCTAATTTTTTGTATTTTAGTAAAGACAGGGTTTCACCATGTTGGCCAGGATGATCTTGATCTCCTGACCTCATGATCCACTGCCTAGGCCTCCGAAAGTGCTGGGATTACAGGTGTGAGCCATGGCGCCTGGCCTTGTTTTGTTTTTTAAATTAAAGAGAAAACCATTATATCCTCCAGTAGTAAAGGAATTAGATGAAGTTTACAATATAATGGAGGATATGGATAATTCTTTTATGATGTAAAGTCAAGTAAGGGTAGATGCTATGAAGAAAAATTAATCAAGGTAAAGAGACAGTGATGGAGGACTGCTATTTTAAATTTATTTTCAAGTGTTCATTCAGGTAGTTTTCAAATAATATTTTGAAAAGAAATAATATGAAAAACCTTTTCACCCTACATCTTATCTGCTGAGTTACCACTTTTGCCAATCCAGTAAGTAGCTATTTTTATTATTTCTTATGTATTCTTCAGTGAACTTTATTTATTTATTTATTTATTTATTTTGAGAGAGTCTTGTTCTGTCGCCCAGGATGGGGTACAGGGGCAGGATCCCAGCTCATTGCAGCCTCGACCTGCTGGGCTTAAGCAATACTCCCACCTCAGCCTGTTGAGTAGCTGGGACTACAAGTGTGCGCCACCATGCCTAGCTAATTTTTTGTAGAGATGAGGTCTCACTATGTTGCCAAGGCTGGTCTTGAATTCCTGAGCTTAAGTGATCCTCTTTCCTCAGCCTCCCAAAGTTCTGGTATTACAGGCATGAACCACCACGCCTGGCCATGAATTTTTCTTCACCTCAAGCAAATATAAATATATATTTTGTGTCCCCTCTATGACACAAAAAAATAGCCTCTTTATCCACTATGCTACACCTTGAGAACTATCTTAGAGTGGTTAGGGAATCCCTCTTTCTGAGGTGACATTTAGCAGAGAACTTGCATTAGGTAAGTAAGCAAGCCTTGTAGGTATCTGAGTGGAGAGTATTCTACTCAGGTGCGGTGGTTCTGAGGCAGGAATGGGAGAAGTGAATTTGGAGAACACTGTGGCTGAAGGTCGGTGAGGAAAAGGTGCTTATAGGAGGAAATGAGGTTGCATAGAGATTTTATTCATTGATTTTAAGTGCTATGAGCGTTCATTGGAGGATTTTGAGCAAAGCCAAAAAATTCGGTTATATTTTTAAAGAATGGCTCTGGGAATTCTTTAAAACACTGGGAACCATGAGATAAGCTAGGAAATGATTGGAATGATCTGGTTTAAGAGACATTAATGGCTTAGACTAGAGCGACAGTAGTGGCAATAGTGAAAGTTACTAGTTTCTGGCTTTAGAGAGTCAAATGTTTTGGATATGTTAAGTTTGAAGTGTCTGTTAAACACCCAAGTGGAAACATCAGGTAGGCAGTTAGATATGTAAGTCAAGAATTCAGAGGAGAGGTTTGGACTGAAGATAGTTAAATGTTAAGCATCACCAGTAGACTTAAAGGGATCTCTTGGCTAGGGAGTTAGACTGAGAAGAGATCCAAGAATTGAGAATTGGTACTTTCCACATGGAAAGCTGAGCAAAAGAGAAGGCGCCATCGAGGAGGATTGAAAAGTGGACAGTGGGGTGTGAGGAAACTGAAGAGTGTGTTGTCACAAGCCAAGTAAAGGGAGTATTTTTAGAGATAAGGAGTGATCAGTCCCCTGTATCACCTTTAATCACCTAAATACTTCATAAGAAATCAGGCAGTATCCTCTTTCTTTCAGAATGGTCTCTGAGAAAGCAATTTCCTTTTTTCAATCTGGTTTATCAACATGAATGTTCACAGTTATTCTCCCCTGGCAACTACTAAATCTAAAGCCCTGAACAAAGTTTTACTCATAAAGAGGCCAATGCTCTTTCCTACGTGGATGAGTATGGCAGCTGCTGCTGCCTCTGATGTTTGAACAGGAGAAGCGATGCTGTTTCATAGGAAGAATTTATCAGGAAGCTAGTGATAGTCCAGCTGCCTCAGAGGTTTATTGTGGTAGCCAAATGAGGTAGATGTAAAAACCAAATGAAAGGTATAATTGCAGGTAGGGGTCTCCTTCCCTTATTGCCCCAAGTGTGGTACCAACTTGATAGTGTTAGATTTGAAGAACTGTGTTGGCAAATAAAAATATTTTTCATTTTGAGTCTGTAGGAATAGTTTTTTACTTCCTATGCATTCTATCCCGATAGGCAGTTTCGCACATCATTTTATAATATTCTTGAGGGTAGAGAAAAGGGCTTGATGCTAGAAAGAGGATAAGAACAACCAGGGCAGGCGCAGTGGCTCACGCCTGTAGCCCCAGCACTTTGGGAGGCCAAGGCGGGTGGATCACCTGAGGTCAGGAGTTTGAGACCAGCCTGGCCAACATGGTGAAACCCCGTCTCTACTAAAAATACAAAAATTAGCCAGGCGTGGTGGTGCAGGCCTATAATCCCAGCTACTCAGGAGGCTGAGGAAGGAGAATTGCTTGAGCCCAGGAGATGGAGGTTGCAGTGAGCCAAGATCACGTCACTGCACTCCAGCCTGGGCAACAGGGTGAGACCCCATCTCAAAAAAGAAAAAAAAGAACAACCAGGCTTTGAGATAATAGCTTTTTTTCCCAATCCTAAACTCATCCTTTAATTCTACACAGTGTCTAAATAAAGAGAATTGAGGTAAAAAAGTAAGCAAGTTAAAAGGCTTCCTTACTTTTTTTTTCCCTAGGCCAGCCAGGAAGACTTTCTTCTTTTAACTGACTTTTTTCTGGAAAGTGTTCAACTGAGTAATGGTTTGTCACATGTTACATGGAATAGAAAAAGTGCAAATTCAAAGCTTAGGGACTGGTTAGGGGTTTTGAACTCTAGGCAGCCAGCTAGAAACTGATTTGAGGAAACAGGAGGGTAGGGGAAGTGAGTCTGCTTGATGATAATAGGGGTAAAGTGCAAAATACTTATTTTGGTGAAAAAGGAACATCGCAAATACAGGACTTTTTATGGTAAGCTTTTTGAGGCAATAGGACTATAACTTCACAATACATAGGTATCTTGCAGACCTTATATAATATGATTTGCTATGGCTGGTCATTAAATACTTCTCCTTGGATAAAAAATGTATATAATGCATTGCAAATTGAAGGCCATTTTATTTTTTATATTACAAATCTAATCCTAATACATGGCAGAAAATTTAAAAAACAAGATTTTCTACCATTAAGTACTATCATAATCCCACTAGCCAGTAACCCTGTTATGTATTCTTGTCTATTCTGGTTTAATTTGGTAACATTTTATCATGAAGTTAAACTTTCTGGCCGTAACTTTTAATGTGGCATAGAATCTGTCTTCTCAAACATGTAATCTTCTTACACACAATTTATGAAAATTAAATGTATTTTTAAAATTGTAAACAACAGGCCGGGCCTGGTGGCTCATGCCTGTAATCCCAGCACTTTGGGAGGCCGAGGCCGGCAGATCACTTGAGGTCAGGAGTTCAAGACCAGCCTGGCCAACATGGGGAAACCCTGTCTCTACTAAAAATACAAAACTTAGCTGGGCGTGGTGGTGCACACCTGTAATCCCAGCTACTCGAGAGGCTGAGGCAGGAGAATCGCTTGAATCCAGGAGGCAGATGTTGTAGTGAGCTGAGATTGCTCCACTGCACTCCAGCCTGGGTGGCAGAGCAAGACTCTGTCTCAAAAAAAAAAAAAAAAAGTAAACAACACTGTAATGGACATTTCTAACTCTGAATTTCTGTGCAAATCAATGTTTTTCTTTGAGTTCAACAAATTATGCTTAAAATACAATGCAGATACAAATGCAGAATTCTACTAATTAAACCTTTTCTAGCTTTTTAATAAAATTACCCCCTCCAGTTTATATCAGTTTATTCTTCTACCACTGGCATATGAAACTGTGTGTTTCTTCACCCCTTCATCAGTGCTGAATATTACATATCTTTTTTAAAATTTGCTTTCTTTTTTCTTTTTTTTTGAGACAAGGTCCCACTCTGTTACCCAGGCTAGAGTGGAGTGGTGTGATCATGGCTTGCTGCAGCCTTTACCTCCTGGGCTCAAGGGGTCCTCTCCACTCAGCCTCCCAGGTAGCTGGGACTGTAGGCATGGGCTGCCATGCCCATCTAAGTTTTTTTGTTTTGTTTTCTTTTTTGTTTTGTTTTTTGTTTTTTTGTTGTTGTTGTTGTTGTTTCTTGAGATGGAGTCTTGCTCTGTCGCCCAGGCTGGATTACAGTGGTGAGATCTCGGCTCACTGCAACCTCTGCCTCGCGGGTTCAAGCAATTCTTCTGCTTCAGCCTCCTGAGTAGCTGGAATTACAGGCACACACCACCACACCTGGCTAATTTTTGTATTTTTAGTAGAGACAGAGTTTCACCATGTTGGTCAGGCTGGTCTTGAACTCCTGACCTCGTGATCCGCTCACCTTGACCTCCTAAAGTGCTGGGGTTACAGACGTGAGCCACCGCACTGGCCAAGGTTTTTTATTTTTTTATAGAGACAAGGTCTCATTTTGTTGCCTAGGCTGGTCTCAAACTCCTGGGCTCTAGCAGTTTTCCTGTCTCAGCATCCCAAAGTGGTGGGGTTACAGGCATGAGCCACCCAATCTGGACAGTTTTGCCACTTTGATGAACAACAACCAAAAAAAAAAAACCCTTATTTAAATTTCTTTTATCAATAACACTTGACAATTTAAAAAAATGTGCTTATTGGCCATTGTATTTCTGATCTGAATTGCTTATATGTGTGCCTTTTGCACACATACATTATATTCACTTGTTCATCATTACATTCACTTGTAGCAGATTCTAGGATCACCATACTTCTGTTGTATCACCCTGCTTCCCTCACTTGTAACAACTTTTGGGTAACAGATACTGTAAAATTTTTTCCCAGATTGTCATTGCCTTTTAAATGTGTTATTTTTACCCAACAAAGATTTTAACATGTATATAGTCGAATTTCTTATTTCCTTTTCCTTATGAAATAATCTCACTACATGAAATTTTATTAAATACATGCCTATTGTATTTGTGATTTAAATTTTTACATACAAGTGTGTTAATTGATTTTTTTTTTTTAGAATGTATTTAGTCATATATAGCCTGCTGTGTCAGTTTATTGTGTAACTCTCCGGAGTTTTTACTTTCTTTTTTTTTTACTTTTTGTGAAACAGGGTTTCACTTTGTCCTCCAGGCTGGAGTGCAGTGGGGGGATCTCCGCTCACTGCAGCCTCGATCTCTTGGGCTCAAGCCATCCTCCCGCCTCAGTCCCCCAAGTAATTGGGAATACAGGGCACACGCCACCACGCCCAGTTAATTTTTTTGTGTTTTTGGTAAAGATGGGGTTTCACCGTGTTGCCCAGGCCGGTCTCAAGTTCCTGAGCTCAAGCTATCTGCCTGCCTGAGACTCCTAAAGTGCTGTGATTACAGGCATGAGCCACGGCTCCTGGCCCAGAGTTTTTACTTTCTAAACTATTTGTTTTTTTAGTTTCCTCTTTTCACTAGAGTTAAATTGGGAGGTAAGTTTTTGAGGGTGTGTGTGTGTGTGTGTGTGTGTGAGTGTGAGATACAAGGAGCTCTCTATTTTGGGCAGGGGGGTTATTCTAGATTTTTTTCTTTTTTTGTAATGAAAATTCTCAAATGTACAGGACAGTTGAATTTCACAATGACTACTCATATACTCACCATCTTGATTCTACTAGGAACACGATAGCAGTTTTATCACATACCTAGCCATTTATTTATCATTCCATTCATCAGCGTATCTTGTATTTTGATGCATTTCAAAGTAAATTGCAGATATTAGTATTTGTGTGTGTTTAACTAAAGTGCTCTTAAATTAATTGAGGCTAATTATGTTTCAGTTTTACATTTTCTGAATGTACTACTGAAATATTTTCCAACCAATCACTGTTATATTAAAAAAAAGACAGTTAAAAAATGAACATACTGGTTTTCACTCCAGTAGTATTGGTGAACTAGGTGTTTCTGTAAACAGGTAGCTAAATTGACACAGATGACATTGAGTTATTCCTTTTGGGGGTAGGGCATTTGTGTATGTGTGTGTGTGTGGTGTCTACTTTTAAAGAGGAATGATGGATGGGCATGGTGGCTCCTGCCTGTAATCTCAATACTTTGGGAGGCTGAGGCAGGCGGATCACAAGGTCAGGAGTTCAAGACCAGCCTCGCCATCATGGTGAACCCCTGCCTCTACTTTAAAAAAATACAAAAATGAGCTGGGCATGGTGGTGTGCACCTGTAGTCCAGCTACTTGGGAGGCTGAGGCAGGAGAATCACTTAAACCTGGGAGGCAGAGGTTGCAGTGAGCTGAGATCGCCCCACTGGACTCCAGCCTGGGCGACAGAGCAAGACTCTGTCTCCAAAAAATAAATAAATAAATAAATCAGAATGGTAAGTTGAATTTTGTTTTTGTATTTTAAGCTAAAGAGCTATTTAGGGAAGCTTATATTGTTTCTCTGATCTAGAGGTTCTATCCTTTAGTGGCAAATCCAGGAGTAAATTATTCATTCTAAATTTTATATCTTACTACATTCCACTTCCACTGTCCCCCTACCCTTCTTTACCTACATGAGGAATTCTGTGTTGGTCTATTTAGTAAAAAATGAGAGTCCTTGCTTTATGTTTTACCCTATGACTCTTTGCTTCCTTCCTTTCTCCCTCCCTCTCTCTCACTCTGTCGCCCAGGCTGGAGTGCAGTGGCATGATCATAGCCTACTGCAGCCCCAAACTCCTGGGCTCAAGCGATCCTCCTGTCTCGGCCTCCCAAAGCAGATAGGCATGAGCCACCACGCCTAGCCTTTTCTCTATGATTCTAAGTGGTGTATAACAAATTCCAGAATGTTAAGGATCTACTATAGAGAATCAACAATTCAAAATTTAGGACCGGGCGCAGTGGCTTATGCCTGTAATGCTAGCACTTTGGCAGGCCGAGGCAGGTGAATCACCGGAGGTTGGGAGTTGGAGACCAGCCTGACCAGCATGGAGAAACCCCGTCTCTACTAAAAATACAAAATTAGCTGGGCACGATGGCTCATGCCTGTAATCCTGGCTACTTGGGAGGCTGAGGTAGGAGAACTGCTTGAACCTGGGAGGCGGAGGTTGCAGTGAGCTGAGATTGCGCCACTGCACTCCAGCCTGGGTGATAGGGCAAAACTCCGTCTTGGAGGAAAAAAAAAAAAGGATTCAAAATTTATAAATTGGAGAGGCATGAACAAATAGAATCCAAGTCGGTGAAAGGTAAATAAAGTAAAGTTTAGAACTTGGGGAGGGTACCATACCCTGGGGACGAGGGGATGGGACTGTTTGGTATCTGGCAGAAGCAGGTCTAGTGTTTATTGTGAGTAACATTTAGAACATAACTCATTGGCCGGGCGTGGTGGCTCACACCTGTAATCCCAGCACTTTGGGAGGCCGAGGCGGGTGGATCATGTGGTCAGGAGATCGAGACCATCCTGGCTAACACGGTGAAACCCCGTCTCTACTAAAAATATAAAAAATTAGCCGGGCGTGGTGGCGGGCGCCTGTAGTCCCAGCTACTCGGGAGGCTGAGGCAGGAGAATGGCGTGAACCCGGGAGGTGGAGCTTGTATTGAGCAGAGATCACGCCACTGCACTCCAGCCTGGGCGACAGAGCGAGACTGTCCCAAAAAAAGAAAAAAGAACATAACTTATCACTAGAATCTGGCACCTTTTCCTAGTGGATATTGGGTCGATTCCAAATTAACATCCTCTGCCCTTCAAATATAACAAGATGAGGGCAGGAATAGTTCATCAAAGAATGCTGTTTTGACAACCATTTGCTTTCATCTACTTCTCAGATGTCTGTTTTTGCCACTAGGATTTCTAATGTTTGACTTTCCTTTCTCTCTTGTTCTTGGGCCCAATTTGTAGTCTCCTCCTCCAGTCTGCATTCTAAATCAGTACATTGTGCTTTTCCTGTGCTCTAATATGTTTTCTATTTTTTTCTTTTTGATCTGCCTAGTCGACTTCATAGCCCACTCACCCTACCCTCCTGTATTATCACCCCATGCAATCCAAGCCGAAGGAGTCTATTTGAGAGATTAGAAAATGTATACTTTTTTTTTTTTTTTTAATGAGAGAGAGTCTCGCTGTGTTGCCCAGGCTGGAGTGCAGTGGTGAGATCTCGGCTCTCTGCAACCTCTGCCTCCCGGGTTCAAGGGATTCTCCTGCTTCAGCCACCCGATTAGCTGGGATTACAGGCGCCTGCCACCACGCCCAGCTAATTTTTGTATTTTTAGTAGAGACGGGGTTTTGGCATGCTGGCCAGGCTAGTCTCAAACTCCTGACCACAAGTGATCCACCCGCCTCGGCCTCCCAAAGTGCTGGGATTACAGACGTGAGCCACCACTCCCGGCCTACATTTTCTTGATATAGTTAAGATAATCTCTTTATAGCTCTCATCATATCATCACCTCCTTTTATATTTTAAAATACCTTTATAGAAGGTGAAGCATTCTTATCATGTTTTAATTCACAAAGCAGTCATTTTAGTTATAATGGCATTTCGGTAAAGAAAGGGATGTCGTTAACATTGTTTTATAAGGCGATTAAATTGCTAGTGTCTGGTTTTTCTGTTTTGCACATTCTAGTTTTGTAGTCTTAATGTGGAGCACACCTGTAGTTTGCAACACTTGGTCTGAACCGAATCTGTGATTCAAAATATTCATATTCGTTAGTACTTCTAAGTAATTCTTGCAAAAACTTGTGTTTCATTAACTTTTCATTTTTATGTTTGGAGGCACCCTCCTACACAAAATGAAATTTGCCTTCTACAATTCTCTGTTCATTTAGATATTATTAAAGCTTTGAACTTTGTTTTCATAGTGTGAAAATGGAATATTAAGCACTTTGTTGTTTGAATTCGTGCTTCTGACTGGGCACGGTGGCTTATGCCTGTAATCCTAGCACTTTGGAAGGACGAAGCGGGAGGATCATCTGAGGTTAAGAGTTCAAGACCAGCCTGGCCAACATGGTGAAACCTCGTCTCTACTAAAAATACAAAAATTAGCCAAGCATGGTGGCAGGCACCTGTAATCCCAGCTACTTGGGAGGCTGAGGCAGGAGAATCACTTGAACCCAGTAGGCAGAGGTAGCAGTGAGCTGAGATCGTACCATTGCACTCCAGTCTGGGCAACAGAGCAAAAACTCTGTCTCAAAAATAAATGAATAAATAAGTGCATCTTAATCTGTGCACAGTGAAATCTGCAGAATTTCAAAAAAAAATACAGATACCCATACCTTACCAGTTACATTATAAGTTCAAGTCTTCAAGTATGAAGCCTAGACATTGATAAATACATATACACATGGAAGTGTTCCTGTGTGTAAAAATCTCCGCAAGTGATTCCAGGTCTCAGAGCCATTAGCTTAAGGTGATCTCCTTAACTAAGGGTTGTCTTCTAAGGAAATAAGGTGGAACGTCTAACTGTGGTGGTGAACGGCTTCACTTTCAAAGTGAGGAGATGAATCTTGAAACGGATCATATGGATTGCTTATTGCAATTCTAGTCTGATTTATTTTGTATTAAATGGATTGTATTCTTTTTTTTCTTTTTTTTTTGAGACGGAGTTTCTTGTTGCCCAGGCTGGAGTGCAATGGCGCGATCTCAGCTCACTGCAACCTCCACCTCCCAGGTTCAAGCAATTCTCCTACCTCAGCCTCCTGAGTAGCTGGGATTACAGGCATGTGCCACCATGCCCAGTTAATTTTCTATTTGTAGTAGAGACGGGGTTTCACCATGTTGGCCAGACTGGTCTCAAACTTCTGACTTCAGGTGATCCACCCTCCTCAGCCTCCCGAAGTGCAGGGATTACAGCCCGGCCAGATTGTATTCATATCACCAAGTAATCAGAAAATTCCCAGTGAATTTTATGTCAGATTTCTAGTATGGCTGTTGGCCTATTGATAAAACTTCACCAGAAAAGTTTATATTGTGCCACTATTACCTATTAATATTTGCTGAACATTTACTAAAGTTTCAGGCATCCATAAGAGATACCAGGATTACTAAGTAATAGCCACTTAAGCAACTCAGTTTATAAGGGAAAATAGACAAAAATAAATATATTTTGTATAAAGAAGTTTAGGAGTTGCTGTAGGTGTATGTGAAGGGCAAGATAGGTGATCAGAATTGAGAGGCTGGGAATTCTGTGGGTGTTTTTCTGGGGGAAGTGATTGCTGGAAAGCTCACTATGAAAGGTCTTGAGACAGCATAGAGCTTTCATTTTCAAATTCAGTTGGACATGGAATACAAGGGAGGAGCAGAGTAACATGGGGAGATAACAGGGCTTTTTACTCAAAACTGAAGAGTTTGAATTCTATAACTTGTTTTTTCTTAGGTATTTTCTTTAAGCACTTTATTGAATGTTTTTTATGAAGAAATCTTTAAATCACTGGCTTGCTAGCTTTTCCCATCAAATCTAAATCTTCTGTTAAAAATATATAATAAACTCAGACATAGAATATGTGGCTTGATATTTGGAATGTCATCTTCACTTATTTTTATGAGAATTTTTTTTTTTTTAGTTTTAATGCTATATCAGATTTAAGTTGCAGCTTATATTTTTTCTTTAAACCTATTTGCTTTAATTGCCTTTCACAAAAGAATTAATAATGTATATGGAAGATGATAAAGGTAAAATTTAGAGTAGTCATTCCAGAATAATCATGAGTGTATGAAAGCAGAAATTTTCCCAGTAATGAGTTTGTTCACATGAGCATGAAACAAGTATCTTGGTAAGTATCCAAAAAAAGCACAGCTGTGGATTTATCCTTTTGGAGTAACTATATAAACAAGGGTGGAGATTTTAAATAAATGAATTTTTTCCAAGAGTATATTTCATTATGTGTGCCAGATCAAATTAATTATACAGCAGAGCTGAATTTTTCAATATGTTCTAAGCATATGTCAGTTTCTCAAAGATATTTCCGTAGACCACCCCAGCCTAAAGAGCACCACCCGAGTTATCCTGTCCTCTTTGTTTTTTCATGTTTCTTTCTTCCCACTGCCCCTGAAGTTTTCTTATTCATTTATTTAGCTATTTGTTTATTTTTGCTGCTGTGAGATTAGGAACTTCTTCTATCTTGATCCATTCTCTTTCCCCAGTATCTTATAGTGCTTGCTACTTGTGAATGAAGAAACAAACTGGGTTTTATTTTATAGTACTCTATAAAATGGGGTCCTCATTTGTAACAGTATATAATGTTTATGTCCATTTTCTCGAACTTGAAGAATTTTTGTAGCTAAAATCAATTATGTCTATATACACACCTATATGTGAAATTCTTAGAACAGTGCCTGATTCATATTAAGTAGTCAATAAATGCTACCAATTATGAATAAAACCATTTGCTTTTATAATATATGATTTGCATTTTACTTGATCCTGAGTTACTATGATGTATGTTTGGACTTTATTTGATAATGAATCCTTAGTTGAAATGCCACCCCTAATTATTTCTTCATTTTCAGAAATACGTGGCATCAAAAGACAGACTTCTGGTGTTGAGGATATATTTTCTGTTAGGGACTTTTTAGGGGTGAAAATGTAAAATAGGATTCCTGAATTTATACATTTGTTTAAAATTGTATCTTTTAGATATTTGGTATGATAGGGTAAAAAGACATGGCATAATTACAGATGCCAGTTGATGCAATGCCTTAGTGTGTTTATTTCAGTTGATAAGCTTTACTGCTGGTTCAGATTACAATTTTGTAAGGTAAAGTGTATCACTTTTAACCCCCCTTTGTTTAGATTTTCATTGATTTTATTAAGAAAACCAGATCATCTTTCTCCTACGATTTATTCTTTCAGGAAACAAAGCTAGGTCCTGGGCCAACCCCATGGAGAATATTGTCACCCATTCATGCCTGTTGGTACCAAAAGAAAAGTTGTCACATGGATGCCTAAGTAGATAATATCTTATTAAAATGAGAAATGCATAAGCTAGAGAAAAGCATTTCCTACTGTGTAGACGATAGTCCTAATGTGAGGCCAGCTATTTCTTTCTCTACTGTGTAGACCGATAGTCCTAATGTGAGGCCAGCTATTTCTTTCTCTGCAATAGCAGGAGTTGTGGGGTGAGAGGTTTAATCTCTATAAAGCCATCTGGTGATGAATCAGCCAGCCAATTGCCAGAGCATAAGGATAGACTACCCTTAACATGTGTTTTAGCTCAAGTAATTGTATACACTGACTATCATTTATAGAATAATGATTTTTTCTCAGGCTTAATAATCTGAGTAAACCAGTTTCTTTTTATGGGTGATATGGTGCACTATTTTGTAGTTCTGTTGTTATACTGTCATATATCAAGTGCACTTTTTTATTATTGCCTGTCTCAACTTAAGTATTATAGTAATTAACATCATTCAGACCCCTCTTGCCATCATTCCTCGATTTGAATGATATGTGACTAGGAGCAATGTTTTAAAATATATATATATATATATATATATATATTTTTTTTTTTTTTTTTTTTTTTTTTTTGAGGTGGAGTCTTGCTCTGTTGCCCAGTCTGGAGTACAGTGGCATGATCTTGGCTCACTGTAAGCTCCGCCTCCTGGGTTCACACCATTCTCCTGCCTCAGCCTCCCAATTAGCTGGGACTACAGGCGCCCGCCACCACAGTCAGCTAATTTTTTGTGTTTTTAGTAGAGACAGGGTTTCACTGTGTTAGCCAGGATGGTCTTGATCTCCTGACCTCGTGATCTGCCCGCCTGGGCCTCCCAAAGTGCTGGGATTACAGGCGTGAGCCACCGTGCCTGGCCTGAAATATTTTTAAAAAACAGTAAAATGTATGTAATTTTGAAACCTGTGTAGTGAAGCTGTGTGCTCTGCTCAATAACTGCAGAGTTTTTCTTTGTTTCATGTTTATTTAGAATGTAAAACTTAGATATTAACATTTTAGTCCATTAAATCATGAAAAGAACTCTGATTTAGCAGAAAAGTCAGTTTTTAAAGTTAGTGATAGCTTTAAATGTAAATGTAATGATAGTTCCATGTAAATGGAACTGTGATGCTGGGCGAGTGTTCACATCCATCTGACACCCAAGTGTCTGAGCTTTCAACTTTTCTCAGATCGCTAGTGAAAACAGCTTTATGTGACAAAAAGATAAAGAATAAGAAAGAGACAACCGAAGAGGACTATAACTAGGATTTTTTAATGGCTAGATTGAATTGCTGTCAAAGGTTAGATGATTAATTTCACCTCCTGCCCCTGGAGATTTCTAGGTTATCCTCACTTCAAGACTTGTAGCAGCTCCAAAGCTACTCATTCATTGAAAAATAGCTTGTCAAATGCTCACTGTAGATGAAACGTTGGGGTAGGCTCAAGGGATACAAAGATGAAAAAGTGTCTCTGTATTTCAGCTCTGTGCTGGTTTAGAATGATACCATCCCTACCGTCACCATCCATGTGTGGAGTAATGACAACCTCCTGTTGTTCTAGTAACACCCTAGGTTTATCTGTCATGGCATCTACTACCATTCCCTGCAGTAGTGAGTTCCTTGAGGCAAGATATTTTTGTTTGTTTTATCTTTATGTGTCCTTGATCCTCAGAGTGTCTGGATTCCACAGGCTTCTCAATAGCTGTTGAAAGAAGGGAGGAATGGAGGAAGACAGTTTTGCTGCCTTCAAAGAGCTCATCAACTTGAGGTGTAATCATATCGTTACAGTATAGAATTATTAATACTAAAAATGATACTTTAAATTGTAGCATAATAAATGTTTGAACAAAATATTGTGGGACTACAGAGAAAAGTATGGCTAACTCTGCCCTGGGGGAATGGGAATAAACTTACCAAAAGGCAAATCTGTTAGTTTTGTACTTTCTCATACTCTTTGAGATTTCCTAAATGCTGAAATTGATAAGCACAGAAGATAGAGACTGATATAATTTTGTATTATGTCTAGTCTGCTTTCAAGAACAAGTACTACAGTATTAGAAGAGACACTGAAGGCCAGGCATGGTGGCTGACACCTGTAATCTCAGCACTTTGAGAGGCTGAAGCGGGTGGATTGCTTGAACTCAGGAGTTCAAGACCAGCCTGGGCAACATGGCAAAACCCCATCTCTAAAAAAATACAAAAATTAGTCGGGTGTGGTGCTGCACAGCTGTAGTCCCCGTTACTCAAGAAGGTGAGGTGGGAGCCTGGAGCTTGAGCTTGGGAGGTGGAGGTTGCAGTGTGCTGAGATCTTGCCACTGAACCCCTGCCTGAGCAATAGAGAGCCAGACCTTGTCTCAAAAAAAAAAAAAAGAAGAAGAAGAAAAGACAGTGAGGATTGCTGATGTGGAAAAATGGAAGAATTTGGGGGTTTGCTTTAGGTATATTATTAATCACTTTAAATGAAGTGCTGGAATTACAGGCATGAGCCACCGCACCTAGCATAAAGATGGTTTTAATTCTGTCATTGATGTATTTGTCTTCTGTATGTGTTTTTTCTTTTATTCTTTTATTATTGTCTTTTTAAAAATTGAACTTTTTTGTAGTGTATCATTTTGATTTCCCTTTCTTTTACTGTATATTTTTAATGTATTTTCTTAGTGGTTACCTTGGCGATTCCAATTAATATCTTAAACTTATAAACCTAGTTTGAATATATCAATTTAGTTTCAAGAGTATGCAGATACTTCGCTTGTGCACATCTCCATTCCTCCCCCGTAATATTATAATTGTCACAAATTACACCTTTATACATTCCCTTTCCAGTAACATATTATAATTATTGCTTTATGAACTTGTTTATTAAACCATATAGGAAAAACAGAAGTTACAAACCATATGAAAAGTATGAAAACAGTGGATTTATATTTAGCTTTATAGATAACTTTATCAGTGGTTTTAAAAATTTTTTTCACAGTTTTAAGTTACTGTCTAGTGTCCTTTCATTGCAGCCCAAATGTCTTTCACATTTTTTGTAGGGCACTGTGCTGACAAAAAAAAAAAACTGTGTCAGCTATTGTTTAACTAGAAATATCTTAATTTCTGCTTGCTTAAAAAAATAATAACGATAATAATAATGATGATGATGATGATGATGATGATGATGATGATGATGCTTGAAAGATAGTTTTGCTGGGTATAAAATTCTTG
This sequence comes from Gorilla gorilla gorilla, assembly GCF_029281585.2. Lineage (NCBI taxonomy): Eukaryota > Metazoa > Chordata > Mammalia > Primates > Hominidae > Gorilla > Gorilla gorilla. Next base: position 12,234,161 of record NC_073224.2, read on the forward strand.
GTTGACAGTTGTTTTTTTTTTTCTTCTCCTTTCACACTGCTATCCCACCGCTTTTTAGTCTCCATAGTTTCTGAGAAGAAATCTGCTGTTTATCTTACTGAGGCTCCATTGTACATGAAGAGTCACTTCTGTCACTGTTTTCAAAATTATTTCTTTAGGTTCTGACAATTTGACTGTAATGTTTCTTGTGTGGAGCTCTTTGAGTTTATCTGCTGGTAGTTTATTGAGCTTCTAGGATGTGTGTATTGATGTATTTTGGCAGTATTTTTCCGTTAAGACTTCAAATACTTTTCTGTCATATTTCCTTCTGGGACACCTATATGTATATATTAGTATGTTTGATGATATCGTACTGGTGCCTCAGGCTCTGTTCATTTTACTTCATTTGTTTTTCTGCTTCTCATATTGAACATAAGACAGCCTCAGTGTTCTTATCTTCAGGTTCACTGAACCTTTCTAACTCCTCCTCATATCTGCTTTTGAGCCCCTCTATTGAGTTTTTCTTACTTCACTTAGTCTGCTTTTCAGCTCCAGAATATGTTTGGTTCCTTTTCATAATTTCCGTCTTCCTACTGATATTCTCATTTTTCTCATACACTGTTTTGCTAATTTTTTTGTTGATGGTTTTCTTTAGCTCATTCAACATATTTAAGACAGTAGGTAGTTGATTTAACACCTTCGACTAATAACTACAATGGGCTTTAACGGGAGAGTTTCTGTCAAATCTTTTTTGTTGTTTCTTTATTTTCATTATGTTATTTTTTGGTTTTTGAGAACTGTATTTTTTATCTTATTTTTATTTATTCATTTGTTTTGAGGCAGTGTTTCACTCTGTTGCCCAGACTGACGTGCAGGGCATGATCATGGCTCACTGCAGCTTCAACCTCCTGGATGCCACCATGCCCAGCTATTTTTTTTTTTAATTTTTCATAGATATGAGGTCTCATTATGTTGCCCAGGCTGGTCTTGAATTCCTGGGCTCAAGGAATCCTCCTGCCTCCACCTCCCAAAGTGGAGAGATTACATATGTGGGCTACCATGCCCGGTGAGAACTAGACCTTTTAAACATTATGTTGTGGTAGATCTGGAAATGTAATCCTTCCACTCTCCAGGGATTGCTGAATCTTATTTGTTGAGGGTTGAAGTGATGATCTGTTTGTGACTTTTGTAAACTGTTTTTGCAAGGTGTGTAGTTTTTGTTATAATGTGGTCACTGAAGTTTCTTCTGTTTCCTCTGTGGTCAGCTATTGACCTGATAAAGATTGCTTTCAATATCTGGCCTCAAAAAGGAGAAAGAAAAACAAACACACACACATTGTCTTTATACAATAAATTCCCTGGAAGTTTCTTAGGTCCGTGGGTATTGAAGTAGGTGGCCAGCTTTTGTGTTGGTTTCTCAGTAATCAAAAGCAACAATGAGATCATGCAATCCAGTATTTGGAAGACTAGTTCCTTTTTGTGTACCCTGGCTCCAGGAAGCCACACTAGGAATGCAGGAGGATGTCTCCAGGCTGCTTCTTGGAGCTGTTGGGATTGTGGCTGTGGAATGAGTGATAGCTGCTACCATGAAAGATGGAAATTCCATGACATTTATCACCCTCTTTTACTATACGCCAGAGTTCCAAAATAGTCACTTCAGATCATTTCTGTCAATTGCATCTTTAGATGCTATCTTCTTGGCCTTTTTTTTCCCCCCTTACAAGCAGGATACCTGAAATGCAGAAACGTAATGTATATATTTTTGCAGTCATTTAGAAAGCATGAGGGACTGGTAATTTAATTCAGAAAGTCTATTCAAAAACCCATATCTATTTGACTAATCCGGAAATTCTGGAAAGAAATATACCTGCTATCACATCTGGTTAAGACCTTGGTTGTGTTCTGTACAAGTTGCAAACCCAAAGGCTCCTTTCCCACCATTTAGCGGAACCTGAGTTGAATCACGTGCCTTGGCTACTGAAGAAACTACCAATCAGGTTTTAGTTTTATCCATGTGTGGGTGTTAGTAATATCCAATTAGTAGAAAAAGAGTATCTTAATACTGAGGGACCAGTCGGAAAGCTGTCTGACAGGGAGAAAGTCTCATATAAAAACAGGCAGTAGCTTCCTGTTATATCACATTCCCACTCAGCAGAGAAGCTGTAAGTGGACTCAGGGTCATTCCCCAGCTCAAGAAATAAATATTCCACATCTTGAGTATTATGTGTTTTGTTTGTATTTTTCAGAAACTATGTATTCTTTTAAGTCTTATTAAAGTCAAGATGAAATATGTAAAAAGCCGTTGTTTTTATTTTATTTTATCCAACTATAATTATTGTATGTTTATATTGTACAATTATATATTACATATTTATTTGTGTTTTATATAATTATGCTTGATATTATGTAAATACTTAAAGTATGTTTTTAGAGCATATGAATAATGCTTATTAACTCTGGGACTTTGCTATATTAAGAAACTGTTTCTGTTATCCGTATTTGGCTGTCATGTTTTAGTTTACTGTATGTAGGCTGGATTTATTTTCTTTTAACATGTCTTAATATTGGGTTTTGTTTCAGTTCCCTTGAGTAAACGTGTAACTGTTGACCTGTTTATTCATGTTGTGTTTTAAAATCGTCCCCTGAAAATACAGTATGCAAATTATATACTATATTTAGATCGGAGGGCTTTTTTCTCCAGTAAAATTTGGATTCATCTTTATAGACTTGGCCAGGAAGTATATATTCTGAACCAGGGAAAGAAATGCTAAAAACCAAATTGACAAAGTAGACAGATGGAAGACCAACAACATCTGCATTAAGGAGTTGAGTAAATGGGAGATTTAATCCACATAAATCAACTATATCAGATAAGCTGAGGAGGGAGTACGAGTTGATTGTCGTAGCTTTACAGAAAATTATTTACTTGCTTTGATGAAACCCATTGTTTTTTCATGTGTGTATAGATAACATATGATATTCAAGATTTTACCTTAACATAAAGTTCTGCATTTTACAGGATTTTGGTTTAATATATAGAGATATATTTCTTATTGCAGAATATTTCATTTTACTGTAGTATAGTTTGCCTCTAATTCAAGTGTAGTAGAATATACCATTGAATGGGAAAATATTTACAAGTATTATTCTTTTGATTCATAAGAAAGAACTTGAGTGCAAACTGACATTATTCTTATTTTACTGAAGAAGAAACTAAGGGACATGGGATAAATAGCTAGCCTAAGGTCATGCAGAATAAAAAGTGGTGGAACCAGGATTCAGACTCACATCTGTCTATATGACTCCAGGGCTTATTACCTTAATGACCAAACCCCATTCTCTAGGATAACTATTCTCAAAGCTCTCAGTCCACAGGCCTTCCGTAAACCTTACAAGGGTCCACAGGGTCAAAACCTTTTTCGTAATGACATCAAAGCATTATTTGCCTTTTTTATTGTATTGACATTTGCCCTGACATTACAAAAACAATGGAAGTTTTTGGCTCTTTAGCATAGATCAAAGTAGTGGCACCAAATTCTCCAAGGAGTAATTGTATTCATCATTGCTGTATACTCCTGAGTTTGTTTGTTTGTTTGTTTTTTAAGCCAGTTTCACTTAAGAATGTTCTCCATGAAATGGTAAAATTTATTAATTGTATTAAATCTGACCCTTGAATCACATCTTTTGAATATTCTATGTGACTAAATAGAAGTATGCATAGAGCACTTATGCTGTATACCAAAGTGCTGTGGTTTTCTGAAGGAGAAATTGTGTCGTTATGTGAGTTGTCTGCAGAACTAGACTCTTGATTTAATAAAATACCACTTTACTTTAAACAAATGAATGAGAGACACATTTTGGTTATATACACTTGGGTGTTTGACGGACAACGTGAGCTTGTCACTTCAAGGAATTTAAGTGACAGGATTTTTTTTTTTTTGACCAGTGATAATATTTGAGCTGTCAAGAGGAAGTTAGAATTTTAGAAAACTTGATTCTGCCATCATGAGCTTAACAGCTGCCCTGTACTTAAAAGACTTTTATGGTAAGATAGGTGGTAATGTTAACGAGTGTGATGTTTTAAAATAGTATAATGAAACACGTCAACATTTGGAAGATCTGCATTACTCAGGAAATCAATATTTTCCCAAGGACCAATACGTGGTGTTACAAAATCCTATCAAAATATAAGATGGTTTTTCTTTTTTTGTTTTTTTGAGACGGAGTTTCACTCCTGTTGCCCAGGATGAAGTGCAGTGGCGTGATCTCAGCTAACTGCAACTTCTGCTTCCCGGGTTCAAGTGATTCCCGTGCCTCACCCTCCCGAGTAGCTGGGATTACAGGTGCACACCACCATGCCCAGCTAATTTTGTATTTTTAGTAGAGTCAGGTTTTCTCCGTGTTGGTCAGACTGGTCTTGAGCTCCTGACCTCAGGTGATCTGCCCGCCTCGGCCTCCCAAAGTGCTGGGATTACCGGCGTGAGCCACTGTGCCTAGCCATAAGATGGATTTTCCTATAACATTGTGTGAAAAGTTCATTAATATGGTTTCAGATTCCATATTGCAAAAAAACTTCAAGAAATTACTGCTTATATAATTTTTATGTAGTATCAAAGAAATTACAAAATAATTACAATTATTTGAAAAGCCTATTAAAATACCTCTCCCTTTTCCACCTGTTTATGTGTATGAAGCCAGGTTTTCTTTATATAGTTCAAGTTAAGCAGTATATGGCAATGGATTAAATTCAAAGATGATACCAGTTTTATTTTTTTAAGGTAGACATTAAAGAGATTTGCAAAATGTAAAATAGTGCTACTCTTCTCACTTATTTTTGTTTTGGAAAATATGGTTACTTTGTTATAGAAATGTTAGTAATTTTTAAATGAAATTGGGTTAATGTTATCTTAATAAATACCAGTTTCATTTTAATATGTAAACTATATATATACATACATATATGTGTATATATATGTACATGTCTATATATATAGATATATAGGTATATATATAGATATATAGGTATATATATCTAGATATATATACGTGTATAGATATATATATAGATATATAGGTATATATATATAGAGAGAGAGAGATATATATATGTATTGCCCATGTAAACAAATGCTCTTTGGAGTTCATTTTTTAAAGAGTATAAAAGGGTCCCAAGAACAGAATGTTTCAGAATTGCTGTTCTAGGAAAACATATTAAGAAAATAAAGTACATGTGAGGAAAAAGAAATTGAAATTGCATTCTGTGGTTTATACCTGGTAGACAAAGGAGCAATTTATTTGGTCAACATAGTTCTTAATCAGGTATTATATATACTTACTGAATTCATTGTGTCTTTCTCAAACCATTTGTACCTAAGACATTTATTGGTACAGTATTGCTATTTTTCTAATACTAACATGATGCTAACATGAGCATTTACTTGAGGATTATAGACCTTTATAAACTGTGCTAAAAGGCTTTCAGAAGTATGAAAACTATAAAAGTTTGCTAGTTGAGCACCCACTTATTGCCTTAGTCTCTTCCTTTTTAACTGGACTCTTAGTGGATTCTGTGGGCTTACTTCACTGATGAGAATTTAGTATATATGTCATTTCCTGGGACCTGTGGACAGTTCATTTAATTAAGTATAAATGTTGATGAACGCAGTTCTATTCTTAGGCCTTCCAGTGTTTGGTGAATAGCCACTAAAGCTAAAAATATCTGAACGTATATTTTTCTTCATGTTTCTCTTCAGGATGACGTAGCTTTGCCAAAGACTTAGAAGCTAAGCAGAAAATGAGCTTAACATCCTGGTTTTTGGTGAGCAGTGGAGGCACTCGCCACAGGCTGCCACGAGAAATGATTTTTGTTGGAAGAGATGACTGTGAGCTCATGTTGCAGGTAATTGTGTCAAGCTTCTCTATATGTGTTTATTCAAAACTTGAAATTAGTGTAAAATCTTTTTCTACTCCTTTAGAAAACAGTGCTATTTAGATTTGAACTTTCTCTCCTTTTAGCTCCAGCTATCATTCTAATTAATTTTTTGCCCCCTTGAATCATCTAAAAAAAAGTTCTAAGTCTTGAAGATTCAATTTAGAAAAATCAGTTCTCAGAATAAAGAAGTTTATTAGTAAGCAGAAAGTTTCACATTATATGCTTTTAAAATAAGACATTGCAAAAATCAGCATAGCATGGAGTAAAACTATTTTGATCACTGATACTTCAGTGATAATGGAAGTTAGTTTCATCACTTTTAGAGATGTTCATTATGATACCTGCCAGGAGTTCAAGCATAAGTGAAGATTGTTGACAATTTCTAAAAGTAAATTTTATTGTGTATATTTAAGGTATACAACGTGATGTTATGTGATACACACAGATAGTATAAAAGTTACTGTAAGTTACTTCAAGTAAAATGGATCCTCAAGAGTGCACAGCCTCAGGAAGAGGGTCTCTATAGGAGTAAGAATCAGATGGAGGAGGCATAGATTCTTACAGGGAAAACACTATAAAACAAGCTCATCCAACCTGAGGCCCAGGATGGCTTTGAATGCGGCCCAGCACAAATTCATAAACTTGCTTAAAATATTATGAGGTGTTTTTTTTGCAATTTTTTTTTTTTTAGTTCATCAGCTGTTGTTAGTGTATTTTATGTGTGACCCAAGACAATTCTTCTTCCAGTGTGGCCCAGGGAAGCCAAAAGATTGGACACCCTTGCTATAAAAGGACAGGGACTGGAGTCTTTCATTCTTACCAGAAGTTTAAGTAACAGGAAAAAAAGGGCCTGGTCAAAATTGCCTGTCTTTGCAGTTTTAAGCTCAGATCAGCTAAGGTTTTCCCATTAGTATCAGAAACGTGATTAAGTTAGCAGTCTTTGTTAGGATTTAAATTATGTATTTCTGAGAGATTTTTATTAAATTTTCTTTGAAATATCCAAATGGGTTGTGAATATCAAGTTGTCATGCACCTTCTGGTTCAGTTTAATCTAGAGGAAATGTGAATTTGATTATATAGAAATGAAAACAGTTTAATGCTTAAGTGGTTAGATATCCATTACATATTCTTCCTATTCCCTCAGTTTTCCTTGACTCGGTCACTAGATGTATTATGTTCTGTAATCTTGGTCTTCTGCTTAATTCCTGTCATGGGTGCTGAAACACATTGATACTTTATATACATTTCATAATAACTAAAAACATAGGAATTTTTTTTCATTGGCTGCTTTTTTTAAAAAATAGTTACACAAATGGGATTGTCTTATTCTGTGAGTACTAAACTGATATTCTTTGCCTTGAGTTCCTGACTACTCTTCTTGAATTGTTACTGTCTTTATTAAACAAACAAATGATGTATTCTTGTGATCCCACATAACAGGCCCACTCCTCACTCCCTAATCCCCAGAGTTGTAATGGCATCTCACTTGACTCAGTGGACTCTGTTGTTCTCTTAGGTCTTAAGTGTGCTCTATCTTTTGTGTAGGTGTTTATGTACCGTCAGTGTTCACCATAAGCAGCTGGAGGGCGGGGTACATTGTAGATTAAGGATATTCCAGATTTCAAACAAGTTGTAGACTTAGTGAAGCAGCCTGTCCTAAATTACTTCCTCCCCAAATCATTTTTTCTCAATATCCCTCATCTGTGTTTATCACACTCCTTTGAAAGCCACCATTCTCTGGCTCCATGAGTAGCCATTTGACTCCTTTAGTCCTATATCTGATGGTAACATTTCACTTTGCTTTGGAATTTGCCTTTTCTCAACTCTAATTTAGGTTTTTTTCTTTGAATTTCAGTCCATTGTCCAAAGGATTTCTGCCCTTTTCCTATGTACTCTTTTCCTCAGAGAGAGATTATTTATGAGGATCCATTCAGTATTTATTGAGAGCCTACATGTACTTGAAATCTCACTTCTCTTAACAACATTTGGAGGTTTTATCCTTAGACTAGATCAACTTGATACATCAACAATATGGTGAAATTATTTTGCTGAGTGGTGCTTTGTTGCTTCTTGCCAACTTAAGAACTGAATTTAGTATTTCATTAGTTTAACCAGACCAATAAAAATTTAAAAAATGAAAACAAAAATGAATTTTAAGCAATTTTTAGTTTTAATGCAGGAGTTTTTTTAAATCTCAAGTTGGTCCACCCTCCAGTCTCTAGCAATTAATCACTTCACCTTTAAGTTGTCCTACTGGTTGCTGTTTCTAGCGGAGGCTTCTGCTCCTAGCAAGCTGTGATTCTCTCTGTATTTGCTTGTCTCTCTACTTTTCAGGGTGGTAATTTGCCTTGTGACCTCAGGTCTCTGAAAAACTAAGATGAGTTTTTGGTTTTCAGTTTGTTCAACATTTTTCTTATTATGAAGATGGGAGCGATGACTTCAGATTCTTTCCATGTTGGACCAAAAATTGGAAGTCATGTCTGTTCCCCATTTTTGATACTCTCTTTGCTTTTAGTATACCAGGGTTCACACAGTAACCCCGTAATACATGGTGATCAAGTTCAGATTCACTGGTTCACAGACTGTTTCTTCTGTGACTATAATGATATTTCCTTTCAATACCAATTTCCACAGGCTTATCGTTCTGCTTTTGGGTGCTTCCATCTGCAGACAACTTACTAAGCTCTGGAGAGAGACAGAGAGAGAGAAAACTTTAAAAGAAACTTAAAAGCAATTTTCAAAAACCACAGTTTGCCATTAAAATACCTTTTTTTTGACTTTCAGTCCCTTTCCCTCTTAGAGCTGTCCCGTGAATTCCAGTTTTAGAGCCCATATTTTAAGTGAAGATAATTTTGTTCTGAAACATGTCATATTGTGTCCCTTTTCCTCTAAATCTTTGGACTCTTTAAATAGTTTATGCTCATTTTTTTGTTTTGAAAGAAGAAAATCCTACAAGGTAAATGTTTTTTACAATAAGATATGTAAAACATGGTAAAATTATAATTCACATGATTTCTCTATAACAGTTTTAAATTTAAAAAAATTAAGTTAATACTTTCAACGAAGTCAGCTGATGTAAATTCTTAATAGAACATGTGAATTTAGTAGAAAAGAATATCTTTAAAATTTTATGCTTTCCTCTTTGGGGAGTGATGCTAAAAAATTTTGTTGTATAGTGGCACTATTTTAATCTCATTTAATCCACATTTACTTTGATATTTCCCTATATTTACTGTCCTATTAATATTAGGTATCTAGCCAAAATGTGACTGGTATTTATTCTAGTATTTTCTTGTATTTATTAACTGAAAACATTCCTTTCAGTCTCGTAGTGTGGATAAGCAACACGCTGTCATCAACTATGATGCGTCTACGGATGAGCATTTAGTGAAGGATTTGGGCAGCCTCAATGGGGTAAGTCAACGGTTTATTTTTTGTCTTGTTTGAACATTTGTTTAATATTGTAAGAATAAAAATCAGATTACATTTCCTAGCTACATTTTCTTTTTCTTTACTTTGTATGTTATTTTCAAATGCTTATCAGGTACATAGCACTTTGGGGACCATCCAATAAAATATGAAACTAGCCCATATTCCAAAGAAACTATAAGCAGATGAATCCAGAAGGTGGTTGTCATTGTCTGTGATGGCTAAAGAAGACTTCTTTAAGGAGTTGGAACCTAAGCTTGACTTCACTATATGGCTGTAATTTATATGAGGGAAAACGGTAAAAAGTCATGGCAGTGAGAATGCAAAAAAGTACTCTCAGGGACAGAGAAGTAATGGTTAAGTTTAGAAAATAAAGATGGAGCTGGGGCCGGGCGCGGTGGCTCACGCCTGTAATCCCAGACCTTTGGGAGGCCGAGGCGGGCGGATCACAAGGTCAGGAGATTGAGACCATCCTGGCTAACACGGTGAAACCCCCTCTCTACTAAACATACAAAAAATTAGCCGGGCGTGGTGGCGGGCTCCTGTAGTCCCAGCTACTCGGTAGTCTGAGGCAGGAGAGTGGCGTGAACCCGGGAGGCGGAGCTTGTTGTGAGCCGAGATCGCGCCATTGCACTCCAGCCTGGGCGACAGAGCGAGACTCCATCTCAAAAAAAAAAAAAAAAAAGATGGAGCCGGGCCGGGCGTGGTGGCTCACGCCTGTAATCTCAGCACTTTGGGAGGCTGAGGCGGGCAGATCACCTGAGGTCAGGAGCTGGAGACCAGCCTGGCCAACATGGTGAAACCCCGTCTCTACTAAAAATATAAAAATTAGCTGGGCGCGGTGGCACGTGCCTGTAGTTCCAGCTACTCAGGAGGCTGAGGCAGAAGAATCACTTGAACCCGGGAGGCAGAGGTTGCAGTGAGCCGAGATGGCACCACTGCACTCCAGTCTGGGCGACAGAACAAGCAAGACTGCGTCTCAAAAAAAAGAAAAGAAAAGAAAGATGGAAACGTGCCAGAGAGTAGACAACTTTCTCTGCTAGGGTAAAAAAGGTGAAACAACACAACCATTTGCCTTCACAAATATAGTACATTATCTAAACGCCATTGTTCATTATTCTTGGAATTCATACTTTGAATATATTTTTGTGTTACTGAAGTGAATTTTTTCTTATTTCTTCATTTGGTCTGTCTACATTTGGCATAATATAAGTAGCTACAAACTAAAAAGAGTGCTGAAGTATTGAATTATTTCTTTTATTTCAGTTTCTTCAGAACACAAGCAAATACTGTGTTGTTCCTATCTGTGCTGTTGAAATTCTTAAAATGAATTTAACAGAAATAAGTGCATCCCAACTGCTTCAGACTATTCATGCTTTTCAAATGTACATCAAACATTATGTACAAGAACATGCAGAAATTTGGCAAATATGATAATACATTTTTTTTTACCAATTCTGAATTGGCCTGCTACTGAAGGACTTTTATATTTATTCTTCGAGATAAATACAAATTTTTTGTAGGCATGTTTTCCTGTTGGTTTTATTCAAGCCTTTTTTTTTCTCTGTTGGTTTTATTCAAGCATTTTTTTTTCTCAAAGCACGTAGAATTAAGTGTATGTTCTTCATGTTTGCCCTGAAAACTCTCACATTTAGCATTATCCACCTTTCCAGATTGATGCTCCATCATTACATTTTCCCTTGCTCTTCTTCCAAACAGTAGTCTTCCTGCTATGCTATGTCTTTCTTCAAATAATTTGTTAGATTTTCTTCAGTCTATTTCTCCCATCTGCCTTGCCATTTACAAAAGTTTTACACATTTTTTAAAATAAAGCTCAAATTCTACTTCTTTTTGAAAAGATGAAACAAAGGCCCGTTTACTTAGGAATTTTAACCTGCTGATGTTGACATGTTGAAAGGATTAAAATTAACAGAGATAGGCAAAGTAGGTAGAAACTGTTGTAACATCAGGCATGAATGTTAGCAATTTTGATTCTCAACTCCTCTTTGCTAGAATTTCTCTCTTCCTTCTCCACACCCATAAGCCTTTGTGTCGTTGATCAGCCTGGTATTAAATCTACTTTTATACCTCTGTAGCTGTGCTGAATTATGAGCTCCTGAATAAGTTTATGTGCCTTCTGCTTCTGTGACCGCAGTGCCTAGCAGAGGGCTCTGCATGGTGCATGAACCCAGTAAATCTTTCTTTAGTGGAATTGAATTAATTTTCTACTTGAAGAATTTATAGTGAAAAATTTTAACTTCTATATGTGGAACATTTTAACAATGTTATATTGTCTTTAAGTCTAGAAAGTTTCATCTTGACAACAGATGAACGGTGGTAGTCTGTATGTGTTTACATTGTTATTTTGGAAAATAATAAGCGGGAATTACATCAGCATTTTAGTCTTTTAAAAGCCTATGATCAAATATGGAAATTACTTGGTATTGGTTCCAAAAATAATCAGGTGAAACATGACTTTTTCTAGGTTGACCTTTCTTATAATTTGATTATACTCAATAATATTGTGAAAGATACTAACTCATGGAGAGCAACATCTGCATTTTAAGCTTGAAATCAGGACCAGGATTTGAAACTCAGATCTGTTATTTATCAGCAGTGTAACCTGGGACAAATCACTTAATCTCTCTGAAATTCAGTTTCCTCATATATACTACCTTCCAAAGTGTGTAAACATGTAATGAGTTGAAGTTTATGAAAGCAAAGATGCAGTGCAGAATCTTGCTTCAGCTATTAAATGATGAAATAATTCCTGCTCTGTAGTATTGTTATGAGGATTAAATGTAACAGTACATTTGAGTGTGCGCTTAGTATAGAACTTTAAAGCATTACATAAATGATAAATATACTGTTACCCAAGTGACAGCCTAAGAAACATGCCACAAAGGTCTTTAGCAGCCAAAAAATGTCAAAAGTCTATGAACTACTAACTATCATGCTTTTAGTCATAAGAGAACTTGTAGACTATTATTCGCAGCCTATTTACTCTTATTATCCATATTATTCTAGAACTTTAAGTATCAGGTTAAAAGTAGTAATTTTGGAGGTAGGGGGACACAGTGTAGTGGTTATGAACCCAGCTTTGATGTCACCTTGGACAAATTACCTAAGTTCTCTATTCCTCAATTTTTTAAAAAATAGAAAAAATGGTACTCACAGGTTGTGTGAGCGTGTTGTATGTGTTGTAAAGATATAAATAAGCTAATAATTTTAAACAACAGTACATAGTAAGCATTCAGTAAATGTAAGTTATTTTTGTAAGTTATTATGGTAAGAAAAGCAGCAAAGACAAGTTTAGCAACCTGTAGCCTATATACTTTTCAAAGAATTTACTGTTACTGTTTAGAAAAATCACTTATCAACTAAATTCAACTTAAAAGTGATCATTTCCACTCCTGTCCCCTTTCACCCTAGCCCAGAATACACTCCCAAGGGACCTAGATCTACAATTTACAGAATTGCAACCAGAAATGAGGTTGTTCTGCCTGAGAAAGCTACAATCGGTTCCGTTGCTGATATTTTAACAGGCCATTTTCCTGCAAACCCATTGAAGGTTCTCTTTCTTTGGGAACCCCTGTTTGCCTTCAGTTCCTCCTGCCTCCTCCACTGGGGCCCTTGCCCCTCTGGTAGCCACCATGGCCTCTGCCCTACCCCTCCTGTGCCATTCCAAGCCTGCCATTTGTTACTGGACTGCCCCCATCAGCAGTCTGTGTTCCAGACACACTGTGTCCCCTTTGCACACTAGAGTTCCTGCCAGCATCAGACCTGTGTGGTACAGAGTAGAGAATGGTCTTCACTAAAGGTTGAAAGGAAAGGTTAGGGAAGGAGAGGAGGCTTTTGTAGCTGGCAGAGAGATTGAGGTGGTTGTGCTCTGTTCACTTTCCCAGATCATCAATACAATGTATGCTGGCTATATGATTTTATACTATCAATTGTGTCATGTAGTTGTATGTAAATTAAATAGGTATTTATTTAAGTTTGGTTTGCTTCTGTGGGGTTAGTGGTTTGAATGGAGGAATTTCGGGAGCTGGTTTAGCTTGGGCACCTAATCTTTCTTGATGTGGAACGCTCATAGGATTTGTAGTTCAGAGACCTGATTTCGAATCCCAACATTGCCACTTCTGGACTCCAAGATCTTGATGATTACTTCATTCTCTTTGCCTCATTTTCCTCACCACCAGGTCTCTACCTGGTGTGTTGAAATGGCACTGACAAACAAAACTCATTTTTTTCTTTCCGTATCTAAATTATTAAAATTTGATCTAGTTAAATGATTTTTCCTCTTGCTCTTTGAAATTTTCTCTTTTCCATTGGTAATTTTAGACCTTCAGGAGACTGTTTCCTCACAGATGTTTTCACTTGCATTTTTGTGAACTGAAATTTTGTGTCTGGCTCATATTTCCTAAGCCTTTTTAGACTTTAGGGAATAGTTCTGTCATAAATGGCAGCATGTTAAAATTATATGTTTCTCGATCTCTGAAAGTGCCTAGTACACATGTTCAACACACAACAGGTGCTTAATATTTAAGAGAGTTATGCAATCTTAAACTTAAATGGATCTTCTAGGTCATCACAGGCCTTTTGAGTAAATGTGGTGTTTTAGGTTATTAGAGACAAGTTTCAAATAAAATTGGCTCAGAACTTCAGAACTGTAGCACTCCTCTTCAATACTGTATCTAGTTATCTTTTGCCTACCAGACATTAGTAAATTAACATTTTCTTTCATTCTTTTGCATCATTTTCCTCAGTTCTTCTGTTTTGTAATTAGAGTCATGCATCCCATAACGGCAGACCACATACACGGCAGTGGTACCGTAAGATTATAATGGAGCTGAAAAATTCCTATCTGTGTTACAATTGCATACAATATTCAGTATAGTAACAGGCTGTATAGATTTGTAGCCTAGGAGCAATAGGATATACAATATAGCCTGGGTGTGTAGTAGGCTATACTATCTAGGTTTGTGTAAGTACTGTAAACTCTATAATGTTCATACAGTGAAGTAAATCGCTTAGTGATGTGTTTCTCAGAATGTTGCCCCATTGTTAAGCAATGCATGACTGTATCCTCCGAATACTTTAGTAAACTCAAGACATAAGTTTTAAAACACTGAAGTCTTCATTTTGGAAATGAACCTGAAGTTAGAGTTTATAAGTCTCTGAAGCCTTTGAATTTTCTTTGTATTACAATTTCAACCTTTCTTTAAAACATGTTGGAAGCTTGTGATTTAGGATTACTCATAAATCATTCTAGGATATAATCTAGAGTCTTAATGATATTCCCCTATCTCTATATATATGCTTGAAACTAAGATTGTAACTTTTTCTGATTTCTTTTGTAAACTTAAAACTTATTTTATGGCATATTACAAAGAGCTATTTATGCATAGAAATATGAGAGTTTAATAACCTAATCCCTTTACGTATTTTACTGTAACTACCTCATCATGGAAGGGCAGTCTTCTCAAATAAGCTATCATGGCCATCTCAAATCTAATAAAATAGAAGATGCTAAAAGCAAAAAACCAAACACCAGATGTTCTCACTTATAGGTTGGAATTGAACAATGAGAACACATGGACACAGGAAGGGGAACATCACACTCTGGGGACTGTTGTGGGGTGGGGGGAGGGGGGAGGGATAACATTAGGAGATATACCTAATGCTAAATGACGAGTTAATGGGTGCAGCACACCAGCATGGCACATGTATACATATGTAACTAACCTGCACATTGTGCACATGTACCCTAAAACTTAAAGTATAATAATAATAAAATTAAAAAAAGGAAAGAATAAAGTAATTTTTTAAATTTCAATTTATCAAAGAAAAACTTGTTGGGTATTTATTTGATGTCTGCATAGGCAGTTAACCATAACCTTTGTTCTGTGTTCTATAAATTTAGCAAATTCTAGGCCCTTAACTCTCAGTATGCCAGTAAAGATAGTCATCACCATTTACCATCTGTATCTAGTATCAGGGGAACCTACCCCTGATAATTCAACATTATTTCACGTAGGTTCTTTTCTATTTCCCTGTGTCGGCTGGTCTGAGAAATACAGGGAAAGAGTACAAAAGAGATAAATTTTAAAGCTGCGTATCCAGGGGAGACATCACATGTCAGCAGGTTCCATGATGCCCCCCAAGCCGCAAAACCAGCAAGTTTTTATTAGTGATTTTCAGAATGGGAGGGAGTGTATGAATAGGGTGTGGGTCACAGAGATCACATGCTTCACAAGGTAATAAAATATCACAAGGCAAATGGAGGCCGGGCAAGATCACAGGACCCAGGTGAAATTAAAAATGCTAATGAAGTATCATGTCCCACTGGTCACGCATTGTCATTGATAACATCTTATCAGGAGACAGGGTTTGAGAGCAGACAACCGGTCTGACCAAAATTTATTAGGTGGGAATTTCCTCGTCCTAATAAGCCTGGGAGTGCTACGGGAGACCGGGGCTTATTTCATCCCTTATCTGCAACCGTAAAAGACAGACATTCCCAGAGTGGCCATTTCAGAGACCTCCCACTAGGAACACATTCTCTTTCTCAGGGCTGTTCCTTGCTGAGAAAAGGAATTCAGCGATATTTCTCCTATTCGCTTTTGAAAGAAGAGAAATATGGCTCTGTTCTGCCCGGCTCTCAGGCAGCCAGACCTAATGGTTATCTCCCTTGTTCCCTGAACATCGCTTTTACTGTTCTTTTTTCAAGGTGCCCAGATTTCATATTGTTTAAACAATTTGTGCAGTTAACACAATCATCACAGGGTCCTGAGGCGACATACATCCTCAGCTTACGAAGATGACGGGATTAAGAGATTAAAGACAGGCATAGGAAATCACAAGAGTATTGATTGGGGAAGTGATAAATGTCCATGAAATCTTCACAATTTATGTTCAGAGATTTCAGTAAAGACAGGCATAAGAAATTATAAAAGTATTAATTTGGGGAACTAATAAATGTCCATGAAATCTTCACAATTTATGTTCTTCTGCCATGGCTTCAGCTGGTCCCTCCGTTCAGGGTCGCTGACTTCCGGCAATAATCCAGTGGACCCTTTTTTAAAAAAAAATTGTACAAATAATTTACAAAAGTAAAAATAAAAGGGTAATTAAAACAACTTGAAATTTTAATAAAAAATTAGACATGACAAACTCAAATTTTTATTCCATATTTTCCTGGTGTTTAAGGGTATATACTACCCAAAATGGGCAGTGTTGTTTGAATGCAACTAACTGCTCGTCAGTTGACATGTATTCACCTGGAACATACATCCATCTTGTAAATGTTGATTCCAGATCTCAAGTACTGTATGTCTTTAGTTAATTCTAGTATATTATTTCTGGTTCTTCTTGTTCTTGCATGGTCAAAACTCCCTTTTGGCTGGGCGCAGTAGCTCACCCCTGTAATCTTAGCACTTTGGGAGGCTGAGGCAGGTGAATCACCTGAGGTCAGGAGTTCAAGACCAGCTTGGCCAACCTGGTCAAACCCCATCGCTACTAAAAATACAAAAATTAGCCAGGCGTGGTGGCAGGCACCTGTAATCCCAGCTACTTGGGAGGCTGAGGCAGGAGAATCGCTTGAACCTGGGAGGCAGAAGTTGTAGTGAGCTGAGATCATGCCATTACACTCCAGCCTGGGCAACAAGAGCAAGACTCCATCTCAAAAAAAAAAAAAAAAAAAAAAAAAAAACCACAAAACTTTACAGCTTATAATTTTGTTAGTAGGATAGCCATCTTTTTTCCTCCATAAAGTGCAAAACACTTGTTATTTTTAGATTTATAAACAATAATTAGAAGCTCAATCCAATAATTTTATGTCTACATCATCTCTTCCAGTCACCTTTGTATAGATACTTGTGTTGAGAATATGTCCACTTACATACTATATCAAATAAGTATTGGAACACAGATGTAAAAAAAGAAGGCTGTCAATATTTCTTTTAAAATATGACACTTCTTTTAAAATGAGGCTGGCGATGGTGGCTTACGCCTGTAATCCCAGCGCTTTGGGAGGCCAATGCAGGAGGATTGTTTGAGGCCAGGAATTCAAGACCAGCCTGGATGACATAGTGAGACCCCATCTACAAAAAATTTAAAAATTAGCAGGGTGTGGTGGCACAAGCCTCTAGTCCCAGCTACCGAGGAGGCTGAGGTGGGAGAATCACCTGAGCCTGGGAGGTCGAGGCTTCAGAATGAGATGTGGTCCATGCCACTGCACTCCATCTTGGGTGACAGAGCAAGACCCTGTCTCAGAACCCCAAAAACAAAACCCCCACAAAACCCAAAATCATTCAGATTCTTTTTGAAAAATACTACGTGATTCTTACTGAATGACTAACTAGATGAAAATTTCTTTTTTTCCATGGACACATTCTTTCTCATTGATTCTTGCATTAGAGAAAATGTGTCTATGACTGTCTTCATCTGAAGACACAGAGTCTGATAATTTTGCTTATGCTATCAGCTTTATCAACATTATCATAGTGTAGAATCCCACTGTCTCTTGTATTTATCTTATAATTATGAAATATCTTCCTGTTTTCTTCTCTTTGCCTTTATGAATGTTAAATCAGAAATTCTGGATTTTCAACTGTGCTCTTTAATAGGTGAAAAAAGAAACCCCAAAATGTATAAAGATTGTATCTCCAGATGTCTTTTATATCTTCTTGGAAAGATGAGGAATATTTTGGCCACTGCAGTAAGATAACTAAAGAATGATGAAATAGTGATTTATTTCACTATTGCATCATGCTCCTAGGTCTGTGCTTTTCACTACAGTAGCCACTAACCATGTGTGCCTGTTGAGCCCTTGAAATGTGGAGTAGTCTAAATTTTAAAGACATAGTACCAAAAAAAGAAAAAAAAAAGAATATGAAATATCTTGTTAGTTTTTATATTGGTACTTTACTGAAATGGTACTATTTTGGATATATTAGGTGAAATGTATAATATATTATTAAAACTAATCTCACCTCTATCTTATTTCCTTTTTTATGTGCCCACTAGAAAATATAATTTGGCCAGGCATGGTGGCTCACACCTATAATCCCAGGATTTTGGGAGGCCAAAGTTGGCATATCATTTGAGCCCAGGAGTTTGAGATCAGCCTGGGCAACACAGGGAGACCTTGTCTCTACAAAAAATACACAAAAATTAGCTGGGCATGGTAGCATGCACCTGTAGTCCAGCTACTCAGGAGGCTGAAGTAGGAAAATCACCTGAGCCCAGGAAATCAAGGCTGCAGTGCACCATGATCGCACCACCACGACCCTGAAAGAAAGAGAGAGAGAGAGAGAAAAGAAAGAAAATATAATAGTAAATGTGGCTTACAATTTTTTTTGTTGGTTATTGCTTCTGTTATTCTTTTGTCTTATTATTTGGATCACTTTTAGCGTTGTTTGGAATAATTGATGAGTAAATATTAAATAGTTGCTAGGATGATAAAATAGCAGAATTTCAACATATCAGAAAAATAAGATCACTGAAACCTTATAATGTATCTGATTCCTAAAGGGATCCAAAGGACCCATATGACAATTGCAAAATAAATTGAGTTTTATTCTATTTTCTTAAAGTAAATTTTCTTCTTCTTCTTTATAATAATTCCAAAAATAAAAGTAATGAAATGTCAATGCTTACACATAGACAGAATTTCTCAAAAACCTGAAATTGGGTTGAGCAAACCCTGATGGTATATTAACAGTTAAATATTTTACCCTTTGTGGTTTGCCAGCTTTAGATTAGGAGCTTTTCTTGGCACCATTTTTAGGAACTATTCTAAGTGCCTAAATTCATCTTGGCAGCACTGGGTTCTTTGTGTGTTACCAGTAAGAGAGATAAAAGGCTTAGTATAAAATCATTTATCAGCCTACAGGCTGCATGGCACATCTTATGATACTCAGGCTGTATTAGCCACCGTATGATATGTGCTTTTAACTCTCAGATTTGAGAATTTGCTTATCTGAAATGTAAGAATTAATACCTCATACGTAACCTAACATCTTTTTTTGTTTCCTTGTAGACTTTTGTGAATGATGTAAGGATTCCAGAACAGACTTATATCACCTTGAAACTTGAAGATAAGCTGAGATTTGGATATGATATCCTTAAATGGTTTTATGTACTTATTAAATTTATTCAAATATGTTTACTCTGGTGTAAGTTAACATTTTTAAAACACAATTCACAATATAGATATGCCAGAATTTCTATTTATTGGGTGCATTCCTGTACTAAAATACATATATATTTTTAGTTATTATGCCTGTTCCTAAAAGTAATCATGGAAAAGTTGGTGGACTCAGCTTTTTTTTTTTCCTGTCTCTCTCTATTTATGTAGTTTCAGCATCAGTCTCACTGAAGTGCTATTGCATATATAATTTGAGCATCAAAGAATGTAACTGGGGAGAGGACAGGGGAATGTTTAATTTTAGTCCAGCCTAGGGATTGCTTTCAGGTGGAACATGATGCATGAATCAGCCTCCTGGGATGAATGTAAGAATTTAAACCTACTTTTCCTTCCATCCCTCCCGTTAACTGTTTTATGCATCACAGCTATATTGCCTATTAAATTCAAACTTTTCAATATCCTGTGTCTTCTAAGACCTACGCTCTCTGATTAATCCACATTATGCATTTAGTGTGTATTTAAAATTCTTATGTTTAAAATTAGGAATCTAATAATCGAACAAGGACATGACTGTATTAAACTGCATGGGGCAGCGTGAAGAATCTCTAGTGAAGGGAAGGAGCATGATTGCAGAAGAAGAAAGACATTTCCATTCGTAGTAGGCAAGAAGCTTTGTAAAAAGGATTTATGTACATTTAATTAAAATACAGCTATTCCACATTATACTGAAGTTTTTTTTTTTTTTTTGAGTTTTAGTTTTTTGAATTACTACTTTTATTGGGACTTTGGTAATAAAGATTGTATTAAGCATAGCAATTTGGATGGACTTTTGTCACCGTAGCAGAAAAAGCATAGTCTCAGCTAAATAGAGTAGATGCTTAAAGTAAATGTATTAACACTATAAAATTGTTCCTTGACATTTACGAGAAATAGTCCAGGTGCTGTGGCTTACACCTGTAATCCTAGCACTTTGGGAGGCCGAGGCGGGCGGGTCACGAGGTCAGGAGTTCGAGACCAGCCTGACCAATGTGGTGAAACCCCATCTCTACTAAAAATACAAAAAAATTTTTAAAATAACCAGTCATGGTGGCATGCACCTGTAATCCCAGCTACTCCAGAGGCTGAGGCAGGAGAATTGCTTGAACCCAGGAGGCAGAGGTTGCAGTGGGCCAAGATCACACTACTGCACTGTAGCCTGGCAACAGAGAGAGACTCCATCTCAAAAAAAAAATTACGAAAAATAATATTACAATTTTTTAAATTTTAAATCTAAAATTAAAGTTTTGTAGCATACTTTATAATGGAATATACAAAGGAATTGCCAAAGGAATATACAAAAAGCCAAACCATTAAATAGTAATACTTGTATATATTTTAAGTCTTTAAAAAAAATGCTTCACGCAAAATAGTTAAGAATTAGCATTAAAGCCTCAATGAATGGGTGTCATTTTCTACCAGCCTAAGTTTCATCAAGAACAAATACAAGTATATTTTGAATTTAGATACCTCCTTTAATCCATTTGGCATCAACTGTTTCAAATCACGAGAAAATACTAGGAAATTTAAGTTTTAGTAAAACTCTCTCAAGTTAACTTTGAATTTTATATCAAGAAGAAACTATTGAGGGAAAAACCTCATGCTTTTACACATAGTATACTATTTTCTTAACAGCAAACAGACGTTTTTCTCTTACGTACCAGCTCATAATATGTCTGTCTAAAATTGCTGGGACAGATGTTTTGTCCCAAAGACTTTCTCAGAATTGTGCACTTAGTGTTGAGCCATAACTACTGTTTGGGTGCCCAGAGGAGGCTCATATAATTTTATTATTTTAAAATAGCATCTGTTAGCCAGGCACGGTGGCTCATGCCTGTAATCCCAGCACGTGGGGAGGCTGAGGCAGGCGGATCATGAGGTCAGGAGATTGAGACCATCCTGGCTAACACAGTGAAACCCCATCTCTACTAAAAATACAAAAAAATTAGCCGGGCATGGTGGCGGGCGCCTGTACTCCCAGCAACTCAAGAGGCTGAGGTAGGAGAATGGTGTGAACCCGGGAGACGGAGCTTGCAGTGAGCGGAGATCGTGCCACTGTACTCCAGCCTGGGCAACAGAGCCAGACTCCGTCTCAAAAAAAAAAAAGCATCTGTTATAGTGGCAGAAATTATATACGTAATTTTAAAAGCAGATTTTATATATTTACTTGTTTCTGTATTTAGCTATACTAGATTGAAGACATTTTTGTACTTTATTCTAATTAAAATTAATCTTAATAGGCAGTCTATAAACTGCTATACTTTGGAGAGGAAAACTATTTTAATTAAAAAGCTACAGCAGGCTGGGCGCAGCGGCTCACACCTGTAATCCCAGCACTTTGGGAGGCCAAAGTGGGCAGATCAGTTGAGGTCAGGAGTTCAAGACCAGCCTGGCCAACATGGCGAAATCTCTTCTTTACCAAAAAATACAAAAACTAGCCGGGCATGGTGGCAGGTACCTGTAATCCCAGCTACTCAGGAGGCTGAGGCAGGGAGAATTGGTTGAACCTGGGAGGCGGAGGTTGCAGTGAGCCAAGATCGTGCCACTG
This sequence comes from Gorilla gorilla gorilla, assembly GCF_029281585.2. Taxonomy (NCBI): domain Eukaryota; kingdom Metazoa; phylum Chordata; class Mammalia; order Primates; family Hominidae; genus Gorilla; species Gorilla gorilla. The sequence goes on from NC_073224.2 coordinate 12,256,235, forward strand.
CACTCCAGCCTGGGTGACAGAGCAAGACTCCGTCTAAAATAAATAAATAAATGAAATAAAATAAAATGCTACATCAATAGAAGGAGCAATTTAACATGGATTGAGACTAGAATTAGGCAACATAAGTCTTTTTTGTAACTGGAAAAATAAGTGATTTGGAAAAGCACATACTCAGTGAAATATACAAGCTTTTAAAATGACTGTAAACTCATAAGGAGTACTAAAATGCTGCAGTAATCAAGAAAAACTTCAAAAAGTGGTAATAAGTCTTCAGGTAGCCAAAAATGAGGCTGATAAGGAAAAGTTTATTCATTTCCTAATTATTTATTAAATGTCTCCTATGTGCCAGGCATAGTCCCAGTGGTTTGGGAAATATAATTGTGAATAAAATAGATCATAATCACTGTTCTCCTGTAGCCTACACTTTAATGGGGTTGAAGGGACTGACAGCACACACTAGAAGTGAGGGTATTAGAGGATGGTAAGTTCTATGGAAAAAAGTGAAAGTGGGAGGCAGAGAGCTAGTGTTGGTAAGTGGGAAGTTAGAGTTTTAAAAAGAATATTCACGAAGACCTCAATGAGAAGCCAGCACTGGGGCAAAGATGTGGAGAAAGTAAAGAAGTTAGCCGTATGGATATATGGAGATATTGTCCTGCAGACAGAGGAGGGTATAGTACAAAGGACTTGAAGCAGAGACATGTTTAACATATTGGAGGAATAGCATTTAAAAGCCAGTGTGGTTGGAGCCAGCAAAGAACATGAGTATATTAGGAGTCAGAATATATCAGTTCTCATAGGACATTATAAGGATTTTGACTTTTATTCTGAGTGAAATGGGTAGTCTTTGGAGGTTTTTTTTTTTTTTTTTTTTTAAATCAGAGGAGTGATAAATGACATACATCTAAAAAGATCCTCTGGCTACTCTTGTTCAAAGAAAACTAAGGGTGGAGTGGGTAGGGGTATGAAAAGAGAGACCAGTTAGGAGGCTATTGCAGTAGTTCAGGTGAACAGTAAAGGAGGTTTGGACCAGGGTGATATATCTGGAAGTAGAAATGAAAGGATTCTGTGTATATTTTGAAGATGTAGCCAACAAAATTTTCTGATTAGACTGGATGTAGAGTAAGAGAAAGAGTCAAGGATGAACCAGAATTTAGGCCTGAGCAGTATGAAAAAGGAAGGCATCCTTTTAATAACTGATAGAGAATTCTGTAGGTAGAGCAAGTTTTGTGGAGAAAATGGGAAGAATCATCTCAAAATACTAGCTTTAGGCTTAACCAAGTTTTCACATTTTTCTGTTTTCTATTTGATTTCTGTTACCTTTATTCTAAACTTTTTTCTAGGTAGGAGCTGAGGTCATTCAGTTGAGACCTTTCTTTTCTGATACTGGTGTTTAGAGCTATAAATTTTCCCCCAGTTACTACTTTAATGTTTCTAATTTCCTTTTTTATTTTCTTCTTTGAGTCATAGATTATAAGTTTGTTTAGTTTCCAAATATTTGGGGAGTTTTCCAGATATATTTCTGTTACTGATTTCTAATTCCATTTTGCTCAGAGAACATACTTTGTATGTCTCAAATCCTTTTGAATTTATTGAGACTTGTTCTGTGGCCCAGAATATGTTCTATCTTGGTAAATGTTCCATATGTACCTAAAAAGGATATGCGTTCTGCTATTTGGGGGTTGGAATGTTCTATAAATGTTAGTTAGGCCAGGTTGGCTTGGTGGGTGTTCAGGTCTACTGTATTTTACTGATTTATTGTCTTCTTATTCTTTCAATTATTAAGAAAGGGGTATTGAAATCTCAGGCTATAATTATGGGTTCGCCCCCTCCTCCTTGCAGAACTTTTTGCTTTGTCATTTGCAGCTCTTTTATTAGTTGCATAGACAACCTGGATTATTATGCTATCTTGATGAATTATCCCCCTCTATCATTATGCAATGACCTGCTTTATCCATAATAAGATTCTTTGCTCTGAAATCTAGTTTGTCTTAATATTATAGTTGTTCCAGCTTTCTTTTGTCTATTTATATTTTTAATTTTTACCGTTTGTCTTTACATGTAAAGTAGGCAGCATATAGTTGTTCTTACTTTTTTATCTGATACGATAATTTTTACTTTTATTTGGTGATGTAGGCCATTCACATTTAATGTGATAATTGATGTGGTTAGTTTTAAATCTATCATCTTGAAATTTGTGTCCTGTTTGACCCATTAGTTTTATGTTTTCTTTTTCCCCGTTTCTGATTTCATTTGAGTTATCTGAATAGTTTTTATTATTTCATTTTATCTCCTTTGTTGGCTTATTTGCCGTAATTTTTTGTTGTTGTTTTAGTGGTACCTTTAGGACTTATAATTTGTCTTTAATTTCAAGTTTTATCTTCAAGTAACATTATACCACTTTACATATTGTACAAGAACATTACAACAGTATACTTTCGTCTTGACCTTTGTGCTATGATGTCATATATTTTATTTTTATGTGTGTCACAAACCCCATACTACATTGTTATTAGTAAAAAGTCAATTGTCATTTAAAGAGGTTTAAATAATTTTTAAAATCTTAAAATACATATTTTAAAATACATATTTTTATACCCATTGTACTTATGTCTAAAACCCATGAACCTTCCATTTCTGGTATTCTTCATCCCTTTGTACAGATCCATATTTTCACATAATGTCAGTTTGTTTCTACCTGATGGACTTCCTTCAACATTTCTTGTACTATGGCTTTGCTGGTGATGAATTCTGTCAGCTTTTATATGTCTAGAAAAGTATTTCATCTTAGTTATTGAAAGATAATATTGGCCGGGCACGGTGGCCCACGCCTATAATCCCAGCACTTTGGGAGGCTGAGGCAAGCGGATCATGAAGTTGGGAGTTTGAGATCAGCCTGGCAAACATGAGGAAACCCTGTCTCTACTGAAAATACAAAAATTAGCTGGGCGTGGTGGCACACACCTGTAATCCCAGCTACTCCAGATGCTGAGGCAGGAGAATCTCTTGAACCCAGAAGGCGGAGGTTGCAATGAGCCAAGATCGTACCACTGCACTCCAGCCTGGGCAAAAGAGACTCCATCTCAAAAAAGAAAAAAAAAAAAAGTTACTGTTGCTGGGTATAGAATTCGAAATTGGCTTTTTCTTATTTTTAGCACTTTAAAGATGTTGCTCCGCTGTATTCTCACATTATTTTCCTTTGTCCCTGGCTTTGAACTGTTTGATTATGATGTGTCTTGGTGTAGCTTTCTTCTTCTTTCTTTTTTCTTCCTTCTTTCTTCTTTCTTTTTTCTTCCTTCTTTCTTCTTCTTTCTTTTTGTTTGTTGTTTTTTTGTTACTCCCTTGGGGTTTGTTGACCTTCTAAAATCCTGTGGCTTTATAGTTTCAATCCAATTTGGAAAAAATCTCCATTATTTATTTTAAAATTTATTCATCTCTTCTGGGTTGATTTCCATTGATTAATTTTTACACTCATAGTAATTTTTTATTAGATGGCGGGCATTGTGATTTTTACTTTGCTGAGTGTTATATGCATATTTTAGTATTTATATAAGTATTTTTGAGCATTCTTCTGGAATACAAGTTACTTGGAAACAGTTTTATCACTTTGAGTCTTTCCTTTAAGATTTGTTAGGCTTCTAAGATTGTTCTGGGCTAATTATTCCCAACTACTGAGGCAAGACCTTTCTGTATATTCTACTATGGGGGGTCAGTAAACTCATTGACCAAATCTGGTCCTCAGGCTGTTTTGTTGGAACATCGCTATGCCCATCTATTAACATATTTCTGTGGCCACTTTTGCTCTACCACTGCAGAGTTAAGTAGCTGAAGCAGAGATCATGTGGCCTGAAAAACCTGAAAGATTTACTATCTGGCCCTTTACAGAAAAAGTTTGCTGACTTGTGCTCTACCCAGTGACTCATGAATCATGCATGAGGTTTTACAGTCTAGCTGTTGAGAGTAGGTACTATTCCTGGCCCTATGTGTGGGCACTGGGTACTATTATCTCTAATATTTTCCAGAGACTGAAAATCTCTGGAATTCTCTTTCTGTGCAGGCTTGTCTTCAGTACTCAGTCCTGTGAATTCCAGTAATGTTGATTTGCTTGGACTCTTGACTTCATTTCCATCACAACTCAGGGAGTCTGCCAGGCTCTGTCTGGATTATTCTTCCTCGCAGCGTGACCTAGAAACTTTCACAGGGCAGTGAGTTGGGGCAGTGATTGGACTCTTGCTTTGTTGCCCTTCTCTGGGAGATCATTGTCTTTTGTTGCCTGATGCCAATTGTCTTGTAAAACATTGTATCATGTGTTTTACCCATCTTTTAGTTGTTTAATGTAGGAGAATAAATCCAATTCTTTTTACTCCATCTTATCCAGAAGATTGAGAAGTTGATTTGGGGCATGTTGAATGTAAAGTTGAATCCAGGGGTGAAGTAGAAGCTAAAGATATGAATGTGGGGATTTTTATTATATAAATAATATTTAAAACCATAAGACTGAATGAGATCATTAAGGGAATGAATATAGATTGATAAGAGGTTCAAGGACTGACACCTGGTACATTCCAATATTAAGAGATGGGTGAGATTAGGAACCAGTAAAAGAGACTAAGGAGAAACCACTAATGTGCTAGGAGGAAAAGCAGAGTATAGTATGGTTTCCACATTTTGTGGGAAATTATTTACACATTACTTAAATATCTTGAATCACAAGATCCACCCCCCAATCATTTTAATCATGTAAGTCATCATAAGTAAGAACCCAGTACCTTCTATTTTAAAATTGTGATTTATATATTTTCCCAAAGAAGTTGTATATTCCTGCATAATGGCCCACAAAATGATTGGGTTAGTCATATTAGAAACCAGGTTAAAGAAAACTCCAATACATCATGTCATAGCATCTAAAACTATAATTAACCTGTACTTCCAGCACTATATATACCACTGTTTGGTAGGCTGTCAAGATAACGGCTGCTGAATGATCAAGGGGAAGTTAAACGTAAGCAAAAATTAAGAACTTTCATTCAGATAAGTTAAGATTTTTCCTTATTTATGTGGTTGATATACATAACAAAACATGAGCGTATTAATATTTTTCAAATTTCAAAAAGAGGACATTTCTCAAAGCTTAAAAGAACTAAATTTTAAAAATTAATGGAAATGAGCTTTTTTGGATGAAAAAATGAAGTGATAGAGAAGTTTAAATCAGTTGTTTGAAAACTATGTTTTTAAACAACAGGATCTTCTACAAGTTGGAAAGATAGTCATCTCCTAAAATAAAATGATACCTTTTTTTGAAGGTATAGGCAAAATTAAGCAGATAGATAAAATTTTCCCCTTAGAAAGTTTCCTGCTGTTAACTTTCTTTTAAACCCTTATTGTCTCCTAGGACCTACCTTACTAATACTCTGTGGACTCTAATTTATCATAATTGTATGTTTTATTATCAATTATTGTTAAATGAGGGAAAATTTCCATATTTTTAATGAAAAGGAAACATTTTTGGGTAACCTTAAGAATTTCTAGGGATAGCCTTATTATATATTTTTTAAAATCACATGTATGAAATATATTAATTTTGAAAAATATGTTTTTCTGATCTTTCCTTGTATAAAATAATTTTATTCAAGTATTCTTATTTATCTGACATGATTTTTGAAAGATATGTTTACAGTGATATCTGACACTTCATATTTTAGGTCATACTCCTTGGAATAACTAACGCTGTTTAAAGTTTTGCTCTGTTTTTTATTTTGTCATTAAAATAAAAGAGTGGGAGGAACCGTATCTAAGAACACATTACTAGTATTCAGGGGAGTTTCCACAGTCCTACTTTTAGGTAAACATTTCTTGAATAAATTGACTTAGGTCAGTACAGGGGGATGGCTTAGAATAGCAATCATAGTTTTATATAAAGAAGTGGAGAAATAGCCTGTCAAATTATGATTTTTTAATAAGCAAGAATTCAAACTTTTTATAACTTACTGATATCATACGTTATTCTACCTCAGTTTGTCATTTTTCTTGATTAGCAAGTTAAAAATAGCTACATAGGCCTGCACCACTAAGAAGGTGGTAGACTTGGAGGGAAAAGCTGGGGCTAGAGCAGTCTCCAGATCTCACAGTTAAACCAGAGTTCCCAGATGAATTAATGACCCAAACAAGAGGCTTCTGGAGGTCTTCTTCGTTTCCACACACAGAAACATTTTTGGAAGGTAAAATGTTTGAACCTGAGAAGGATGGCTCCTCTCAAGCTCTCCATGACCTGAAGAGTGTCTAGGTTTAAAGAGGATACCCCAGACGAGCCCTAGGAAGTTGCCTTCAGGCACTCCCAGGAGGTAAGCTTGAAGCACCCGAAAACCCTCACAACAGGCTGAAATCACTTGTGTTTTCCATGGAAAAAATGGTAATGACTGTCCATTTTTAATGCCTTTTTTCATAGAAAAAGTAGGAATGCTATGAATTTTCTCTAGCTGTTTATGAGTTTTTTGCGGATAAAACAAAGTTACTAGACAGTATTATTATTATATTTAAAGCAAAGTTTTTACCATAATATTGCTTCAGGGAACTCACATCTGTAACCACATCAGATAAAAAGCAATTTTCAGAAAAGAATGAAAAACTTCAATAATATCTGCAGTAGTTGTGCCAGTGTTTTTCTATATTATATATATGTGTTTATATAATTCATATTATATAAATATGCGAATGTATGTATACTTATCAAATTCTAGGTTTTTTTCTTATAATAGCTTAATCACATTTTTTGTCTTTTTAAAGAAATTTCAATAGCTTTAGGGGTACAAGTGATTTTTTGGATACATGGATGAATTGTGCAAGGGTGAAGTCTGGGATTTTAGTGTACCCACCACCTGAGTAGTATACACTGTACCTCAATAGGTAGTTTTTCATCCCTCACCCCGCCTTCCGGCTTCCCCACTTCTGATTATCCAATGTTCATTATACCACTCTATGCCTTTGTGTACCCATAGCTTAGGTCCCACTTGGAAGTGAGGACATGTGGTATTTGGGTTTTTGATTCCTGAGTTACTTTACTTAGAGTAATAGCCTTCAGTTCCATACAAGTTGCTGCGAAAGAAACTATTTCATTCTTTTTTATGGCTGAGTAGTATTCCATGGTGTATATATACCACATTTTCTTAATCCACTTATCAGTTGATGGGCATTTAGATTGATTCCATATGTTTGCAATTTAGACATTATCTTTTATTAAATATACGTAATTATGAGATGTGTATTTCCATATGTACCAGCAAATATATACCAGTGTATGAATGTGACAAAAAGGAAAATTTTAGTATTTCAAAGCTATAGGAAAAAGCAGTGTAGATTAATAGGAGAGTCCTGGCCTGGGATTCAGTTGACTAGACTCTTGTTTTGGTTTCTGTCCGTCCATTACCCAGGTTCTTTATTTATGAAACAGGAAGGATTAATGGAATTGAACAGAATATTTCCCAAAACTCTTTATATTTACAATTCTGAATTTTTATTATTTTAACAAGTAGAAACCTAGAATAAATACTCACAAGTTTCCTACTTCCCTTATGCTTGGGAAGTCATCTTTTTCCCCTAAGTAGTCATGATAGTTACAGCTTTCTACCCTTGAAGTCATGAGTGCTCTGAACTGGTAAGGAATCGAATTTAGTACATGGTTATAAAAGTCCTTTCATTACAGAGTTAAGTAATGGTGGGAAATGTGACCTCTACTCTTTAGTGAATAGGTCTTTTTAATATACAGAGGCATTGTTCTTTTTGGCTTAATAATGAAGGCATTCATTATATCTAGCACTTGGTTCTAATCTCATCTTGGTATAGAATCCATTGTTTGATAATGTAATACGACCTTGATTGCAATTCATGGGGAACAGTCATGGTTGTGGCTGCTGTAAGGACCCTAATTATAGCATTTCTTTTGCACTTGCAAAATGAACTTCATTTTTATCAATGCTTATGAAGTTTGAGTAATCAAATTCTTTTAGGAATTGCTGTTGGTTAATCATTGATGAGATATTTCCTTACATTTTTGTGATTAGCTCTCAATATAATTTGATGCATGTACTTTTTCTTTGTAGTTATCTCATATTATTGTTAGCGAAAATTGAAAATGTCTCTGTGCTCTGATAAATTACCCAGTTGTTTGCTTCTTGAGGGCCACCATTACTTAAAATTAGAAAACTTGCTGGATCTTAAGATTTTTAGTATTTTAAAATGAAAATGTTTACATTGGTGACCATATTTTAATATTTAACTATTCAGGGGAAATATAATAATTCTGCTGTAATTACCTGTTGAAATAGAACAATTTCTAAATTACATTTGATGATGATTTTTAGCTCAATTGCCAGAAATTTGAGGTTATATTCTTCCTTAGCCCCGTTTACATACAAATCTTTTCACTGTAGTACAAGGAGAAATGAGGGTCCCTGAAGAAGCTCTTAAGGTAACAGTTTTTACTTAACTTCTTTTGCAAATCTACTATTCACTATGGTTGATTTTACTTCTTGATGTTTCGCTTCCATTTTTAAATGTTTTATAGCATGAGAAGTTTACCATTCAGCTTCAGTTGTCCCAAAAATCTTCAGAATCAGAATTATCCAAATCTGCAAGTGCCAAAAGCATAGATTCAAAGGTAGCAGACGCTGCTACTGAAGTGCAGCACAAAACTACCGAAGCACTGAAATCCGAGGAAAAAGCCATGGGTAAGCTGGCCTCTCTCGAAAGACCATCTTTATACTTGATCTTGAAGACACTGCATGCTTTGTTCTCAGAAAGTTGGCCATGTCCATATAAAAATAATTTATAATAGTGATAATTTCAGAGTGTGTTTTAATGCTACCAGTGCTTTCATTAGGAAACATTATAAAACACATAATTATATATAGCAGTTGTATATAGGTGTGCTTAATATGTTTAAATGTTTAAGAGAAGTAAATATGGTCGTCCTTCAGTATCCGTGGGGGACTGGTTTCAGGACTCCCATGAATACCAGAATTCACGATGCTCAAGTTCCTTATGTAAAATGGCATAGTATTTGCACGTAACTTGAACACATCCTCCTGTATACTTTAACTCATCTCTGGATCACTTATAATACCTAATACAATGCATACACCTCACTTCATTTGTTTAATAGTACTTGGCATAAGGCAAATTTAAGTCTTGCATTTTGGAATGTAGTGGAATTTTTTCCCCCAAAACGTTTTTCATCTGCAGCTAATTGAACCCATGGATGCAGAACCTACAGATTCAGAGGGTTAACTGTGTAGTTTACCTTATAATATTTTTATTATTTCATGTTTGTCTGCATTTTCTTCTGCAGCATAACAACGAAAACGAATTAAAAGAAAAATTTTTTAAATCAAATGTGGCTTTATCACCATATAATAATTTACAATTCTAGGCACGTTATAAAATGCCTTACATAAATAATCCCATTCAAACAGAAACAAGTTTTTAAATGAATAGGCATTACTACATTTGCTCAAACAAAAATATGTTAGTTCTGTTAAGAACTAGTTTTTGTGTCCTTGGGCTTGAAAAAAATTGGAAAATAGCTACTTATGTGAAAATTTACTTTAGCTTTGTCTTTTACATTTAGCCTTAATGAGCCATTTCTGATCAGACTGATTTTGTTCTTCCCTAGTTGATTATTGTCTAGTTTCAACAAACTTGTTCTTCTGAGGTCACTTTCTGTCTAAATTCAAGTAAAATGCCATTTGTTACAAGCAGTTCAGTTATATAGCAAACAACTCATAACACCTTAACAAAAAGCTATTGAGATATGTAGCACGTTGTGTTACTTAGATACCACCCAGTGGAAATCTTATTTATTTAGTCATGTCCAACATTGTATAAGATCTTCCACAAATACCGAGTTAATTCAGTATAGAGTACATTTTAGCTATCAAGACTATACTTTGCTTTTTAATTTAATTAATCAAGCAGGCAGTTCTAGCATTCTGCGAAAGTGTATTCTTTTCTGTTTCATCTGCTTT